>NC_133328.1:642844224-643177923 GCF_042186555.1 Aquarana catesbeiana
GCTGGACCATGTGGCTGTGGTCAGGTGGACTCTCCTGCTGAGTGTGTGGTCCAGGGACATGGAAACATTAAAGTGGAAGTAAACCCCCCTATTGTTTTCAGCCAAGGAAGCCGCCATCTTTGCCTCTGTTTCATTTACAACTGCCATGATGCTGCACATGTGATCAGTTAGGACACCAGCCATTAGATAGTTTGACAGTTTGGTTGAGAGTCCAACCAATGGAAGTGTTACATTTCCGGCATGTGCCGGAAATTAAACTGTTTTTTGAAACTGGTAAATGGATGGGTGTACTTCCGCTTTAACTTCCACATGATGGTGGAGGACAGTGATGGCCTTACAGACAAAGAGATACCAACTGGGAACACATTCCATTGTGGGACGGCACAGGCCTCAAATATACAAAAGAGGGCTGAGTCCACCCGCTGGAAAAGAAGGAGCTGTAAACCCATCAATTTTGCCAAGCTGGCATTGAGCTGCTGGGCATGGGGGTGGCCAGGGGTATAGTTCCTCATGTGTTCAAGTAGCTTTGGCAGATATATTTGCCTACTGAATGCTCCAGCTGGAGATGACAGGTTGGGGTTGACAGAATCGAGTTTCCAGCCTACGCCCCACTGTAGCTGATAGAGGAAAAATGCCCAAAGGGCCGGATACCCCTCACATTTCTGTAAATCTTTTCTTCTATCTTTTCATGTGACAACACTGAAGAAATGACACTTTGCTACAATGTAAAGTAGTGAGTGTACAGCTTGTATAACAGTGTAAATTTGCTGTCCCCTCAAAATAACTCAACACACAGCCAATAATGTCTAAACCGCTGGCAACAAAAGTCAGTACACCCCTAAGTGAAAATGTCCAAATTGGGCCCAGTTAGCCATTTTCCCTTCCCGGTGTCATGTGACTCATTCGTTTTACAAGGTCTCAGGTGTGAATGGGGAGCGGGTGTGTTAAATTTGGTGTTATCGCTCTCACTCTCTCATACTGGTCACTGGAAGTTCAACATGGCACCTCATGGCAAAGAACTCTCTGAGGATCTGAAAAATAGAATTGTTGCTCTACATAAAGATGGCCTAGGCTATAAGAAGATTGCCAAGACCCTGAAACTGAGCTGCAGCACGGTGGCCAAGACCATACAGCGGTATAACAGGACAGGTTCCACTCAGAACAGGCCTCGCCATGGTCCACCAAAGAAGTTGAGGTCACGTGCTCAGCGTCATATCCAGAGGTTGTCTTTGGGAAATAGATGTATGAGTGCTGCCAGCATTGCTGCAGAGGTTGTAGGGGTGGGGGGTCAGCCTGTCAGTGCTCAGACCATACACCGCACACTGCATGAAATTGGTCTGCATGGCTGTCATCCCAGAAGGAAGCCTCTTCTAAAGATGATGCACAAGAAAGTCCACAAACAGTTTGCTGAAGACAAGCAGACTAAGGACATGGATTACTGGAACCATGTCCTGTGATCTGATGAGACCAAGATAAACTTATTTGGTTCAGATGGTGACAAGCGTGTGTGGGGGCAACCAGGTGAGGAGTACAAAGACAAGTGTGTCTTGTCTACAGACAAGCATGGTGGTGGGAGTGTCATGGTCTGGGGCTGCATGAGTGCTGCCGGCACTGGGGAGCTACAGATCATTGAGGGAACCATGAATGCCAACATGTACTGTGATATACTGAAGCAGAGCATGATCCCCTCCCTTCAGAGACTGGGCCACAGGGCAGTATTCCAACATAATGACCCCAAACACACCTCCAAGATGACCACTGCCTTGCTAAAGAAGCTGAGGGTAAAGGTGATGGACTGGCCAAGCATGTCTCCAGACCTAAACCCTATTGATCATCTGTGGAACATCCTCAAATGGAAGGTGGAGGAGCGCAAGGTCTCTAACATCCACCAGCTCCGTGATGTCATCATGGAGGAGGGGAAGAGGACTCCAGTGACAACCTGTGAAGCTCTGGTGACCTCCATGTCCAAGAGGGTTAAGGCAGTGCTGGAAAATAAATATTGACACTTTGGGCCCAATTTGGCATTTTCACTTAGGGGTGTACTGACTTTTGTTGCCAGCGGTTTAGACATTAATGGCTGTGTGTTGAGTTATTTTGAGGGGACAGCAAATTTACACTGTTATACAAGCTGTACACTCACTACTTTACATTGTAGACAAGTGTCATTTCTTCAGTGTTGTCACATGAAAAGATAGAAGAAAATATTTACAGAAATGTGACTGAGGGGTGTACTTACTTTTGTCAGATACTGTATATGAAGTTGACATATCCTAAAGAGATCTCTCCTTGACACAATGGGGGAGATTTCCTAATACTGGAGCACTTAGGCACCGAATCTTCTCTGCCAGACAAATCACACTGAAAATGTGTCCTCAGTGGTGACCCCACCGAACCCCACAGCGGTCAGAATGAGGAAGATCGCATGAAGAGCGCCAACCTACAAAATGAGTCCAAGGAACCCTTAACCACTTCAGCCCCGGAAGGCTTTACCCCCTTAATGACCAGAGCATTTTTTGTGATTCGGCACTGCGTCGCTTTAACTGACAATTGCGCGGTCGTGCGACGTTGTACACAAACAAAATTGACTTCCTTTTTTCCCCATAGAGATTTCTTTTGGTGGTATTTGATCACCTCTGCGGCTTTTATTTTTTGTGTTATAAACAAAAAAAGAGCGACAATTTTGAAAAAAAAAAACAATATTTTTTACATTTATTTTTTTTAAAACAAATTTCTTCATCAGTTTAGGCCGATGTGTATTCTTCTACATATTTTTTATATAAAAAATCGCAATAAGCATATATTGATTGGTTTGCGCAAAAATTATAGCGTCTATAAAATGGGGAATAGATTTATGGCATTTTTATTATTATTTTATCATTTTTTTACTAGTAATGGCGGCGATCTGCGATTTTTATCAGGACTGCGACATTGCGGCGGACAGATCGGACACTGTTTTGGGGACCAGTGACATTTATACAGCGATCAGAGCTAAAAATAGGCACTGATTACTGTATGAATGTCACTGGCAGGGAAGGGGTTAACACTAGGGGGCGATCAAGGGGTTAACTGTGTTCCCTAACTGTAGGGGGGGGGGGGATGGGCTTACTGGGACATGACAGAGATCACTGGGAACAGTAGATCCCTGTCATGTCACCCGTCAGAACGAGGAACTGCCTTGTTTACATCCCCGTTCTGCCTGTGTACAAGTCAATCATGGGCCTCCGGAGAACATCGAGTCCTCCCAACCCACGGGCACTCCCCCGCAGTGAGAGCGACCGTGTGCCCACCCGCAACTGAGCCTGCACGAGCCGCCATACAGATAGGACGATTCGCGCCATTGTGCCACCATCAAACGGCACCGGCTGGTCTCAAAGCAGTTAATCGTTCATCAAATGACCAAAAAAAAGCAGAAAAACAACAACATGCTTTGGAGGTCTGAACTCCCCTCCCCCCTCCTTATACAACGGGAGAGATTTACTAAAACTGGAGCACTCAGAATCGGCTGCAGTTGTGCATGGGAGCCAATCAGCTTCCAGGCAGGGCTGGTGCAAGGATTTTTGACTCCCTAGGTGAAACCTCATTTTGCCCCCCCCCTGGCTCCACCCCTGACTCCACCCTCTTTGCCCTGCACATGTATACCCCACCTTTTTAATGAAGTGCCCATCAATGCAGCCTCACCAGCGCCCATCAATGCAGCCTCACCAGTGTCCATCAATGCAGCCTTCCAGTGCCCATCAATGAAGCCTTCCAGTGCCCATCAATGAAGCCTTCCAGTGCCCATCAATGCAGCCTCACCAGTGCCCATCAATGCAGGCTTCTAGCGCCCACCTATGTAGCCTTCCAGTGCCCATCAATGCAGCCTTCCAGTGCCCATCAATGCAGCCTTCCAGTGCCCATCAATGAAGCCTTCCAGTGCCCATCAATGCAGCCTTCCAGCGCCCATCAATGCAGCCTCACCAGTGCCCATCAATGAAGCCTTCCAGTGCCCATCAATGCAGCCTTCCAGTGCCCATCAATGCAGCCTTCCAGCGCCCATCAATGCAGCCTCACCAGTGCCCATCAATGCAGCCTTCCAGTGCCCATCAATGAATATTTGCTTGCTTCCATTCTTTCAGGAGTCAGGACACAGACACATTCCTCTGCCGCTGCTGTGCCTCTGACACTATGTGTGAACGGAGCGGCAGCTTCCTGCTGATGATGAGACTTAGTTGCTCTCTGCAGAGAGAAGAGAGTAGGAACGTCAGTGTCCGGGCGCCCTAGGCAGAAGTGTGCCCTAGGCGGGTGCCTAGTTTGCCTAGTGGTAGCACCGGCCCTGCTTCCAGGTTTTATTGTCCAAGCTTAACTGAACAAGCTGAAGATAGAAGCTGATTGGCTCCCATACAGAGTTGTACCAGATTCTGAGTGCTGCAGTTTAGTAAATCTCTCCCATTGTATAAGGAGGGGGAGGGAAGTTCAGACCTCCAAAGCATGTTGTTGTTTTTCTGCTATTTTTTTTGGTCAGCATATTTTCATGAATGGATTATTGGCAGTGGCGGAAGTATAGGGGTCGCTGAGGTCGCCATGGCGACTGGGCCCCATGCTGCAGGGGACCCTTGAGGGCCCCCCTGTTTATCTTGATAGGAGGAGCGGCTGAGATCGATCTCCCCGATCGTCAGCCGAACTGTAATTGGCACTGTGCAGGGAGCTCGTCACACTGATCAGTGAAAGCAGTGTGTGCTGTGCTCTTTGTCTCCCCCTACAGTGCAGTACCCGGCAGGAAGAGGTGAGGTAAAGCACTGCCGTTTTTGAAAAGGCTTTCTGTATGTGTGTTCATGTATGTGTGTTCATGTATGTGTTTATGTGTGTATTAATATATGTATATGTGTTTGTGTGTGTATATACAGTTTATGTGTTTGTATATTATGTGTGTGTTTAGATGCAGTGGTGGCCCATGCATTAAGGGCGCACGGGCGCCGCCCCCTCTCTCCAGCCACCCCTCTATCACCAATAGATAGATTCATGCATTGCATGAATCTATCTATGGCCGCCGCTGCCACCCCCTATTCAGGCGCCCGGCCCCTTTTTGGGCGCAGGGAACCTGAATTACAGCGGTGGTGGGTGTTTTTGAAGCACCGGATTAGAGCCATAGGCTCTAATAGGCATCAAAAAAGGTGACCTCACCGGCCACTCAGCTGTGTTAGAAAAGCGAATGACTATTCGCTTTCCTAACACTAAACTGCCTCTCCACCAATCAGGTGCTCGGGTCTGTCACCCGTCACCTGATTGGCTGAAACGACAGGCGCCACTATTGGACGCCTATGAGGAGGAGAGGACAGGAAATGTGGACAGCAGGAGATGCAAGGAGGACCCCACTCGTCGCAGTCACTCGCTGCCCCACCAAGACAGGGTAAGTGCCGAAGAGCGGTCGGGGGTCACACTGGGGGCATTCAAGGGCACACTGGCAGCATTTAATGGGCACAATGGCAGCGTTTGATGGGCATAGTGGCAGCATTTAATGGGCACACTGGCAGCATTTAATGGGCACAGTGGCAGCGTTTGAAGGGCACACTGGCAGCGTTTGGCACAGTGGCTGCGTTTGATGGCACACTGGCAGCATTTAATGGGCACACTGGCAGCGTTTGATGGGCATAGTGGCAGCGTTTGGCACAGTGGCTGCAATTGATGGCACACTGGCAGCATTTAAGTGGCACAGTGGCAGCATTTGAAGGGCACACTGGCAGCGTTTGGCACAGCGGCTGCATTTGATGATTTTTTTTCAAAAAATGTTTGCGCCCCCCAAAAAAATTTTGAGCACCAGCCGCCACTGTTTAGATGTATGTATGCACATTTTATGTATGCACGTTTAATCCTGACACCCTATATGTGTACAATCAGGACTAATTTTTTTTTTCTTGCTCGTTCAAAGTACCAGCAACAAAATGCTGTTCCTCTGAAAAGCGATCCATGCTCAGATCACTTTTCAGAGGCATTTGACAGCCGGTAAAGAGGCAATATGTTGCCTCCTAACCACCTGTTTTAACCCCTTAAAGTGATTGTAAAGGTTTTTTTTTTTTTAAATAACAAACATGTTATACCTTCATTGTGTAGTTAGTTTTGCACAGAGTGGCCCCGAACACCGACTTCTGGGGTCCCTCTGCGGCTCTTGCGGCTCCTCCTCTTATCAGACATCCCCCTAGGAAAAGCGCTGTCCAGGGGTCAGGGGGGCCCTTTATGATTTCTTGCATCGGGGCCCTGAAGGTTTTAGTTACGCCACTGATTATTGGTATAAATGGGCCTCCAATAGTTCCGGCTTCCTGCGGAATGTCAGGGCTGGCTCCTCCCTCCGACTCTTTGGGGGCGGATCTGACACTTTGTATATCATCTGCTGGAAGATTGGGGGGGAGGGGTCATTTAACGACAGCGTGACCCCAAAAACCCGATACAGATCACTTCCTGCCTCCGGAGACACCGGCTCAGCTATCGTGGGACTTACAGGGAAATGTTACACGGCGATGATAGAATTATCAGATTTAGTTTTATTTATTGGAATTAGAGGTGTAAAAATCATCTGAAAAGTGAACCCGGACTCTTTATATTGTGATGAGATGTTGTAATAAAGATGATATGGGAGGAATATGATAATGACTCCGGATTGGTGTATGTGCACGGCCAGGATGATGATAAACTGTAATTGTGGAGTAATTCCACCACATCGATCGATGACAAACCCCTCCCCCCATCATTCCCCCACAATGGAGAGCTGTGAATGGGCCCTACATTTTATTTTATAATGAATGGATGATGAGAGGTAGAAATGGGTCTCTTATATCTGCCTGGAGTTCTGTTATAACACTGAACTCCAGACAGACATCTAAATACACAGATTATTTACCTGTGACAACCCCCTCAGAGATTACATACATGACACACGGGACGGTCACAGATTACATACATGACACACGGGACGGTCACAGATTACATACATGACACACGGGACGGTCAGAGATTACATACATGACACACGAGATGGTCAGAGATTACATACATGTCACATGGGATGGTCAGAGATTACATACATGACACACGGGATGGTCAGAGATTACATACATGTCACATGGGATGGTCAGAGATTACATACATGACACACGGGATGGTCAGAGATTACATACATGTCACACGGGATGGTCAGAGATTACATACATGACACACGGGACGGTCAGAGATTACATACATGACACACGAGATGGTCAGAGATTACATACATGACACACGGGATGGTCAGAGATTACATACATGTCACACGGGATGGTCTGAGATTACATACATGACACACGAGATGGTCAGAGATTACATACATGTCACACGGGATGGTCAGAGATTACATACATGACACATGGGACGGTCAGAGATTACATACATGACACATGGGACAGTCAGAGATTACATACATGACACATGGGACAGTCACAGATTAAATACATGACACACGGGACGGTCAGAGATTACATACATGACACACGACGGTCAGAGATTACATACATGACACATGGGATTGTCAGAGATTACATACATGACACACGGGACGGTCACAGATTACATACATGACACACGGGACGGTCAGAGATTACATACATGACACACGGGAAAGTCAGAGATTACATACATGACACACGGGACAGTCAGAGATTACATACATGACACACGACGGTCAGAGATTACATACATGACACACGGGACAGTCAGATATTACATACATGACACACGGGACAGTCAGAGATTACATACATGACACACGACGGTCAGAGATTACATACATGACACACGGGACAGTCAGAGATTACATACATGACACATGGGAGGGTCACAGATTACATACATGACACACGGGACGGTCAGAGATTACATACATGACACACGACGGTCAGAGATTACATACATGACACACGGGACGGTCAGAGATTACATACATGACACACGGGACAGTCAGAGATTACATACATGACACACGGGACAGTCAGAGATTACATACATGACACACGGGACAGTCAGAGATTACATACATGACACACGGGACAGTCAGAGATTACATACATGACACACGGGACAGTCAGAGATTACATACATGACACAAGATGGTCACAGATTACATACATGACACACGGGATACATGAGAAGGAGATGGCACCCCATTGGTCAGCATAGAGGAGCCTGGAAAGTAATGCACCTCCAGGAACTCCTCCCTCTTCCAGGCCACACCCCCATTTGTCTGCTCTGATTGGCTCTATTCTGTGACTGATCGATATTTCACCAATAAAGCTTTCTATACTTCTCTTACCTCTACCATGCTTGTCCCTCCTCTTTATTACCTCTCTTGGTGACATCTCTTTGTCCCACCCATGTTGTGATTATACAGTAACCTGCTGCCTGTGAGTTATCATAATGCTGATGATGTTAACCAGTTGCTGATTTCCTGATAGCAGATTTACTGTTACAGGGAAGTCTCGCTGCGCAGGATCACATACATACAAGATCCTGCATTTCTGGGTATGGGAGCCAATCAGTGGCTCCAGCAGACTTGATGTCCACCGGTACCCGCTGATTGTTATGTACACAGGCAGAACGGTGGTCTATCTATGTAAACAAGGCAGATTGACGTTCTGTCAGTATGGAAGACATTGATCCTGAGTTCCTGTAAAGCAAGTACAGGGATCTATGCCTTCCCCTAGTACAAGCACCTCCCCCACAGTAAGAAAACACTTGTTAAGCTGGCCATACACCATACAATTTTCTTATTCCATGTAGTGCGAGGGCCTGTCTGACTGCATACAATGTGAAAGTGTTTAGGTTTCACCTCCTATTATATGGTTTTGGTAAATCTAAAGGATAGTTGTACAAGAAGATTGTATAATGTATGGCCAGCCTTAGGCACACATTTAACCCTTTGATTGCCCTAGATGTTATCCCCTTCCCAGCCAGTGTCATTAGTACAGTGACAGTGCATATTTTTAGCACTGATCACTGTATTAGTGTCTCTGGTCCCCACACAGTGTCACTTAGTGTTTGATTTGTCCGCCGCATAATAGCAGTCCAGCTAGGAGTCACTAATTGCTGCCATTCCTAGTAAAAACTAAAAATGTCCCCGGATTTCATTTTAAAAATCTGGTCACCTTATTGTACAGGAAATGGAGGGGGGGAACTATAGTTCCTGGTCGCGGGGGGGGGGGGGACACATTACACAGGACACTCTTACGGGAAGTGGAAGGGGGAACCATAATTCCTGGTCTCTGGGGGGACACATTACACAGGACACTTGTATGGGAAGTGGAAGGGGGAACCATAGTTCCTGGTCTCTAGGGGGACACATTACACAGGACTCTTGTACGGGAAGTGAAGGGTGAACCATAGTTCCTGGTCTCTAGGGGGACACATTACACAGGACATTTGTACGGGAAGTGGAAGGGGAAGTCATAATTCCTGGGGGGACACATTACACAGGACACTTGTACGGGAAGTGGAAGGGGGACCATAATTCCTGGTCTCTGGGGGGACACATTACACAGGACACTTGTATGGGAAGGGGAAACCATAATTCCTGGTCTCCGGGGGGACACATTACACAGGACACTTGTATAAGAAGTGGAAGGGGGAACCATAATTCCTGGTCTCCGGGGGGACACATTACACAGGACACTTGTATGGGGAAGTGGAAGGGAGAACCGTAATTCCTGGTCTCTGGGGGGACACATTACACAGGACACTTGTACGGAAAGTGGAAGGGGGAACCATAGTTCCTGGTATCTGGGGGGACACATTACACAGGACACTTGTACGGGAAGTGGAAGGGGAAACCATAGTTCCTGGGGGGACACATTACACAGGACACTTGTACGGGAAGTGGAAGGGGGAACCATAATTCCTGGTCTCTGGGGGGACACATTACACAGGACACTTGTACGGGAAGTGGAAGGGGGAACCATAATTCCTGGTCTCTAGGGGGATACATTACACAGGACACTTGTACGGGAAGTAGAAGGGGGAACCGTAATTCCTGGTCTCTGGGGGGACACATTAGACAGGACACTTGTACGTAAAGTGGAAGGGGGAACCATAGTTCCTGGTCTCTGGGGGGAACCTTTTCTCAGTTACACCCCCTTTTTACCTCAGAGTGATGGTCTTCCTCCATTTTGTTCAGGTAAGAGGTCATTGTCTGGGTGATAATGGAGGGAAATCTTCTCTTTCATCTTCTGTCACCACAAATCCATAGAAATAAAACATCTGGGGACGGGGACACCCAGAACTAGAGGAATATTCATCAAATGGTTTCTGTTTTATTATACGATATTCATTAATAGAAAAACCACAGATAACATCGGTCACCCCGTCATTCCCATCTACAAATCCTCTCATAGTCGGGACATTCACACCAGTTGCGGTGCGGGAACACACTGCTGGCACCACTGTGGGCGCCATTACCGACACATCCCACAAATGTGGATGTCAGCAAAACACCCGGAACCCCCCGTACCATGTGATTTGGTGCGGCCAAATGTACTTTGTTGTGTGTTCTTATGTGTTTGGCAGCAGGAAAGCGCAAAATCTGCGCTCCTTACGATGCACCAAGATGGTGTTCACCGGCCCTCAGGGCCCCGTTCACTTCTGCGGGTTTTGTGTTTTCATGAACACGCGTGTCACATTTTTATCACACTTTTGGGGGCAACTCGCACCATGACGCGTGCATTCGCCTCACTGGCGTGTTTCTTATGTGTGGTGCGTTTTTTTTTTTTTTTTTTTGACAGTCCATTTCTTTTCAATGGGTTGCCCAACACATGGAAACATACAAGAAATATGGCAGACGTCACCGCGCCAAACTGCAAGGTACACTGCGATTTGGAGTTAGCACACACACCCACTTTGCTAGCTGCATTGGGGGAGGGGGGGTGCCATTAAAAGTTATTGTTGGCACCCCCCCAATGTATCTGTATAAGGCAACACGTTCCTCATGTGGTGTGGGAAACGCAGGTGGTGTGATCCGACCCTGAGGGCTGGTTTACAGGGGGGACCGGGGGGACCGTAAAAAAACAAGTTGGGCCGCGGCTTTACTGCCCCCCCCCCCCCCCCCTCAACCACCCACCTGAATACTAACAAAGAGCCTCTCAGGGCTGTATACAGGCCATGGCCGCCATGCTGCGCTCCTCAGCGTGTCACTTTCAGTGGGCGGGGCCACCTTTCTATGCAACTGATTTTGGTCTATGGGGCTGCCCGACCCCCCCAACCATATGGAATTGCGGTGTGGTAGTATGGAAATTATAGGGTTAAATCGGATGGTGAGGAAGCAACACATCACCTCCTCACCGCCTGGCAAACACCTCTGAAAAGCAATCCGAGCGTGGAGTGGATTGCTGTTCAGAGGAATGTCAGTCACTGCCGAGTTTGTGAACAAGCCCTAAGGTCCACCTAACACTTGCAGTTATGTGGGGGGGGGGGTTAACTTTAGGCAGCTGAGATGTTGTTTAACCACCCCTCTGCCCAATAATGCCGGACCCCAGGTGTCTCCATAAAGAGAACCCGTCAACTATATGTGATCACATAGGGGGGGGCTATTGGGTCCCCTAAGTGTCGGTTCACACAGGGGCAACCCGACTTCAGCGCAACTTTGCAAGGCGACTTTGAGCGACTCGCAACACGACTTCAAGTCGCCCCCCCAGGACAGGAGACTTTGCCTGCGGCCAATCAGAGCTAATCAGCTCTCGTGACATCATCGTTGTTCCTGTTCTCTTCCGGGGTAAATTCTTTTCTTTTTCCTGTAAATTCGCTTCACTATAGATGAGGATCCGACTTTGGAGGCGACTTCCAATGAAATCTATGGGTACAAGTCTCCTATAAAGTAGTACAGGAACCTTTTCTGAAGTCGGAGCGACTTCAGTCGTGTACATGAAGACGGCTCCCATTGACTGTAATGGAATTTCTGATGTCCGGCGACTTGAGGGCTGACAAGTCGGATCCCAAGTCTCTGTAGTGTGAACCGACACTAATGTGATGGCAATAAAAGTTATTTAAAAATAAATAAATACATAAAAATTAAAACCAAAAATGTTTGAAGTATTTAAGGAGACCTACGCTTTCTTGTCAAAAGTATTGGGACACCTGCCTTTACACACACATGAACTTTAATGGCATCCCAATCTAATGCTGGCCATACACTATACGAAAAATCGGCCGAACGCATCTTCGAAAAACGAACGTTCGACCGTGCCCACAAACGATTGTGCCATCATGTAATGGCCAATAAATCGTTCAGTGGACATAAGTAAATAATTTTTTGTTCGTTTTTTTTACATATACCTAGTGCAGACAGTTCGGACGGGAAACACATTAACCTTGCAATTTATCGTACATTCGGCAGAAATTTTCCAAACATGCCGTTCGTTTTTTTTCCACAAAAAGTCACAAACGATTATCGATTTGTGCCCATTAACTTGCCGAAAAACGAACGAAGTGTCTATATGAACGATTTTTCGGCCGATTTTTCGTATAGTGTATGGCCAGCTTTAGTCTGTAGGGTTCACCATTGAGTTGGCTCCGCCCTCTGCAGCTATAACAGCTTCAACTCTTCTGGGAAGGCCGTCCACAAGGTTTAGGAGGGTGTCTATGGGAATGTTTGACCATTCTTCCAGAAGAGCATTTGTCAGGTCAGGCACTGATGTTGGATGAGAAGGCCTGGCTTGCAGTCTCCACTCTAATTCATCCCAAAGGCGCTCTATCAGGTTGAGGCCAGTCAAGGTCCTCCACCCCAAACTCGCTCATCCGTGTCTTTATGGACCTTGCTTTGTGCACTGGTCCAAATCATTTGGTGGAGGGGGGATTATGGTGGGGGGTTGTTTTTCAGGGGTTGGTCTTGGCCCCTTAGTCCCAGTGAAGGGAACTCTTAAGGCGTCAGCATACCAAGACATTTTGGACAATTTCATGCTCCGAACTTTGTGGGAACAGTTTGGGGACGGCCCCTTCCTGTTCCAACATGACTGCTCACCAGTGCACAAAGCAAGGTCCATAAAGACATGGATGAGCGAGTTTGGGGTGGAGGAACATGACTGGCCTGCACAGAGTCCTGACCTCAACTCAATTGAGCGCCTTCCTGTTCCAACATGACTGCTCACCAGAGCCCAAAGCAAGTGTGAAATGAATAGAAGAAGAGAGGCCTGAACCCTCCACTTCCGTTTGGTAAGTTGGAACCTGTCGGCATGCGGCTAGTCACACAGCGGTGTAGGATCAGATCTACAGACCCTCGAGCTGCCTTTGTGTTTTGCTGCATCCAAAATTGTACATATGTAAGTGCACTTATTTTTAAACAAATAAAAAAAGCAATATTACACTGTACAGTGGAACTTCAGATTGCGAGTAACGCGTTTAGCGATATGATCGCTGTGTTTCTAAAAATCCTAACTCAGTTTGCGAGTGTTGTCTCACAATAGAAGCAGGATTCAGGCCAAAAGCGGTGTGCAGTACCTCTTTTGGCCTGAGGTGGGGGCGCCGGAGCCGAACAGCACGGATCGTCGGCGTTCGGAAATGCACGGAAAGGCCCGAGGACAGTTCGGCTGACCTCGGCAAACCTTGGAAATGCTCGTGAATGGAGTCTTTCCGAGGTCAGCCGAAGTGTCCCTCGGGCCTTTTTGGCCGTTTCCATGGCTCTCCGGCGCCCCCCCCGCCTCTGGCCACATGCGGTATTGCTTCCCATTGAAGTCAATGCAGAACAAATTATTTACGTTTCCATTGACTTCAATGGGAAAACTCGCTTTGATATGCAAGTACTTTGGATTACTCCTGGAACGGATTATGCTCGTAATCCAAGGTTCCTCTGTACCTGCATTCTGTGGCTCTTTGTGGTGAAGCCGATTCCACAGAGTCTTGTGATGGGAGATGAACATAGTGGAGTATTATGTGATATTGGAGGAAGTTTCTTCTGCATAATACTGAATGGATGATTATAAATCACATAAGGAGGAGATAAATAGATGTGGATTCAGATGGAGAATCGAGGAGTTTCTTACATTACATGCTTTGTGGTCACTTGTTGGCCGAGGAAATCTGGTGAGTGCATTTTACAGTCCCTTCGGGGGAAGCACTAGTGTTTTTTAGAGTCTTGGAGCACAGATTATTTCAGGAGCATATACTGAAGAATTGTTTATATTGGCACTTATGGACACACACACACACATATATAATCTTAAAGGGGGCTTCCAGATTCCAATAAGACCCCCGACAACCACCAGGCAGGGTTGTCGGAAGGAGGCCCTTGTCCTCATCAACGTCGTTTTTTTGCAAAAAAAAAGATTCTGCCGGTGTTTTTTTTTTAAATTCAGCTTTCAGTGGGGAAGCCCGCTGACAGCTGATGACTCATCGGTTGTTAGGGACACGGCAGCCGGCTTCCCGGCCCACTCCTTAGCAACCAGATTTATACAGTGTGTTTTAGAGTGATTTTAAAGTGGTTGTAAACCCAAAAATAAAAAAAATAAAACACCCTGCAAGACAAAGGCATTATGAGCTAGTATGCATAGTATACTAGCTCATTATGTATTACTTACCTCAGATCGAAGCCCCCGCAGCGGTCCTTGTCTCCCCCTCCAGCCGCCGACATGTCGCCCGGGGCTTACTTTGGGGTATCACCGCTCCTGCGCTGTGATTGGCCGGAGCCGCCGGTAACGTGCAGGTTTGGGAGATATCCAGGGTAGCTACAGATAAACCTTAATATATAATCTTACCTGTAGCATAAAGTGAGTTGTAAAAGTTTACAACCACTTTAACCACTTCAATACCAGGCATTTTCACCTACTTCTTGTCCAGGCCAATCTTCAGTTTTCAGCGCTGTCGCACTTTGAATGACAATTGCGCGGTCATACAACACTGCACCCAAATAAAATTTTTATCATTTTTTCCCCATAAATAGAGATTTCTTTTGGTGGTATTTGATCACCTCTGCGGTTTTTATTTTTTGCGCTATAAACAAAAGAAGAGCGACAAGTTTAAAAAAAAACACAATTTTTTTTACTTTTTTGCTATAATATAACAATTTAAAAAAAAAATGTCCTCTGTTTAGGCCGATATGTATTCTTCTACATATTATTGGTAAAAAAATTTGTAATAAGCGTTTATTGCAAAAGTTATAGCGTCTACAAAATAGGGGATAGTCTTATGGCATTTTTATTTTTTTTTCACTAGAAATGGCGGCGATCTTCGATTTTTATTGTGACTGTGACATTGCGGTGGACACATCGGACAATTTTGACACCATTTTGGGACCATTGGCATTTATACGGCGATCCGTGCTAAAAAAATGCATTGATTACTGTGTAAATGTCACTGGCAGGGAAGGGGTTAACACTAGGAGGGCGATCAAAGGGTTAACTATGTGTCCTAGGGAGTGATTCTAACTGTGGGGGGAGGGGACTCACAAGTGGAGGAGACCAATCGGTGTTCCTCTGTACTGGGAACACACCATCGGTCTTCTCTCCTCTGACAGGACGTGGATCTGTGTGTTTTATATACACAGATCCACGGTCCTGCTTGGTTAACGGGCAACTGATAACTTCAATGTAAACCAATCACAGAGCTCAGTTACATTGTAAGGCTCCATGCACACTGGGCTTAAAGGGGTTGTAAACCCTCCGTTTTTATTTTTAAATGTCATACTTGCCTCCACTATGCAGTTTGTTTTGCACAGAGTGGCCACGATCCTCCTCTTCTGGGGTCCCCCGGCAGCGCTGGTGGCTCCTCCCCGTATCGGGTGTCCACCTCGGAGAATCGCTCTCCCTGTTGGACCCACAGATAGCGGGACTTGGACCTGTCCCCCCCCCCCGGTGCCCACGTCTTTGGATTTGATTGACAGCAGCGGGAGCCAATGGCTGCGCTGCTATCAATCAAGAGCCGGGACCCCATGGAGAGAGGGAGAGCGCGAGAATGAAGGGGCTCAGGTAAATAAAACGGGGGGGGGGCGATGACTGACAGAAGTTTTTTCACCTTAATGCATAGGATGCATTAAAGTGGAGTTCCACCCTAAAGTGGAACTTCCGCTCATCAGATTCCTCCCCCCCACCGGTGTCACAATTGGCACCTTTCAGGGGGGAGGGGGGTGCAGATACCTGTATAATACAGGTATCTGCACCAACTTCCGGGAATAGCCGCAGCTAGCCACAAAACCCCCGCCCACCCCCGTTGTCTTGTGGGAAATACACAGTTCCCACAATACAACGGGGACCAGTGTAGAAGCGCAGCGCGACTCGCGCATGCGCAGTAGGGAACCGGGCAGTGAAGCCGCAACGCTTCACTTCCTGATTCCCTCAGTGAAAATGGCGGCGGCAGCAACCGAGGACGGGTCGGTCTTCGGTGCCGACATCGCTGGACCCCGGGACAGGTAAGTGTCCTTATTTTAAAAGTCAGCAGCTGCAGTATTTGCAGCTGCTGACATCTAAAAAAAATTTTTTCGCGAAACTCCGCTTTAAGGTGAAAAAACACGAGGGTTTAAACCCCTTTAAAAGGGTTATAAAGGTTTGTGGTTTTAAAAAACGAAACAAAAAACAAACACGTCATACTTACCTCCTCTGTGCAGTTTTTTTTTTTGCACAAAGTGGCCCCGATCCTCCTCTTCTGGGGTCCCTCAGAGGCGCTCCTGGCTCCTCCTCTTCTGGAGTGCCCCGTTGGAGAAGCGCTCTCCTTCAGGGCACTCGTGTCCTGCTGCTGCGTCTATTGACACAGACATAGGGACTCGGCCCCGCCCCCGGGTCATTGGATTTGATTGACAGCAGCTTGAGCCAATGGCTGCACTGCTATCAATCTAGTTAACCAGGACTTGAGACACCGGCTGGAGCTGGTGTCCTTGTCCCCGGCCCGAGAAAGAGAGGGTTCAGGTAAGTAAAACGGGGGCTCTGGGGGGGGCTGCTGCACTGCAAGAACTTTTTCCTCTCAACGCAAAGAATGCATTAAGGTGAAAACACCCACAAAGGTTTACAACCCCTTTACAACAAACTTCAGTCCCCTTGGCAGAAAAAATTTGTAGACCATCATTTGGAACAATGTAATAGTTCTCTGTCATTTATATAAAATGAAGTTACCAGTTGCCGACATCCTTTTTCACTTCTGTTTCTGTCAAGTGACTTGATATTGACATTCTCAAAAAAATATATAAAAAAAATTTGAAAAAAAATAAAAAATTTTTACTTACCAGAAACCCTTGTTGCTAGGCAGTCTTCCTAATCTGCCTCTTCCTATTTTGCGGCGCTTCCTCCTCTTTGGCGAGCGGCCCCGTTGTCTTCTGGGACATGTGTGTGTCCCAGAAAACAACAGGGCCACTCACAAAGCGCCACGCGACTCGCGCATGCGCAGTAGGAAAAAGGCAGTGAAGCCGCAGGGCTCCACTGCTGTTTCCCTTCATTAAGATGGCGGCGCCAGCACCCGATCCGATGGACGGATCGGCCTCGGGGGGCCGACATCGCTGGCTCCCTGGACAGGTAAGTGTCCTTATTTAAATTCAGCAGCTACGGCTGGAACACCGAGGACCGAGCCTCTTTCTGAGATTTGGTGTTTACAAGTTAAAATCTTTTTTTTTTTTTTTTGCTAGAAAATTACTTAGAACCTCCAGACATATATTGTTTTTTTTTTTCTAAAACCCTAGACAATAAAATGGCGGTCGTTGCAATACTTTCTGTCACACCGTATTTGCGCAGCGTTCTTACAAGCGCACTTTTTTTTGGAAAAAATACACTTTTTTTAATAAAAAAAAATAAGACAACAGTAAAGTTAGCCCAATTTTTTTATATTGTTAAAGATGATGTTACGTTAAGCAAATTGATACCCAACATGTCACTCTTCAAAATTGCGCCCGCTCATGGAATGGCGACAAACTTTTACCCTTAAAAATCTCCATAGGAGATGTTTAAAAAAAATTCTACAGGTTGCATGTTTTGAGTTACAGAGAAGGTCTAGGGCTAGAATTATTGCTCTACCGATCGCGGCGATACCTCACATGTGTGGTTTGAACACCGTTTTCATATGCGGGGCGCTACTCATGTATGCGTTCGCTTCTGCACGCGAGCTCGACGGGGCGCTTTAAACCCCCCTCCTGCCCAGACCAACTTTCAGCGCTCTCACTCTTTGAATGACAATTGCGCGGTCATACAACACTGTACCCAAATGAAATTTTTATCATTTTTTTCCCACAAATAGAGCTTTCTTTTGGTGGTATTTGATCACCTCTGCGGTTTTTATTTTTTGTTAAAAAAATTTTAAAAAGATCGAATTTGGAAAAAAAAATACAAAACTGTTTTATATTTTGTTATAAAATTTTGCAAATGGGTAATTTTTCTCCTTCATTGATGTACACTGATGGGTGGCACTGGTAAGTGGCAGTGATGGGCACTGATAGGTGACAGTGATGGGCACTGATCAGCACTGGTAGGTGACACTGATAGGCAGCACTGCTAGGTGGCACTGATGAGGTACTGATTGGCACCACTGGTGGGCATTGATAGGTGGCACTGTTTTGCAGTGGTGTTTGCTGTGGGCACTGGCAGGGGGCACTGATGAGGAGGATGTGCCTCTTCCACTCGGGACTGATGTCTCTTACACAACAGCCGGTGATCGGCTTTTTTTTCTTCTCATGCTGTCAGCGTGAGGAGAAAAAAAAATGATTACCGAGCTTTTGTTTACATCACGTGATCAGCTGTCATTGGCTGACAGCTGATCACGTGGTAAGTGGCCGGGACCGGCCCCTTAGGCCCCTTTCACACGAGGCGGACTCCGTTTCTACGGAGCCCGCCTCGGTCCGCCGGCTCAGCGGGAGATCTGTCCGTTGATCTCCGCTGAGCCGGCGGATGACAGGTCCCTCTCTGCTCACTGAGCGGGGAGGGGCTTGTCTGGCGCCGCTGCCGCTTATGGAGGGATCGGACGAAAATGGACAGCATGTCCATTTTCGCCAGGTCTCATCCGATCCGATCCGCCAGCGACGGACCTGGATGTAGAGCCATCCGTCTGCTTTTAGCGGATCGGACCGGGTCGGATGTCAGCGGACATTTCTCCGCTGACATCTGACGCTCTATAGACTAACATGGAGCGCCCGTTCAGGTCCGCCGTCAAAACTGACAGGCAGACCTGAACGCTCCGATCGTGTGAAAGGGTTCCTACTCGGATCTGTGATCACCCGAGTCTGAGTGACTCGGTGATCACAGTGCGCGCTGGGAGCGTGCAAAGGGGATTACGTCATATGACGGCCTCCCGGCAATTCAGGTCCACGCTGTAGCCGTCAATCGGCCATAGCGTGGACGCCAAGTGGTTAAAACATTTTTATTTTTTTTTACTTTTTTTATTTTTATACTGTTCTTTAAAAAAAATTAAAAAATGTCCCTTGTAATAGAAATAAAGCATGACAGGACCTCCTAAATATGAGATCTGGGGGGTCAAAGAGATCTCAGATTTCATATATACAGTAAATAGCAATAAAAAATATAATAAAAAAAAAAAAAAGTCCCATTAAGAGCTATGGGCGGAAGTGACACGTTTTGATGTCGCTTCCGCCCTGCAATGGTATGGAGACGGGTGGGGACCATCTTCCCCTCACTCATCTCCATGTCAAGCAGGAAGAAGGATCCGATCGTCTCCGCCTCTGCCTGGTGGCTCCGGTAAGCGGCGGAGGGCACTGGAGTGCGATGGGAGGAGGGGGGGGGGGGGCGCTACCGATAAAAGTGACATCAGGGTCCCCAGAGAGCCCCCCTCTTACATCAGGGTCCTCACTCTCTCATACTAGTCACTGGAAGTTCAACATGGCACCTCATGGCAAAGAACTCTCTGAGGATCTGAAAAAAAGAATTGTTACTCTACATGAAGATGGCCTAGGCTATAAGAAGATTGCCAAGATCCACTTACATCAGGGTCCCCAGAAAGCCCCCCCTTACATCAGGATCCCCAGAGAGCCTCCCCTTACATCGGGGTCCCCAGAGAGCCCCCCCTTACATCGGGGTCCCCAGAGAGCCCCCCCTTACATTGGTGTCCCCAGAGAGCCCCCCCTTACATCGGGGTCCCCAGAGAGCCCCCCCTTACATCGGGGTCCCCAGAGAGCCCCCCTTACATCGGGGTCCCCAGAGAGCCCCTCCTTACATCGGGGTCCCCAGAGAGCCTCCCCTTACATCGGGGTCCCCAGAGAGCCCCTCCTTACATCGGGGTCCCCAGAGAGCCCCTCCTTACATCAGGGTCACCAGAAAGCCCCCTTACATCAGGGTCCCCAGAGAGCCTCCTCTTACATCAGGGTCCCCAGAGAGCCCCTCCTTACATCGGGGTCCCCAGAGAGCCCCTTCTTACATCGGGGTCCCCAGAGAGCCCCCCCCCTTACATCAGGGTCCCCAGAGAGCCTCCCCTTACATCAGGGTCCCCAGAGAGCCCCCCCTTACATCAGGGTCCCCAGAGAGCCTCCCCTTACATCAGGGTCCCCAGAGAGCCCCCCCCCGTTACATCAGGGTCCCAAGAGAGCCCCTCCTTACATCGGGGTCCCCAGAGAGCCCCTCCTTACAACAGGGTCCCTAGAGAGCCCTCCCTGGGCCTTGCAGTTCTTTTTCCGAGTGTGTACAGTGGAGAGGGGAGGGGCCTCTGATCCGGACAGGTATCAGCAACAATGTAGAAGCAGAGCGACTCACTGAAAGTGAAACTGATACCTGTCCGGATCAGAGGCCCCTCCCCTCTCCACTGTATACACTCAGGAGAAGAACTGCAAGCCAGGGTTGTTGCTAGGTCTACAAAAGATCTTGGGCTAGAGCCCATAGCAGAAAAGTAAAGAAAGTCATACACTTGGGCAGGCATACACATGTATATAATATACGTGTGTGTGTATAATATATATCTATATATAATATTTATATCTATCGTTACATACCTGAGTGCGGATCCCCCCACTTGCACCAGGGTCCGCAGAGATCCCCCACTTGCACCAGGGTCCGCAGAGATCCCCCACTTGCACCAGGGTCCGCAGAGATCCCCCACTTACATCAGGGTCCGCAGAGATCCCCCACTTACATCAGGGTCCGCAGAGATCCCCCTTACATCAGGGTCCCCAGAGAGCCTCTCCTTACATCAGGGTCCCCAGAGAGCCTCTCCTTACATCAGGGTCCACAGAGAGCCTCTCCTTACAGAAGTGTCCCCAGAGAGCCCCCCACTTACATCACGGTCCCCAGAGAGCCCCCCTTACATCAGGGTCCCCAGAGAGCCTCACCCCTTACATCAGGGTCCACAGAGAGCCTCCTCTTAGATAAGGGTCCCCAGAGAGTCCCCTCACTTACATCACGGTCCACAGAGAGCCTCCCCTTACATCAGGGTCCCCAGAGCCCCCCCCCGTTACATCAGGGTCCCCAGAGAGCCCCCCCCCCGTTACATCAGGGTCCCAAGAGAGCCCCTCCTTACATCGGGGTCCCCAGAGAGCCCCTCCTTACATCGGGGTCCCCAGAGAGCCCCTCCTTACAACCGGGTCCCTAGAGAGCCCTCCCTGGGCCTTGCAGTTCTTTTTCCGAGTGTGTACAGTGGAGAGGGGAGGGGCCTCTAACCCGGGCAGGTATCAGCAACAATGTAGAAACAGAGAGACTCACTGAAAGTGAAACTGATACCTGTCCGGATCAGAGGCCCCTCCCCTCTCCACTGTATACACTCAGGAGAAGAACTGCAAGCCAGGGTTGTTGCTAGGTCTACAAAAGATCTTGGGCTAGAGCCCATAGCAGAAAAGTAAAGAAAGTCATACACTTGGGCAGGCATACACATGTATATAATATACGTGTGTGTAATATATATATCTATATATAATATTTATATCTATCGTTACATATCTGAGTGCGGATCCCCCCACTTGCACCAGGGTCCGCAGAGATCCCCCACTTGCACCAGGGTCCGCAGAGATCCCCCACTTGCACCAGGGTCCGCAGAGATCCCCCACTTGCACCAGGGTCCGCAGAGATCCCCCACTTGCACCAGGGTCCGCAGAGATCCCCCACTTGCACCAGGGTCCGCAGAGATCCCCCACTTGCACCAGGGTCCGCAGAGATCCCCCACTTGCACCAGGGTCCGCAGAGATCCCCCACTTGCACCAGGGTCCGCAGAGATCCCCCACTTGCACCAGGGTCCGCAGAGATCCCCCACTTGCACCAGGGTCCGCAGAGATCCCCCACTTGCACCAGGGTCCGCAGAGATCCCCCACTTGCACCAGGGTCCGCAGAGATCCCCCACTTACATCAGGGTCCGCAGAGATCACCCACTTACATCAGGGTCCGCAGAGATCCCCCACTTACATCAGGGTCCGCAGAGATCCCCCACTTACATCAGGGTCCGCAGAGATCCCCCACTTACATCAGGGTCCGCAGAGATCCCCCTTACATCAGGGTCCCCAGAGAGCCCCCCCTTACATCAGGGTCCCCAGAGAGCCTCTCCTTACATCAGGGTCCACAGAGAGCCCCTCCTTACATAAGTGTCCCCAGAGAGCCCCCCACTTACATCAGGGTCCCCAGAGAGCCCCTCCTTACATCGGGGTCCCCAGAGAGCCCCTCCTTACATCGGGGTCCCCAGAGAGCCCCCCTTACATCGGGGTCCCCAGAGAGCCCCTCCTTACATCGGGGTCCCCAGAGAGCCCCTCCTTACATCGGGGTCCCCAGAGAGCCCCTCCTTACATCAGGGTCCCCAGAGAGCCCCTCCTTACCTCAGGGTCACCAGAGAGCCTCCTCTTAAATCAGGGTCCCCAGAGAGCCCCCCAACTTACATCAGGGTCCCCAGAGAGCCTCCCCCCCTTACATCAGGGTCCCCAGAGAGCCCCCCCTTACATCAGGGTCCCCAGAGAGCCCCCCCTGGGCCTTGCAGTTCTTTTCCCGAGTGTGTACAGTGGAGAGGGGAGGGGCCTCTGATCCGGACAGGTATCAGCAACAATGTAGAAAAAGAGCGACTCACTGAAAGTGAAACTGATACCTGTCCGGATCAGAGGCCCCTCCCCTCTCCACTGTATACACTCAGGAGAAGAACTACAAGCCCCAGAGAGATCTCTCCTGCCTGTGGACCACAGAGCTTGCAATCACCGCCTCCCACCTTCCCCTACTGCATTCTAAATGGCCATCCAGAGGTGCAGGGGGAGATGCCGGTGTTGTGACAAGAAATGCCCCCTGTCGAATAATGCCCGCCCTGTACTGTGCAGGAGCGGAGCCGCCGAAAGTGTCTGAACATCGTAATTTAAGATCAGCTGATTCCAGCGCCTGTGCACAAAAAATGACATCGTGCCACACGCTCCCGATGCTCGTGCAACTCTGTGCAGTACAGGGCGGGCATTATTCGACGGTGGGTGTAGTGACACATATGGCGACCCATTACATTCGGCTACCCACTGGACTGCGCATGCGCAACGCCGCCATTTGCGTTCCAACATTGTGGCGATCTGCGCTTGCGCAGAATTTTTTTAGGCACACCCCTGAGTCCAGGTTCAAGCCCCACCATGCAAATGGACATAGATTCAGAATATAATTATGCCGAGCGAAGCGCCCTGTGGAGTGGTGTCTTACAACAGTATTAGAACGCATATGGCGACGTCGCGCATGTGCAGTCCAGCGGATAGCCAAATGTGATGGGTCGCCATATGTGACACTACAGGGGCTTTTCTCGTCAGAACACCTAGTCTTGCCCCCCCCCCACACAGCGGCAGAACGACAGGTCCTATGTAGCTTCAAATATGGTGACCCATTACATTTGGCTACCCGCTGGACTGCGCATGCGCGACAACGCCATATGCGTTCTAATACTGTGGCAATCTGTGCTTGCTCAGAATTTTGTGGCCACACCCCTGAGTCCAGGTTCAAGCCCCACCATCCAAGTGGACACAGAGTTACATTATAATTATGCCGAGCGAAGCGTGGCCGTGCCTGAAGCGTGGCGAGCGGCCCTGTGGCAAACTGGTGTCTTACAACAGTGTTGGAACGCATATGGCGGCGTCGCGCATGCGCAGGCCCTGTCGTTCTGCCGCTGTGCGTGTGTGTGGGGGGCAAGACCAGGTGTTCTGACGAGAAATGACCCTGTAGCGTCCAGATGTGATGGATCGCCATATGTGACGCTACACCTAGTCTCCAGTGCGACTGCAGCGACCCCTTTAGTTCCGCGTCAGATTAGGCGACCCGTCAGAATGTGTAACGGAAGTGACGTTCTGTCGCCACCATCTTGCTGCACCCCGCACTCCTCCATAGTAAGGAATACACTGAGAAGGGGAAAAGCGGACATCTTGTTACACCCACTGGAGTTTTGCATTCTACACTTATTTTTAACAGTAAAGTGAGTTTCTATAATGAAATACAGGACAAAGAACTCCGTCTGACTGGTTAGATGTTGAATTTTAAAAGCAGCGAACTTCTGTCAGATTAGCAAACCTGTGAGATGAGCAGGGATGCCGCTGCTTTTAAAAATCAACATCTAACCAGTGAGACGGAGTTCCAAGTCCTGTATTTCACGATATAAACTCACTTTACTTTTAAAAATAATTGTAAAATGCAAAACTTCGGTGGGTGTAGTAAGATGTCCGCTTTCCCCCTTCTCAGTGTTTTCCTTACTATGGAGGAGTGCGGGGTGTAGCAAGATGACGGGGACAGAACGTCACTTCCGTTTCGAAATCTGACGGGTCGCCAAATCTGACGAAACACCGCCATCAACGTTTTTCCTTTTGAAACATCCACAGGGAAGTGTCATTTGGAATCCGCCCAAAATATCTTTCTGTGTTCAGAGCTGTCAGAGCTTCTCTTCATACGTCATTCTGAGGGGGAAGGTAAGGAAAATATCACCCTGTATTATAGAATTACATGAGGCTGGATGGATTCATCACATACATAATAATAGAGATCTGTATGGTATAAGATCCTGGAATCACTCGGGTTACATTTACTGAAGTCAAGCCATCAGACAGTTGCAAATCAGTGGTCTTGCTATCATAGTGACATTTTTCCAATACTTCTAAATGGGTAAAAAAAAAAATCCTCCCATTGGACCAATACGTTTACAATGCAGATGTGTCATACACACCCCCCTCTATGATATCTTATAATACGGTAAAATTTTACTGTGGAAATTTAAAGATACAGAGCCCCAAATATCAACCCATTGGCTACATAGTGACATTTTTCCAATACTTCTAAATGGGTAAAAAAAAAAATTCTCCCATTGGACCAATACGTTTACAATGCAGATGTGTCATACACACCCATCTCTATGATATCTTATAATACGGTAAGATTTTACTGTGGAGATTTAAAGATACAGAGCCCCAAATACCAAGCCATTGGTTACATAGTGACATTTTTCCAATACTTCTAAATGGGTTCAAAAAATATTTGGGGCTCTGTATCTTTGAATTTTCACAGTAAAATCTTACCGTATTATAAAATATCATAGAGGGGGGTGTGTATGACACATCTGCATTGTAAACGTATTGGTCCAATGGGAAATTTCTTTTTTTACCCATTTTGAAGTATTGGAAAAATGTCAGTTTGTAGCCAATGGGTTGATATTTGGGGCTCTGTATCTTTAAATTTCCACAGTAAAATGTTACCGTATTATAAGATATCATAGAGATGGGTGTGTATGACACATCTGCATTGTAAACGTATTGGTCCAATGGGAGAATTTTTTTTTTTACCCATTTAGAAGTATTGGAAAAATGTCACTATGTAGCCAATGGGTTGATATTTGGGGCTCTGTATCTTTAAATTTCCACAGTAAAATCTTACCGTATTGTAAATGTTAGAGAGGGTGATGTAACATATAATATAATGATTATACAGAGCTGCCACACATCCATTATGCTATATTTAGATTTTGTGTGTTTAAAATCCAACCAAAAAATACTCGTCTGATAGCAAGACCACTGATTTGCAACTGTCTGATGGCTTGACTTCAGTGTTACATTTGGGGGTAACAATGATAAACTGAAAACTTTCATTGTGTGAAGTTGTTTTTCTGATCTGGTGTCTCCTATGATGGGGGTTGTTGTGGTGGAAATGGATCTGCTTTGTAGTTTCTTTACTTCTCATCTACAAAGAGCTGAGACTGAAGTCGGGGATAACCAACACAAGCTCACCCTTCTTCACAACTTCTGCCCCGCACCATTTGGCTGCCCAAAGACCAGTGCACTTTTCTGCGATTCGGCACGGCGTCGCTATAACTGACAATTGTGCGGTCGTGCGACATTGCTCCCAAACAAAATTGATGTCCTTTTTTCCCCAACAAATAGAGCTTTCTTTTGGTATTTGATCACCTCTGCGGTTTTTATTTTTTTGCGCTGTAAACAAAAAATGACAATTTTGAAAAAAAAACGCATTATTTTTTACTTTTTTGCCATATTTTTTCATCAGTTTAGGCCGATATGTATTCTTCTACATATTTTTGGTGAAAAAAAAAAAAAAATAGCAATAAGCATTTATTGATTGGTTTGCGCAAAAGTTATAGCGTCTACAAAATAGGGGATAGTTTTATGGCATTTATGGCGGCGTTTTTTTTTTTTCTTATCGTGACTGCAACATTATGGCGGACACATCGGACAATTTTTTGGCGTGATTTTGGGACCATTCACATCTATACAGCGATCAGTGCAATTAACCCTCTCATGACTAAGCCTATTTTTGAAATTTGGTGTTTACAAGTTAAAATCCGTATTTTTTGCTAGAAAATTACTTAGAACCCCCAAACATATTATATATATATATATATATATATATATATATATATATATATATATATATATATATATATATATATATATATATGTATATATATATGTATATATATAATTTTTTTTTTTTTTTTTTTTTAATTTAGCAGAGAATCTAGAAAATAAAATGGAGATTGTTGCAATATTTTATATCACACGGTATTTGTGCAGCGGTGTTTTAAACGCAAATTTTTGGGAAAAGGGACACTTTCATGAATTTAAAAAAAAACAAACAGTAAAGTTATCCCGATTTTTTTATATAATGTGAAAGATGATGTTACACCGAGTAAATAGATACCAAACATGTCACACTTTATAATTGCACGCATTCGTGGAATAGCGACAAACTACGGTACCTAAGAATTTCCGTAGGCGACGCTTTAAATTTTTTTTACGGATACCAGGTTAGAGTTACAAAGGAGGTCTAGCGCTAGAATTATTACTCTCACTCTGACGATCGCGGCGATACCTCACATGTGTGATTTGATCACAGTTTACATATGCGGGCGCGACTTACATATGCGTTTTCTTTGCTGCGCGAGCTCGCAGGGACGGGGGCGCTTTAAAAAAAAATATTTTTTTTTCTTATTTATTTTTATATTTATAAATTGTGTTAAAAAAAAAAAATTTGCTGACTTTTATTGCTGTCACAAGGAATGTAAACATCCCTTGTGACAGTGATAGGTGGTGACAGGTTCTCTTTATGCACTTCAAAGTATTCAGATCGCCGTATTTGTCGATTCTGAATACTGTGTATTTTTTTAAAACCGGCACCATTGGCAGCCGAGTAAACGAGAAGTGACGTCATGACATTGCTTCCGCGTTTACAATTAGAAGGCTGGAACCAAGCCACTCACAGCTTCGTTCCAGCCCGCCCCCAGCCGCCGGAGGTGTCCGATTGGTCATCGGGCCTCCCGATGGAACGGGAGGCCCGGTAAGAGCGGCGGGAGGGGGGGGGAAGTCCCCTCCCGCTGCTCCAGTATAACAGCCGAGCGGCTTTTGCCTGCATCAGTTGTTATACCAGGAAAGCCGATCGCCCGCTCTAAAAAACGGTACCGGGATGATGCCTACAGCTGCGGGCATCATCCCCGTATAACCCCGGAAAGCTGAGTACGCACATCTGCATACGCTCGGTGGGAAGGGGTTAAAAATGCATTGATTACTGTGTAAATGTGACTGGCAGTGAAGGGGTTAACCACTGGGTGGCGGTGTAGGGGTTAAGTGTGTCCTAGGGAGTGATTCTTACTCTGAGGGGGGGGGGGGAGCTGTGTGTGACACAACACTGCTAGGGGTGCACCAAATGGGTTTTTTGGTGCCGAAAACCGATACCGAAAATGACCGATACCGAAACTTATTTTTAAAAAAATATTTTTATACAGGAGATGGTAAGCGACTGGGGACATGGTACAGGAGATGATCAGAGACTGCAGACATAGTACAGGAGATGATCAGAGACTGCAGACATAATACAGGAGATGGTCAGAGACTGCAGACAGTACAGGAGATGATCAGAGACTGCAGACATAGTACAGGAGATGATCAGAGACTGCAGACATAGTACAGGAGATGATCAGAGACTGCAGACATAGTACAGGAGATGATCAGAGACTGCAGACATAGTACAGGAGATGGTCAGAGACTGCAGACATAATACAGGAGATGGTCAGAGACTGCAGACATAATACAGGAGATGATCAGAGACTGCAGACATAGTACAGAAGATGATCAGAGACTGCAGACATGATACAGGAGATGATCAGAGACTGCAGACATAGTACAGGAGATGATCAGAGACTGCAGACATAGTACAGGAGATGATCAGAGACTGCAGACATAGTACAGGAGATGATCAGAGACTGCAGACATAGTACAGGAGATGATCAGAGACTGCAGACATAGTACAGGAGATGATCAGAGACTGCAGACATAGTACAGGAGATGATCAGAGACTGCAGACATAGTACAGGAGATGGTCACAGACTGCAGACATAGTACAGGAGATGATCAGAGACTGCAGACATAATACAGGAGATGGTCAGAGACTGCAGACAGTACAGGAGATGATCAGAGACTGCAGACATAGTACAGGAGATGATCAGAGACTGCAGACATAGTACAGGAGATGATCAGAGACTGCAGACATAGTACAGGAGATGGTCAGAGACTGCAGACATAATACAGGAGATGATCAGAGACTGCAGACATAGTACAGAAGATGATCAGAGACTGCAGACATGATACAGGAGATGATCAGAGACTGCAGACATAGTACAGGAGATGATCAGAGACTGCAGACATAGTACAGGAGATGATCAGAGACTGCAGACATAGTACAGGAGATGATCAGAGACTGCAGACATAGTACAGGAGATGATCAGAGACTGCAGACATAGTACAGGAGATGATCAGAGACTGCAGACATAGTACAGGAGATGATCAGAGACTGCAGACATAGTACAGGAGATGATCAGAGACTGCAGACATAGTACAGGAGATGATCAGAGACTGCAGACATAGTACAGGAGATGATCAGAGACTGCGGACATAATACAGGAGATGATCAGAGACTGCGGACATAATACAGGAGATGATCAGAGACTGCAGACATAGTACAGGAGATGATCAGAGACTGCAGACATAGTACAGGAGATGATCAGAGACTGCAGACATAGTACAGGAGATGCCCAGAGACTGCAGACATAATACAGGAGATGATCAGAGACTGCAGACATAGTACAGGAGATGATCAGAGACTGCAGACATAATACAGGAGATGATCAGAGACTGCAGACATAGTACAGGAGATGATCAGAGACTGCAGACATAGTACAGGAGATGCCCAGAGACTGCAGACATAGTACAGGAGATGATCAGAGACTGCAGACATAGTACAGGAGATGATCAGAGACTGCAGAGATGGTCAGAGACTGAGGACGTGGTACAGGAGATGGTCAGAGACTGCGGACATGATACAAGAGATCAGTGCAGCCTCACCAGTTCCCATCAGATGCAGCCAGCCAGTGTCCCCAGTAGTGCAGCCAGCCAGTGTCCCCAGTAGTGCAGCCAGCCAGTGTCCCCAGTAGTGCAGCCAGCCAGTGTCCCCAGTAGTGCAGCCAGCCAGTGTCCCCAGTAGTGCAGCCAGCCAGTGTCCCCAGTAGTGCAGCCAGCCTGTGAAAGGGAAGAGAGAGGAGAGCCACCGCCGCCTGGTTGATTAGTGCGCCGGGAACATCACAGCTTTCATTTCAATAGCTGTTTTTTCCCCGCTGCGCGCTGTCACATACAGCAGAAAAAAAAAATGCACATCTTTCTGCAGGTAGAAAAAAGTGCATTTTTTATATTTTTTATTAGGAGAATGGAAAGCATTGCACCCATGATGAGCAGATTAGTCTCCCGCACACACTGCCTGTACCTCTGTATGGCTGTCATTATCAGAGCTGTGTGAATGAACTATGAGAGTGCTGAGCAGCACCCCCTCACCTCATTCAAACTATAAGTCTGTCTGATGCGGTGGAGGATGAGAGTTATCCTTTTTTTCATTCACAGATTCCTATGAATGAATGACACAGCTGTGTGGGGGGGCGGAGCTCCGCACAGCTACCCTGTTTTCAAAATCAGACAGCGGGTGACGGGAAAGGATCCCCTGCCACACTGAAGGGGGACCTTGTATTCTGACAGCAGGGACTCTTCTGACTGAGAAAAGTTTTCCAGCTTGTCCGTTTGATGATCTGACAATCAACTTCTGTCAAATGGGCAGTGGCCCCCCCAAATAGGATTGCCACCTGTGCGGGGTTCACCCGGACAGTTCGGGTTTGGAATCATGTGTCCGGGATTCAAAATTCCTGAAACCCAGGAACATTATTCAGACCGGACTATGGCCTTCCAGCAGGGTTGCTGGCTGCAGTTGTCTAAGGTGAGAGTGTCTGTTACACTCTCTCTAACACTGCACAAAGCCATCACTAATGCCCCGTACACACAATAGGATTTTCCGACGGAAAATGTGTGATAGGACCTTGTTGTCGGAAATTCTGACCGTGTGTAGGCTCCATCACACATTTACCATAGGAATTTCCGACACACAAAGTTTGAGAGCAGGCTATAAAATTTTCTGACAACAAAATCCGTTGTCCGAAATTCCGACCGTGTGTACACAAAGTGCCACGTATGCTCAGAATAAATTATGAAACGAAAGCTATTGGCTACTGCCCCATTTATAGTCTCGACATACGTGTTTTACTTCACCGCGTTCAGAACGATCGGATTTTCCGACAACTTTGTGTGACCGTGTGTATGCAAGACAAGTTTGAGCCAAAATCCGTCGGAAAAAATCCTAGGATTTTGTTGTCGGAATGTCCGACCGTGTGTACGGGGCATTACAGTTCCCCCCACATACAGATGGGAGAGAGGGCTTGATCTGCTCCTCCCGCCCCCACCCCCCACCCCTCTGTGTCTGCCCACACCCCAATCTCCGGCACTTTGCCTCAGAAAAAGAAAGTGGGGGGGCTGGAAATTTGAAGTCCAGCAGCCTCAGATACATCTGGATGAGAGGTGCTGACTGCCAAGGGGTGAGTGAGCTCACCATCCATCCCTGTCTGTGACTGAAGTCTCCCCCCTTCTCTCGCCTGCCTCTGAGTGAGTACACTAAGGTAAATCAGGGTTCTCAGAGCACCCCTTACATCAGAGTTCCCCTTTACACCAGAGGCCGCAGTTTACCCTCTTACATCAGAGTCCTCTCCGTACATCAGAGTGTTCAGCATTCTCCCCCTTAAATCAGAGTTCCCAGAGCATCCCTTATGTCAGAGTCCCCAGAGTTCTCTCTTACATCAGAGTCTGCAGAGTCCCCCCTTACAGTGAAAGGGAACTCTGCGGATTCAGTTGTAAAAGGGGAACTCTGTGGACTTTGATGAAAGAGGGAACTCTTGTTATTAATGTCATATGATTATAAATGTTATTTAATTGCAAAATATATATATAAAATTGCTTTGCGCCGCTAAAGTGTTCGGGTTTGACTTGAAGAAAAGGTGGCAACCCTACCCCCAAAGATGCACATGGGAAAAAAAAAGTGTCCCTTTAAGAACGTCCGGTCACAGGACACTGAGCTGTCCACTAGAAGCTTGACTGCTGTGATCAGGTGATTGCAGCTGAAAAGCTTCATTGGGAGTTGTTTGGAGTGTAAACAGGGTGCTGGTCATGTGTCCTGTTTACAGTTCCACTCTACATAGAATCATTCATGTTTCAATTCCACCCTGTTGCACCTGATTGGCGGTTCTGGAGGATGGTAGGCGGGGCTTATCGCAAACAGTCACTTCCGGTTTCCCCACCACTAGGAGAGCAGCACTGACCGCCCTTCTGAGTACCCTTACAATCTCCCCCCCCAGTGATCTCCTACACACTCGCTCTGTACCCTCCAGCCCTCCGATCCAACCTCCCACCTCTCCATCTCCAGTGCCCAGGGCCGGTGCTACCACTAGGTAAACTAGGCAGCCGTAGTGTTGCTACATTATCCCTTTAATCCAGGACACACATGAATTACACAGGTTCTGAGGCTGATTTAATGCAGATAAGGCACCAAGTGAGTTTAATTACCACCATAATCAGCCACAGAACCTGTGTAATTATTTTGTGTTCGGGTTTAAAGAGGAAGTAAACCCTCCTGCAAAAAAAAAAACTAAAAACACACCCTGAAAGATAAAGGCATAATGAGCTAGTAGCATAGCCTACTAGCTTATTATGAATTACTTACCCGAGAACGAAGCCCCCGCAGCCATCCTCGTCTCCCCCTCAAGCCGCCAACATGTCGCCAGGCTTGCCTCCGGGTTTCACGGCTCCGGCGCTGTGATTGACCGAAGCCGCGATGACGTCACTCCCGCGCATGCGTGCGGGAGCCGCCACGAACGGCACAGTACAACTGAAGCAACAGCCATCCTAGAATTTCACCAGCTGCCACTGCAAATGGGGTACACAGATCAAAATTTGTTCCATCTATGGCCAACTCCAGAAGATTTTACCCCCCTTCGTGACTGGGCCATTTTTGCTATTTGATCATCACAGTTTGTTCTTTTTTTCGATTATATAATTAAAAAAAAACATTTTGAAAAAAAAAAAACAATATTTTTTACTTTCTGTTATAAAACATATCCAATCAAAACAATCTAATTTCTTCATGAATTTAGGCCAAAATGTATTCTGCTACATGTCTTTGGTTAAAAAAAAAATAGTTTGTCTGCAAACTATGGAATACAGTATATACTGGAAATTTTTTTTTACTACTTATGGCAGTGATCAGCGATGTGTAGTGGGATTGTGATAGTGTGGCGGGAAATCTGACACTGGGGACAGAGGCGGCTCTAGGATTTGTGATGCCTTAGGCAAAACCTAGACATGAGGTCCATAATGGGAAAATAATTCAAGCGATAAAAAAATTAACTGTATAAATTGCATATATTATGAGCTTTAAAGTGCTGGTGTCGGCGTTCTCTCTATCTCGGGGCTGGTGTCAGCGTTCTCTCTATCTCGGTGCTGGTGTCAGCGTTCTCTCTATCTCGGTGCTGGTGTCAGCGTTCCCTCTATCTCGGTGCTGGTGTCAGCGTTCCCTCTATCTCGGGGCTTTTGTCAGCGTTCTCTCTATCTCGGGGCTGGTGTCAGCGTTCTCTCTATCTCGGTGCTGGTGTCAGCATTCTCTCTATCTCGGTGCTGGTGTCAGCGTTCTCTCTATCTCGGGGCTGGTGTCAGCGTTCTCTCTATCTCGGGGCTGGTGTCAGCGTTCTCTCTATCTCGGGGCTGGTGTCAGCGTTCTCTCTATCTCGGTGCTGGTGTCGGCGTTCTCTCTATCTCGGTGCTGGTGTCGGCGTTCTCTCTATCTTGGGGCTGGTGTAGGCGTTCTCTCTATCTCGGTGCTGGTGTCGGCGTTCTCTCTATCTTGGGGCTGGTGTAGGCGTTCTCTCTATCTCGGGGCTGGTGTCAGCGTTTTCTCTATCTTGGGGCTGGTGTAGGCGTTCTCTCTATCTCGGTGCTGGTGTCGGCGTTCTCTCTATCTTGGGGCTGGTGTTGGCATTCTCTCTATCTCGGGGCTGGTGTCGGCCTTCTCTCTATCTCGGGGCTGGTATCGGCGTTCTCTCTCTCTCTTGGTGCTGCTGTCAGTGTTCTCTCTATCTCGGGGCTGCTGTCAGTGTTCTCTCTATCTCGGGGCTGGTGTCGGCGTTCTCTATCTCGGTGCTGGTGTCAGTGCTCTCTATCTCGGTGCTGGTGTCAGTGCTCTCTATCTCGGTGCTGGTGTCAGTGCTCTCTATCTCGGTGCTGGTGTCAGTGCTCTCTATCTCGGTGCTGGTGTCAGTGCTCTCTATCTCGGTGCTGGTGTCAGTGCTCTCTATCTCGGTGCTGGTGTTAGTGCTCTCTATCTCGGTGCTCTCTATCTCGGGGCTGGTGTCAGCGAGGAAGGTAGCAGCGGAGAAGTCAATCAGCAGGCAGTGCCAGCACAGGATGCAGAGCACCCGGCCCACCATGGCTGAGGATCAGCTATGGGCTGGGACCTCCCGACCCCGCAGTGGAGCCCTGCATAGGTGGGGGTAAGGGCAGGGTGGAGGGAGAGGGGTCAGGGGCTGTCAATCATAGGTTGGCACACTGGCACAGCCAGTGTGCCAGAGCTGCCTTGACTGTGGCACTGATAACTAGGAGGAAGGGATTAGAGGGGATGGGACAGGGGGTGGAAAAAAAGGAAAGTGGCTGTGGCTGAGGGATGAGGGGCTGTCTCTCTCTGATGATGGTGATAGCTGCCTGCAGAAGGGGTTGTGGCATGGTAGCTGTGCCTCTCCCTGCAGCTGGAGCCCCGAATCCCTCCGGGCCCCCCCCCGCACTGATTGACAGCCCCAGAGAGGGGTGGCCCGGACACCTCTTCAGCTCTTCTCTCCTACCTCCCCCTTCCATTGGCTCCAATACAGCCCTGGCGAGGCTTCCTCCCCGGCAGGACCCTCCTCTTCCCCTCTGCTTACCAGTCAGGCAGCGGATGACTCAGGGTGTGTGGGAATCAATCAGTGGAACACTTCAGTGGGGGGGGGGGCGATCTGCGTCTCCGGAGCAGCGGGAATATTTATTTGTATTGTCATTTCTCCGACTGCAGTAATGAGTCACCTCCCCTTCTCCTCCCCCAGACAACACAGTACTGACCCCGCCTCCTCCCCAAGACACAGCCACGGCTCCATCTTCTCTCTCCACGGAGCTCACAGGCAGCTCCGCTGGCCGAGTGGCTGGAGCGCATCGCCACCGCAGCAGCATTTTCAGCAGAGCAATTACGCAAATTAGGTGGTCGCGGGGCCACTGTGAGTGCGAGGCCTTAGGCCACCGCCTAATTTGCTTAATTAGAGAGTCGCCTCTGACTGGGGTGGGGGCTGAGTAACTGACACTGATATCACCAGTGGCACTAATAGAGTGATCAGTGATAATACTGTACTAATGACACTGGCTGAATGAATAATTGAATGATTTGTAAAGCGCTGCAAATGCGAACTGAATCGCCTCAAGGCGCTAAATGCGTTTTGTGTTGTCAGCTTCTTAGAAGAGGAAGGTCTTGAGTTTTTTCCTGAAGGCCTGATGGTTTTCTTTCATACGGATGTGAGTCGGAAGAGTGTTCCATAGCCGACTGGACTGCGAATCTGCGTTCTCCCCTTGCTTTGTAGCGGTATTTGGGAATGAGGAGGAGGTTTTGGTTAGATGATCGCAGATTGCGATTGGGTGTGTAGTGTTTTTTATTTTCTCTCGGAGGTATTGAGGGGCGTTACCTTGTATGCATTTGTGGGTGAGGCAGAGGGTCTTGATTGTGATCCGATTCTTTACGTTTAGCCAATGTAGGCTCCTCAGGGATGGGGAAATGGACTCCCAGGATTTTTTTCCTGTTAGCAGTCTTGCAGCCACGTTTTGGATGGCCTGTAGGGGCGCAAGCTGATATTGGGGTAATCCTATGTAGAACAAGTTTGCATAGTCGACTCAGGAATTGATGATTGTTCCAACTACTGCTGCTTTGTCCTCTTCTGGGATGAAGGGGATGAGTCTAAGTAGCAGACGGAGGAGATGGTAATTTCCGCTAACTACTGATCCTATTTGTGCATCCAATGTCATTTCTGAGTCAAAGATAACTCCTAGACTCTTGGCTTTGGTGCTCGGAGAGATGGTCTGTCCAAAGATGGTGGGAGGTGTCCATGGAGTCTTGGTTTTGGGATTTTGGTTAGCGTGTAGGAGCAGAAGTTATGTTTTTGACCCATTGAGTTTGAGGGAGCTAATGGTCATCCAGTCATCTATCAAAGTGAGGCATTTCTCTTATTGCTGATGGTGGTCTTTTTGTCCGGTGATGCGAAAGTAGATTTGGGTGTCGTCAGCGTATGAGTGGAAGCAGAGGTCCGATTTTTTTTTGATGATTTTGAGGAGTGGGCGGATGTAGATGTTGAATAGCACTGGCGACAAGGGTGAACCCTGAGGGACTCCACAGGAGATTGTCCGGGTTTCAGAGGTGAATGCTCCAAGTTTCACTGTCTGAGAGCGATTCTCTAAGAAGGATGCAAACCATTTTAGACTAGAATCTGTGGCTCCTGCTACTTCTGTGAGGCGGACAAGTAGAGTATTGTGGTCCACTGTATCAAATGCTGCACTGAGGTCTAACAGTACCAGGAGACATGATTCTCCGTCATCTGCTGCTTCAAAGGCATCATCCCATATTTTGAGAAGTGCAGTTTCTGTGCCATGGCCTGGGCGGAAGCCTGATTGCAGAGGGTCCAGGAGTTGATGTGAGTCCAGGTGGCGTTGTAGCTATTGTACTACCGCTTTCTCCATAATCTTGGAGATGGTGTTGAGGCTTGTTATGGGTCTGCGCCTCTGCGGTAGTTAGTAGGGGTGCAACGGATCAAAAAACTCTCGTCATCGCCCCCACTGTAATATCCACGTCATCTCCCCCACTGTAATATCCGCAATCTCCCTCACTGTAATAATATATTAGCAGAGTATTGGCAGGGTATTGGCAGGGTATTGGCAGAGTATTGGCAGAGTATTGGCAGAGTATTGTCAGGGCATTGCAGAGTATTGGCAGGGCATGGCAGAGTATGCTGCCATCTGATCTCTCCCCTCCACTGTACAGATCAATACACAGAGGGGAGAGAGGAACCGGCGTCATGACATTTTGTTTACAAGTGATCGCTCCGCTTTCCTAAGGCCAAGGCGGCGGCGGCGCGCTCCGCGGAGCGCATGTGTGCCGATCCGAACAGGCTGAACCGTTCGGATCACGGATCGGTGACGATCTGTTGCACCCCTAGTAGTTAGGGTCCTTAGGGTCGAGATTGGGTTTCTTTAGCAGGGGTTTGACGATGCCTTGCTTGAGGGTGGTTGGCACAATTCCTTCTTTGAACAACTGATTTATGAGGTGTGTTATAGTGGGAGCCAGGATGTCGAAGCATTCTTTCAGGAGTTTCGTAAGAATGATGTCGTTTGGTGATGTGCTGTCTCGAAGGCTCCTCATAATGTTTTTGGTCGTGTCAGTGGTGATTGGGGTTAAGGAGAAGTCCGGTGGTTGTGTGATGTTCGTGTTGATATTCTCTTTTTGCTTTGGTTGGGTAAGGTTGGTTGTTTTTTTCTGTTGAATTGATTTATGAATGTTGTTGATTTAGCCCCTGCGAAGGGGTTAATATTTAGGTCCCTTTCACACTAGTGCGACTTGGGACTGCAAAGCTCGACATAGGGGCACTGGTGGCGAGTAACTCTTGAGGCCTGGCTAGTAGCTCAGGACTTGAAATTTTGAGCCCTGTCTTATCTTATCTATCTCTTTCCAGGGTGCAACATTAGCATAAATGGGACTCAAGTTGAACGGTTGCCCCACGGGAGCAAAAAGATGCTTGAGTCGACACATGCGCCGTGGAGGGTCCCAGCCCATGTCACATGCGGGGGAAAGACTCCCGGGGAGAGGCAGTGAGTATCCCGATAGCCGGTAGGCAACAGCTGCTGCAGAAGAAAAGGGAACAAAAAAAAGAAGAAAACAAAACCACACACAAAATAAAACCTGATAACAGTAGCAGATTAACCAAGGCACAATTGCCAAACAGCATGCATAATTGGAGGGCAGCAGGACCCACGGGTATGGCCCATGAGGAAAGTCTGCACATCAGCCCCCAGGTTGAGACCATAGCCCAAGATAGGTTGTGGTCCGGTGTCGCCCAAGTAGGGGAAGATTGTAGGCAGGTGGCGCAAGGGTGTAGAACAGCAGTAAACATAACTATAGAAACCTGAAATGTTTTTCTATCCCCCCCCCAAAGGGATGGAGGGCGGCAACAAGCAGGGGATAGTTGGGAGTTGCTGTGGGACTCCCCGGGTGAGGGAGGGTGGGGGGTCATCAGGGTGCAGGGAGGTAAAGTTAAGTATCTAGGTATGCAGAACATACGGGTAGAGCTGCAGCAGGCCATAAGATGTTGTGTACAGTAGCTGTCCAACACAGTTTGTACAGGGGAGCCAGACAGCTCAGTGCGGTGTAACTACAGTAACCCCACTAGGGGACGTATGGATGACTAGCGGTTTAGTACGGGTCCAGATGGGAGCAGGGGAGGAAGGGAAAAGGGATGGAGGTTGGGTGGGAGGGGAACCCCTGACCTGGGTGCCAACGAATGGGGAGGTAGGCAATTTGCAGCTAAGTGCAACAAAGGTGACATCCTGGAAGCCAGGGTAATGCTCGGGATCTAGCGACAAAGGGCCTACGCTGGCCGTAATAAAAGTACTCATGACTCCTGAGGAAAGCATTCATCTGGGGTCAGAGTGAGGAGATCTAGTTGCAGATGGTGTGCTGGAGAGAGAGCATTTGTGTCCCTGCACTTTCTCCCAGGGAGGACTTGGCAGTGGTGCAGGAGACTTCGGAGTGCTGGGGCCAGACAGGCTTCGTCGCATTTCATCTGATGGTAGCAAGTGGAACGAGGAGAGGACCAAATGGGCTTCATCTGGGGTGGTCACTACATGACTGCAGCCCTTGAAGGGGAAGGAGAGTTTGAAGGGTAAGCCCCAGCGATATCTGATGCGGTGAGCCAGAGGTGCAAAGCTTCATCTGTCGCCGCTGAACAATTGCTGGTACCATCCCCTGGAACAGAGCTGTGGAAGTGAGGTCAGTGACCATTTCTGGGATACCTCTGAGACAGAGATTTCCCCTGCGGGACTGATTGATTTTCAAAGCCCTCCAGGTGCAGCAGGGCTGCCTCCAGTTCTTTTTTGAGATCGTGAGATCTTGTTTGTGGTTCTCCAGGACTGTTTTAGCTGCTTCCATCTTGTCTTCAAGATTGTTGGTGCGGGATCTGAGCTCCCAGATCTCTTTAGTGAGGTGTGTGGCTAGCTTAGTGGTAGCAGCTAAGCGCTCATCCTGTAGAATGATCTTGAAGCGGGACAGCAGATCAGCATCTCGGAGCACAGACTGAGGCTGTGTCTGAATGTCCTCCTGGCTGTCTTGTGGGTCTGGGGGAGGCATGGAGTCCTCTGATGGGGACAGAGTGAAGGGATCCAGGGCTCGAGGCTGGCACCTCCAAAATGGTGTCGGGTGGGTGAGCCCTAAACAGATGGCGGCCCTTCTGCTTGGTGCTGGAAGCCCGGGTAGCCTTGGATCGCCTTCCAATAAGGTGCGCCAGGGTCGCCGGGTGGAGGGTTCTACATGTACCCTCAGGAATAAAAATTTGCGGTGGATGTGTCCGGGCGGCAAAGAGCGGACCTAGTATGCGGTCATCTTAATGCGCTGCTTGCGAGCTGTCCGGGAAATTTGGCTGTACGCTATGCGCACACCATATCTCCTGTGCTCTAGTCCTAAGCACACATTTCGTCTGATATATAATGTACCTTACCTATCATTCTATTTCCCGTATATCCCCAAGTAAACAGACATCATCACCATAGCTTATGTTCTCAGCTCCATCAGCATGACTTCCTTTCTGAGCAGTGCACTTGCTTTTATTTACACATAAACAGGAAGTCCCAATCTGGAGGGTTTGCCTCCAACAGCCAGTTGCCTCCTACACAGTTTGTGACCTCACAGGAAATGACCAAATAAGGATGCGGACGTCAACACAGGAAATGACCAAATAAGGATGCGGGCGTCAACACAGGAAATGACCAAATAAGGATGTAACACAGTATGTGAATCTATACAATAACCAATGAACGATGACTACAATTCCGCTGATAGGAATCCTTTTACTACCGTTCCTTGTGAATGGGAGGCTATCTGCAGGTGCACGCTGCGAATCTCGACATGTGCTGATCAGACGCAGCAGAGACAAGAGCGTACATCCGCCTATAACCGATAATGTCCTTGCAGAGCAAACATATCCCCTCAGACGATCGTCTGTGCAATGCACAGGGGCCCTTTCGCTGGCGGACATACCCCCACTCTCCAAACACCTCTCTCCAATCCCAGGAAGTTTTCCACTCCCTAACGGATCTCAACCAGCGTCAGTCTGCCCCAGTCAGCTCTTTAGAGCGGGTTGCGGGAGAATGAACACTGGGAGACACTGTGACAATACATATTAAAATACATCTTCATAACATTTCCACAACAGAGCGCCCCCCCCCCTGTTTTACCGATTCCATTGTGACTTGCATAGAGTTCTGTTAAATGAAGTTGCAAGCGGCAGTGAAATTGGCAGTGCAAATCACACTGATGTGCGGCTTTGAAATTGTGCTGAAGTAGTGCGATTTCAAAGCCGCACCGGTGTGAACCAGGGCACACAATCTTCTCTTTAGATACCTGCAGGTGTTATTAATATGGCACCCCCATGCATCTCTCAAATGTGGGTGCATTCATGGACACCAAACTTTTTGTGTGTTCCCAAGTTTGGCAGCTCAATGCAAATTCTGGTGTGAACTAGTCCTCGGGGTCTATACACAAATGCATGAATTTTCAGTGAGCCCCCAGTTTTTATGGACCAAAAAAAAACTCACCTGACTTATTTTTTCCCAGTACAGTGTCTGTTCTTTAGTCCATGCATTGGAGTTCAGGCGCTTTATTGTGTCTGTGTGGGTGTTGGGGGGGGGGGGGGGCACTAAAATGAATGGGATTGCACCCCATAGTCACACATGTGTTGTTGTACAAAGTGCTGTACGTGTCTTAGGAGAACAGTCATACGGCTCTTCTTTTGATGACGGATTCTTTTTCATCGTTCTATACACATTTATTGATCTTTGTTAAGATTGCAGACTAATAAAACCAATAATGATTTTGTCAGGTGTCTCGGTGTACAAGAAGAACCGATTTCTGCTCTGGATGATCTGATTGCCAATAAAATATGGCAGGGGAAAGTTCCAAATGGTGGAAACCATCTGGTAAGCAGCAATAAATAATTACCTTTTACCTATATTATCTTTATGAAGATAGCATCTATATAACCCAGAACATAATTTACAAAAGCATGCCTAGCCAAATGTTCATTATGAGGGATATGTTTTTTTCAAAAGTATAAATGGAATGTCTTTGTTTGTAAATATAAGAGTTATTAGTGCAGTGTTGTAATAAGGGTGAAAGAAAAATGTAGCGCTTAGCAAAATATGTGTACAAATAATAAGTGCATTACAGTGAAAGTAATACTAATAAAGTCCAACATATATAATCATAATGATGTGAGTCTCTAACTCCAAATCCTGACCAGGAAATGGGAAAAACTAACAAATTAAAAGTCCTCCGACAATAAAGGGAGAATCTTCTTTGACGTGCATGAAATAATGTGAAACACCCACACTGATGAATCCAGGGAAATAAAACAAATGGGTACTCTTACCAGAGCAGGTGGACCTGGATGTCAGCGACACAGAATCGTAAAAGCTTGAGAATCAAATCTGTGGCACTCTCGGATGGAAGTAGAGGTCCAAGGTCTTCTGAAGGTGGCTCAAAAGGATCTCAGTGAACCCGACCAGACCAGGGAACGAACATCTTGAAAGGAACCTCAGCAACAACTCTCATCAAAAACAACGATGTATGAAAAGAAGAGAGGAAGGGGCTCCAATAGTGCGGATCAAAAAGGTAGGGTTATTAAAACCACGAATAACAAATCAATAAAATGTAATCACAATGAATAAAAGGCAATGTGGGGAGCAATAAGCGTAGCCCGACGTGTTTCGTCCACATAAGACATCTACAGGGGCTTAAGATGTCTTATGTGGACGAAACGCTTAAGCCCCTGTAGATGTCTTATGTGGACAAAACGCATCAGACTACGCTTATTGTTCCCCACATTGCTTTTTATTCATTGTGATCACATTTTATTTATTATTCGTGGTTTTAATAAACCTTTTTGATCCGCACTATTGGAGCCCCTTGCTCTCTTCTTTTCATACATCGTTGTTTTTGATGAGAGTTGTTGCTGAGGTTCCTTTCAAGATGTTCATTCCCTGGTCCAGTCGGGTTCACTGAGATCCTTTGGAGCCACCTTCAGAAGACCTTTGGACCTCTACTTCCATCCGAGAGTGCCATGGATTTGATTCTCAAGCTTTTACGATTCGGTCCACCTGCTCTGGTAAGAGTACCCATTTGTTTTATTTCCCTGGATTCATCAGTGTGGGTGTTTCACATTATTTTCTGCACGTCAAAGAAGAGTCTCCCTTTATTGTCGGAGGACTTTTTATTTGTTTGTTTTTCCCATTTCCTGGTCAGGATTTGGAGTTAGAGACTCACATCATTATCATTATATATGTTGGACTTTATATGTATTACTTTCACTGTAATGCACTTATTATTTTTACACATATTTTGCTAAGCGCTACATTTTTATTTCACCCTTTGTATCTATGTTTGTCACATTTAGTGTAGCAGCTATCATAATTTGTTTTTGCGTAGTATTATTTCACTTCAATGTTGTAATAACTTGGTCAGTCCAAATGATTAAATGTTTATTAATGGGACTGGATTAGCACTCTGATATGGGAATGCTCTGAAAACTTAGGCCATAGATTTCTACCCCTTACTCATTAACCACTAGAAGACGAGGCATTTTCTGTCAATTTTTGTATTCATGTGAAAATTATTATTTTTTTGCTAGAAAATTACTTAGAACCCCCAAATATCTCTCTCTCTCTCTCTCTCTCTCTCTCTCTCTCTCTCTCTATAGATATATAGATATATATAGATATATACCGTATTTATCGGCGTATAACACGCACTTTTTTCCCCTTAAAATCAGGGGAAAGTCGCAGGTGCGTGTTATACGCCGATCCCCTGCGATCCCGAGCTGTCACAACTTCAAAATCGCCGACCGCGATTTGAAAATGGCGCCGCCGGCGCCGAAATACACAGAGCCGGTCCTCGGCTCTTTCCGGCGGCTCTCGTTCACTTTCGGCTCCACTCGTAGTCCCGAGCGGAGCTATCCGAACCTACTCGGCTAGGTTCGGATAGCTCCGCTCGGGACTACGAGTGGAGCCGAAAGTGAACGAGAGCCGTCGGAAAGAGCCGTGGACCGGCTCTGTGTATTTCGGCGCCGGCGGCGCCATTTTCAAATTGCGGTCGGTGATTTTGAAGCCCAGGATGGCAGGGACAGGGGATCGAAGGCTGCACTGGGGCAAGGCTGCACTGGGGCAAGGCTGCACTGACAAGGCTGCACTGAGGCAAGGCTGCACTGAGAAGGCTGCAATGATGGGCATTTAAATGTAAGTTTTTTTCCCTTCAACTTCCCTCCTAAAAGTTTTTTTTTTTTCCTTAAAATTCCCTCCTAAATTGGGGTGCGTGTTATACGCCGATAAATACGGTATATATATATATCTATATCTATCACACACACACACACACCGTATTTATCGGCGTATAACACGCACCCCAAGTTTAGGAGGGAATTTTAAGGAAAAAAACTTTTAGGAGTAAAGTTTAAGGAAGAAAAACTTACATTAAAATGCCCATCAATGCAGCGTTATCGGTGTCCATCTGCAGCCTTGTCAGTGTCAGTGCAGCCTTGCCCCAGTGTCCATTGCAGCCTTGTCAGTGCAGCTTTGCCTCAGTGCAGCCTTGCCTCAGTGCAGCTTTGCCCCAGTGCAGCTTTGCCCCAGTGCAGCTTTGCCCCAGTGCAGCCTTTTCAGTGCAGCTTTGCCCCAGTGCAGCCTTGTCAGTGCAGCCATGTCAGTGCAGCTTTGCCCCAGTGCAGCCTTGCCCCAGTGCTCGCCGCGATCCCTGCCGACATATACAGCCATGTGTAAATTCAAATATGACGGCGAGACTGCAGTGACTCGGCGGAGCGGAGATACACATACCCGAGAGTCCTCGGCTTTTTTCGGCGCCGCTTATAGTCAGGCCCAGTCCCGCCCTATGATGGACATAACACCGGTCCAATGGCGGGACTGTGAGCGGCGCTGAAAAAAAGCAGAGGACTCTCGGGTATGTGTATCTCCGCTCCGCCGAGTCCCTGCAGTCTCGGCGCCATATTTGAATTTACACACGGCTGTGTATGTCGGCGGCAAAAGCCGCGATCGCTCCGATCCGAACAGAAGTGACGGGGATCGGCCTATAACACGCACCCATGATTTTCAGGGGAAAAAAGTGCGTGTTATATGCCGATAAATACGGTATATATATATATATATATATATATATATATATAATGGTATATGCGCAGCAGTTTTTCAAATGCCATTTTTGGGGAAAAAAAATATATATTTTTTTTAAATTTTAAGGCAAAAAAACACAATACATAACCCAATTTTTTGTCAAATCTAAAAGATGATGTCATACCGAGTAAATAGATACCAAAGATGTCAAGCTTTAAAACTGCACACTCCAGCGCAGCGGCGAAAAATAACGTAAATTTTACTATCCATATGAGATGCTTTAAAGTGATACTAAAGGTTAGAATTAAAAAACAAAACAAAAAAAAAACAAACATGTCATACTTACCTCCGCTGTGCTGCTCGTTTTGCACATAGTGGCCCCGATCTACGTCTTCTGGGGTCCCTTGGCGGCTGTCTCGGCTCCTCCCCGCATCAGATAACCCCCTCTGGGAAGCGCTTTCCCAAGGGGGTTACCTTGCGGGTGCGCTCCCGAGTCCAGCCTTTGCGTCCACAGACACGAATGCCGGACTCCGCCCCGGCGCCCGTGTCATTAGATTTGATTAACAGCAGCGCGAGCCGATGGCTGCGCTGCTATCAATCTATCCAATGAAGAGCTGAGAAGACTGGGCCGAGATCCAGCGCGTTCTCGACGCTGGACTTTCGAGGGCTCAGGGGGGCTGGGGGGGCCGGTAATTATCGGATGTTTTTTCACCTTAATGCATAGGATGCATTAAGGTGAAAAAACAGGAAGGTTTACAACCTTTACAGGTTACCATTTTCTTTCTCATACATCACGGGACACAGAGCCTCAGTAATTACTGATGGGTTATAGGGTATCACTAGGTGATTGGACACTGGTCACACCCTAGACAGGAAGTTCAACCCCCTATATAACCCCTCCCTTTCCTGGGGATGCCTCAGTTTTTTTCGCCAGTGTCTTAGGTGTTGGTCACGAATAAGATGTGCTGTGCTGAGCTCCAAAGGGATATCCTATACTGGGGCAAGCCATGCAACCGGATCCATTCAAAGTGCTTTTTTAGGCCAAATTGGATGGTACCCGGGCCTCGTGTCCGAAGAAATGAGGTTTTGCCTGTAACGCTTCTCTTTTTAGAGAGCTGGACCCCAGGATCCAGTATTTGTTTTTTTTTAGCCATATCCCTGGCGGGGTGCTTTACGGGCCCAGAACTGCGGATCCTCCTATTCTAGGGGGCCCCTGTCTCTGAAGGTTTTTCTACGCTGTACGCTCCTCCAGCCGAAGCTCCAGGTAGGATGGGATGGGGGGCTCTTTCCTTAGGAATATCTCCCCCCAAGATTTAGGGGGGCCGGGGTGGCCTGAACTAAACAGCAGTAGTATACCAGCGCTGGCAACTAACACACTATAAATGAAAAAGTGGAAAATGTCGCTACATATATGCGACTATACAAATTGCATTTGGTAAAAAAATGTATTGGAAAAATATTGTTTCTGTTTAGAAACCATAGGCACTCAAAAAAATATTAATAAATATATATATTGACAGATATGTATAACCATGAACAATCAAAAAGGTGTTGGTAATATATACCTCAATAAACAAACAGATGTGAATTCAAGATGGATATAAATGTTCATTCGGAAAAAACAAAAACGGCAATGACAGCAGACTTCCAACTTCTCATCCAAAGAGCTGATTACAGTCACCTGGAATACTGCGGTGGATATAGAGAGATAGGATAAAGCTTGGACTGCTGACACTATGATATAACCTTGGGAGCCGCGGGCATCATATTCCACCCAAAAAAACGAGAAAAAATATATATGGTGTAATACTGTGGGTTAAAAGATCAATTGCGCATAATAGCGCTACTCACGGAGTGAATATGCAGAGCAGGCATTCAGAGTTTGTCAGTGACCGCCGCTACATCAGCATGCGCTCCACTGACTACAGGAAACAGCGTCACTGGTTTTCAGACGTGAGCCGGATATTGCGTCGACGCGTTTTGCCCCTCCTCCAGGGCGTCATCAAAGACATAACATCCAGCCCACACAAGGTCGAATTTATATGCAGCATCAGGTAAGTGACAGCCAATTAAGGCTAGTGGATATGGATTACCCACCTCTTCCTGATTCATCATATCCTGTTGCAATTACAACAAACTTTAATAGACAACAAGAACACGACATTCCTGTCATGAAAACGTAAAAGCATATACAAACATTTGTATTGGATAAATAAACATATGAAATACTAATATATCTCGATGAAATGCCTGAAAGTATATAAACATAGACATACATAATGAATACTTAAATTACATTATTCCTAAAAATGGCGTATATATACACCTGACATAGAATTTTTAATTTTATTAAAAATATTTAAGAAAAAATATATATATATATTCTGATAAAAATAAAAAAAAAATGAATGAACAATGAAATGAATAATAAAAATAAAATAAAATAAACTAAACGATAAATAATAAAAATAAAAATATAAAAATAAAAATGTGAATGTGAAAAATTAAAAAAATGTTAAAAAATTGAATTAAAATTACATCAAATAGAAAGTTATTATTATTAAGGAAGGAGTTACCAACTTGATAAAAAACAATTGAGGTCCAACTCGATGTTGAGGCCAAACGGGCTCAGCGTACGTAATCTATGGATCCACTGAGTTTCGTTTTGGGAAATAGCCTTTCTAAGATTGGAGCCTCGCCAATGCTCCTCAACCCTGTCAATCCCACAGAAGGTAAGTACACTAGGATCTTTGTTGTGAAACAACCTAAAATGGTTGGAAAGGCCATGATGTCTATACCCTTTCTTGATCCTATTAACATGCTCTCTGAGCCTTACACCTAGCTGCCTAGTGGTTCTCCCCACGTACTGAAGGTTGCATGGACAGGACAGGAGGTAAGTAACATGTGTAGTAGTGCATGTTATGAACTTTTTTATCTCAAAGGATCTCCCCTCTGACAGAGAACTGAAATGAGTGGTTTTTCTCTTGCGATATCTGGATTTTCTGTTTGAGTTTCATATTGGTACTCCCCAATGCCCACTCGACTGCTTGTAGAGCATGTTCTTGCTGGATATTCGTATACAGTGAGTTGACATCAATACTTGCCAACAGACAGTTGTCGTCCACTGTCACTGTACTGATTAATTCAATTAGATCTTTACTATCCTTAAGATATGCAGGACACTTTTTGGTGAGCGGTTGCAAAAAATAGTCTAGGTATTCACCAAGTCTGGAAAAAAGTGACCCAATTTCACTGACTATCGGTCGACCGGGAGGTTTAGAAGGGTTTTTGTGTATTTTCGGTAACTGATATATCACGGGTACTCGTGGTGAATCTGGAATTAGATATCTAGCCTCCTTCTTTTTCAAAATGCCTTCATCAGTTGCTGTTTTGATCAAACTTTTGAGTTTGGCCTTGAATTTCATTGTAGGGTTGCCCTTTAGTTTTTCATATGTTTCTTGATCTCTGACTAATCTATTAAGCTCTTCTAGATAATCAGTTTTGTTGAGTATCACTACCCCCTCCCTTGTCAGCTGCCCTAATAACTACATTTTTGTTTTTCTCTAGTAACTCCAAACCTTTTTCTAAATCTTTTTTGCGTCTCTGCGGTTTTATAGTAAGTCTATCTAAATCCTGCTCAACCAATGATTTGAACACTCCAACAAAGTGGTTGTTATATAAAACTCAAACAGAAAAGATTTATTATGAAGACTCTTGATTTGGCAATGAGCCACAATTTATTCTGGCATGAAAATGAATATTACAGACAAATAAAAGGAGTCGCAATCGGGGCCAAGTATGCACCATCAGTAGCCAACCTTTTCATGAGTTTTTGGGAAAATGAAGCTATCTACCAGTCTAATATACCGGAACTCAAACTCTATAAAAGGTATATAGATGATATTCTGATCATTTGGGCAGGATCGCCGGATTCCTTTTTTGAATTTTTAGCCAACCGTTTTGGTATTTCTTTTTCTGAGAGTTTCAGTTATCATGAGATTAACTTTCTAGAATCTGACGTTATTCAAAGAGGGGAACAGAATACTCACACATACCTTCTTTAAAGATGTTGACAGGAATGGTTACATTCCGTTAACAAGCTGCCACCACCCTAGATGGCTGGGAGGTATCCCCAAAAGCCAAATGCTCAGGATCAGAAGAAATTGTAGCAACATAGAGGATTATAATTCACAGGCCAATGTTATCATGGAAAGGTTTCAAGATAAAGGCTACAGATTGGAAGATCTCAAAAGGACAAAGGAAATGATTGGTGGGATGGATAGGGATGATCTGTTCAAATCGAGAGACAAAAAGGAACAGAATTATGGTATAGCATTTATGACTGGGAAGAGATCTGAAGAAAATCCTGCCAAATCAGCCCAAATTCATTTACACCAAACCACCTACGCTTAGGCTGCAATTGGCACATAATGTCATTAACCCCCCTAGGAAAGGATGCACCTTTCTAGATAGTACTGGGTTTTACAGTTGTGGTAGATGTGTGATGTGTAGGACATCCAGATATCGCAAGAGAAAAACCACTCATTTCAGTTCTCTGTCAGAGGGGAGATCCTTTGAGATAAAAAAGTTCATAACATGCACTACTACACATGTTACTTACCTCCTGTCCTGTCCATGTAACCCCCCAGCCCCCCTCCACATTCAGGTTACCCGTATCTGAGTCCGTTAAAGAACCCTCCTTTGGTTTGGGTTCACTGAAGCCTCCTCAAACTACACATGCTTTTCTGTTTATGGTTACTGAAAAAGCTTATTTATTCTGAGTGGGATCACCCAGATAAACATTTTTTTTCCGCCTAAAAAAGTTTTGCAACACTTTATCCTATGGAGGAAAAATTTACTAAGATGGGGGGTATACCGGCAGTTGACGCCGCCATTCCTCCGTAAATAAGTCTGGCTTGTTTTGTCGACAACGCTCAGATACCTAGGGATCCAACTGATAAGAAATTGGAATTCCTGTTGAAAAGTGTTTTTTTCTTGGCAAGGTCCTAATAGCTCGACCTGCAGTGGCAGCAATCAGTCTGTCAATACTTGAGAGACCATGTTAAAACAGGTCCTCAAAGGTTTACCTGAACAGCAGGCCCGGGGGGTTTGCCAACCTACCAGCGGTTTTGTGTTTGCTGTTGACGCAATCAGAGATTCTATCATCCAAACCTTTCGCTTTGCGCTTGGGTTGGTACATATGCGTAGAATCTTATGGTTGAAAATTTTCAGCCAAATCACTATGTCAGGAGCTTCTGGCTGGGTTTCCCCTTCATGGTGCAAGGCTGTTCGGAGAGGATTTGGTATACGTCCCTCTTTTAAACAGGCTCTGTTCCCAGTGACAGGAGCATCAGCCTCCAGGCAGTCGCAACAGCCTCCTCCGTCAGGCTCAAGAAATAAATCTCAGAGTCGACCCAGGGACAAAAGAAGTCCTGTGGGAGGAAGCCTACTAGACAAGACGCTAAAACCTCTTTATGAAGGAGTGCCCCCGCTCGCTTGGGTGGGGGGAAGACTGCTACAGTTCTCAAGGCTCTGGTAGGAGGATTTCCAGGACAGATGGGTGATGTCCACATTAACTCTAGGTTACAAACTAGAGTTCCGAGTATTCCCCTCTCCTCGTTTCCTCAAATCAAATGTTCCCAGAGACCCAGAGAAAAAGAAGTCTCTCTTCCAGCAGTGGAGCGACTATTGTCTCGTTATCGTTGTTGTTTCCCACGCAAGAGCAGGGATTGGGGTTTTATTCAAACCTTTTCAGGGTTCCAAAAACCAAATGGAAATGTCAGACCCATTTTAGATCTCAAAGATCTAAACCGATTCCTAAAGATCCTTTCGCATGGAATCGATCCGATCGGTAGTCTCCATCCTACAAGAAGGAGAATTTCTGGCGTCAATGGACATCAAGGACACATACCTGCATGTACCTATTTTTCCCTGCTCATCAAAAGTACCTGCGTTTCAAAGTAGAAAAACGCCACTTTCAGTTTATAGCTCTGCCTTTCAGGATAGCTACTGCACCTCGGGTGTTTACAAAAATCTTGGCCCCTCCGCTGGCCAGATTAAGGGCCTAGGTATAACGGTAATAGCATACCTAGACGACCGACTCTTGATAGACCGCTCGGTAGCCCGCTTGGACCAAAGCTTGGTCACCACAGTCAACTACCTGCAATACCTAGGTTGGCTCCTTAACTCAGAGAAGTCTTCTTTGAAACCAGTGAGAAGACTAGAGTATTTCGGTCTGGTCATAGATACAGCTCAGAAGAGGGTATTTTACCCCAGGCAAAGATCAGTACCATAAAAGAACTGATTCAGGTAGTCAGGGCAAAGAAAGATCCTCCTTTTCGCCTTTGTATGAGGCTACTGGGGAAGATGGTGGCTTCATTCGAAGCAGTTCCCTATGTTCAGTTTCATTCAAGACTGCCGCAAAACAGTATCCTGTCTGCCTGGAACAAGGAGGTTCAGGCATTGGATTTCCTGATGCGTCTGTCTCCTACAGTGCGTCAGAGCCTCGGTTGATGGTTGATACCCGAAAATCTGCAAAAGGGAAAACCTTTTTTTCCAGTTGCCTGGACAGTGGTAACAACAAATGCCAGTCTTTCGGGTTGGGGAGCAGTCCTGGAACAGTCGACTGTCCAGGGGAGATGGTCCAAGACAGAAAGGACCTTACCCATCAACATTCTAGAGATCCGTGCGGTGTATCTAGCCCTAAAGGCCTGGACACTCAGGTTACAGGGTTGCCCTGTCAGGATCCAGTCCGAATGCCACAGCAGTGGCTTATATCAATCACCAGGGAGGCACCAGGAGTCATGCAGCCCAAGGAGAAGTAAACCAGATCTTCATCTGGGCAGAATCATGTGCCGTGTATATCGGCAATCTTCATTCCGGGAGTAGAGGACTGGCAGGCGGACTACTTGAAGTCGCCGGCGGTTATTCCCAGGGGAATGGTCTCTTCACCCCGACGTCTTCTTGGCCATATGCCAAAGATGGGGGGTTCCGGATGTAGACCTTTTTGCATCCAGGTTCAACTACAAGATTGATAACTTTGTGTCAAGAACAAGGGATACTCTTGCATGCAGGACAGATGCGTTGGTGACTCCATGGCATCAATTCTCCCAGATTTATACATTTCCTCCTATTCTGCTACTGCCACGACTTCTTTGCAGGATCAGGCAGGAAAGGAAGTCGGTACTTCTGGTGGCCCAGAAGAGCTTGGTATGCAGAAATTGTAAAGATGGCAGTAGGTCCCCCGTGGACCCTACCTTCACATCCAGACCTGCTATCCCAAGGTCCAGTGTTCCATCCTGCCTTACAAACGCTAAATTTGAGGGTCTGGCTATTTAAACCCACGTTCTGAAGAATCGTGGGCTTTCAGGTCCTGTGATTTGTATCTTAATCAATGCAAGAAAGCCAGCTTCCAGAATGATTTATCATAAGAGTCTGGAAAGCTTAGATCTCCTAGTGTGTATCCAGGGCTTGGCATCCCAGAAAATATATCATAGGTAGAATTCTTGACTTTCTACAAATGGGATTAGAAATGAAGCTGGCCTTGAGTACCATCAAGGGCCAGACCTCGGCCTTGTCAGTATTATTTCAACGGCCGCTTGCTTCGCATTCTTTAGTCCGAAGCTTTATACAGGGGATAACGCGTCTTAATCCTCCGGTTAGGGCGCCCCTAAACCCCTGGGACTTGAATTTGGTTCTGTCAGTTTTACAGAAACAACCTTTTGAACCAATATGTCAAATTCCCTTGGTCTTGTTGACAAGAAAGTAAATTTTTTTCTGGTAGCCATTTCTTCTACTAGAAGAGTATCAGAATTAGCAGCTCTTTCCTGTAAAGAGCCTTATTTAATCATACACAAGGATAGAGTGGTATTGCGCCCTCATCCTAGCTTTCTACCGAAAGTGGTTTCAGATTTTCATCTAAACCAAGATATTGTTCTACCTTCCTTTTTTCCAGATCCCTGTTCTACGGAAGAAAGGTCACTACATTCTTTGGATGTAGTAAGAGCAGTCAAGGCCTATCTGGGAGCAACTGCTCAAATTCGCAAAACTGATGTTTTGTTCGTACTGCCAGGAGGTCCCAGTAGAGGACAGGCAGCGTCAAAGTCTACCATTTCAAAATTGATTCGACAAATGATTATTTAAGCTTACGGTTTGAAACAGAAAATTCCACCTTTTCAAATCAAGGCATACTCTACAAGGACTATTAGTGCTTCTTGGGTGGTGCATCACCGGGCCTCTATGGCTGAAATCTGCAAGACCACAACCTGGTCTTCAGTCCATACATTCACCAGATTTTATCAGGTGGATGTGGAAGGTATTAGGATATCGCCTTTGGGCGTAGTGTGCTGCAGGCAGCGGTACGAGGTCCTCAAGTCTGATTACACCCTTCTTTGTGTGGTCCCCTCCCCTCAAATAGCATTGCTATGGGACATCCCATCAGTAATTACTGAGGCTCTGTGTCCCGTGATGTAAGAGAAAGAAAATAGGATTTTTTATAACAGCTTACCTGTAAAATCCTTTTCTTTTGAGGTACATCACGGCACACAGAGGTCCCGCCCCTCTTCTAATACACTTATATTGCTTTGCTACAAAACTGAGGCATCCCCAGGAAGGGGAGGGGTTATATAGGGGGTTGAACTTCCTGTCTAGGGTGTGACCAGTGTCCAATCACCTAGTGATACCCTATAACCCATCAGTAATTACTGAGGCTCTGTGTCCCGTGATGTACCTCAAAAGAAAAGGATTTTACAGGTAAACTGTTATAAAAAATCCTATTTTATATCTACAGAGGAGGTCTAGTTCTAGAATTACTGCCCATGATATGACGTTTCCTCATGTGTGGGACGATCACTGTTTGCGTGCCTCTGGGACCGACGCACACATTTGTCTTTGCGTGCCAGCACAGGGGGACAGAGGCACTTTAAATCATTAATTTTTTTACCACCTCAATACAGGGCACTTCCTGCCCAGGCTATTTTTCAGCTTTCAGTGCTGTCACACTTTAAATGACAATTGCGCGGTCATGCTACAGAAATTTTTATCATTTTCTTTACACAAATTAGAGCTTTCTTTTGGTGGTATTTAATCACTTCTGTGTTTTTTTTTTTTCCTAAAAAAAATAAAAAGTGAAATTTAAAAAAAATAAATAAAAAGTGAAATAAAAAAAAAAAAAAAAGTTTTTCTTAGTTTCTGTCAGTAAATTTTGTAAATAAGTAATTTTTCTCTGTCAGTGTGAGGTGAGGAGAGCTGATTACCGGCATCTCCGTGTTTACATGTGACCGGCTGTGATTGGACACAGTCGATCACATGGTTCAAGAGCCTCGGCTGCAGCTCTTTACAGAGATCGGGGTTGCGCCGTGTCCAAGCAACACGGTCGCGATCGCTGTGGCTGCGCATCCCCCTTGGGTGTGCGAGTGCGGTCGTTCTGGGAAGCTGTCATATGACGTTGTCCCAAAACGAGAGCCACGCCGCCTGCCGTCATTTGACGGTGGGCAGGAGGCAGGTGGTTAATCCATAATTTTTTAAAATTTTTACACTGATGCTTTAACCACTTCAATACCGGGCCTATTCTGGCACTTCTCTCCTTCGTGTAAAAACCATAATTTTTTTGCTATTAAATGACTCAGAACCCCCAAACATTATATATGTTTTTTTTAGCAGACACTCTAGGGAATAAAATGCCGGTCATTGCAACTTTTTATCTCACACGGTATTTGCGCAATAATTTTTCAAACGCCTTTTTTTTGGAAAAAGAACGGTTTCATGAATTTAAAAATTAACAAAACAGTAAAGTTAGCCCAATTTTTTTGTATAATGTGAAAGACGAGTAAATACGCCGAGTGGATAGATACCTAACATGTCACGCTTTAAAATTGCGCACAATAATGCAATGGCGCCAAACTTCATTACTTAAAAATCTCCATAGGCGACGCTTTAACATTTTTTACAGGTTACAAGTTTAGCGTTACAGAGAAGGTCTAGTGCTGGAATTGTTGCACACACTCTAACGCACGTGGCGATACCTCACATGTGTGTGGTTTGAGCGGCATTTACATATGTGGACGGGACTTACGTGTGCGTTCGCTTCTGAGCGCGAGCTACCAGGGACAGGGGCGTTTTAATTTTTTTTTTTTTTACATTTCTTTTTTGATCACTTTTATTCCTATTACAAGGAATGTAAACATCCCTTGTAAATGGAATCTATGTGACAGGTCCTCTTTATGGAGAGATGTGGGGTCAATAAGACCCCGCATCTCTCCTTCAGGCTGGAAAGCATGAGATTGGGAAAAAAAATTCACCGATCTCATGCTGACAGCTGCGATCGCAGGCTTCGTTTATTTCCGGGTACCCGGGCATGACGTCATAACGTCGCCCCCGGCCCTCCGACGGTCATAGAGATGACTGGTGACCACCTGGTCACCGGAAATCTCTATCGTCCTCATCTGGGGTCGGCCGATTCTTTCTCCGGGTCTCCGATGGCACGGGAGAGCCCGGATGGCGGCGGGAGGGGGGGGGGGAACGTCCCTTCCCGTTGCCTATAAGAACAATCATGCGGCCGAACTGCTGCTATGTCGTCTTTTTTTTTTTTTTTTTTAATATACGTTTTTATTAATTTTCAAAAAAACAGACAGCAAACAAAAATGAATATTTGCAGCAATTAAAGAAACTATATACATAGAAAACAAAACACACAAAAAAAAAAAAAAAAAAAGAAAAAGAAAAAAACCAAAACAAACCCCACATACATACATACATACATACATACATTGGTCATACCTGGTTCCTATGCCAGTTTGATTTTAGAGAAAGGTGTCATCCCGTGTTACATATGTACACCTAGAGGCCAATAACTAATGGAGAGATTGCAAAGAGTCATATTCCTCTAGGAGGCTATTGAGGCTGTAGAGGGGTCCGTGAGCCATTTGGACCAAACCTTTTCATATTTGAGGAGACAACCCCTATTTATATATGTTTCTTTGTATAATGTTAAGCTATTATTAATGAGTTGTTTCCACAAAGTCAGCGATGGGGGGGTGGTTTTCTTCCAGCTGAGAGCTATGGCTTTACGAGCAGAGAACAGAAGCAGCCCCACCAAAGTGCGCCCTGCTGTCGTAGGAATAAATTGCTCTATCAGACCTAAAATACATATTGGCATTGATCGTTGCAGTGGGATATATGTTATTTTGAATATAAAAGCTAGTATTTCTTCCCAATACCTTACGATAGCTGGACAAGTCCAGAATATATGGGTAAAGTCTCCAGGAATCTCCCCACATCGCCAACAGCCAGGAGCAGAGTCTGAATTAATTTTATTTAATATATGGGGGGTGTAATATGCCCTGTGGACTATCTTAAACTGAATAAGTCTGTCTCTCAAGGAGATGAGAGAGTTGAAGGGAGAGTCCCATATATTATCCCAATCATCCTCATTAAGTTCAGGGATATCCTTAGACCATTTTGATCTTAATTTCTCTAAATCAGGGAGAGAGGCAGTTGTTAAGTGAAGATACAATTTAGATGCTGCATTCTTTGTGCAATCCAACCTAAGAAGCTTCTCTAAGGCAGATTGGACTAGTTGTAGAGGAGAGCCAGAGAATTGACAGCTGAAGGCATGGGAGAGTTGAAGGAAACGAAAAGAATACGACTGAGGGATATTGAAATCCGAGATTAGTTGGGAAAAAGAAATCAAAGATTTATCCAAAATGATCTGTGTCACTGTTTTTATCTTAAAATTAGTCCAAGCATAGGGGTCGGGTAGTGAATAGAAATGCTCCAGAGTGGGATTTAACCAGAGGGGAGCATTAGGTGATATTGCCTGTAGGGGATATTGTTCAATTTTGAGGCCCTCTCCCCATACACGTAGCGTGGTAAGCATAGATGGTGTCAATGAATATGGAGCATGAGGGCCCCGAAAGATCAAAAATTTCAGCGCCTCTAGGGATCCCAGCACTGCTGCTTCTACCTGAGTAGCGGAATTTGAGGTATCTGGGTTAAGCCACCAGGCCGTAGTTACTAGCTGAGAAGCCAACTAATATTTATGGAAATCTGGACATGCCAGGCCACCTTGGGAGGTTGGGCGTACCAATGTTGCCCAGCTATACCTAGGGGGCTTTGATCTCCATATGAATGCTGAGAAAATACGATGTAGCCTTGCAAAGAAAGATTTAGGGATCCACTGGGGAGAGTGTCGAAATAAATATGTGAATTTAGGTAATACATTCATTTTTATTAAATTTATGCATCCTAACAATGAAAGGGGTAATGACTCCCATGCCTTCAGCCGTTGTTGAGTCTCCTGGATCACAGGTGTTAAATTTAGGGATATATAGTCTGAAACCTGTCTGGAAACCACCACCCCTAGATATTTAAAATTCTCCACCCATCTTAGGGGGGTATCCATATCAGCAGTAGCACGAGCCGCAGAGTCTATAGGAAATAGAAGTGACTTTTCCCAGTTTACTTTAAGGCCTGTGACTGCGGAGAAAGAATTGAGGACCTGTAGGGCCCCCCTAAGTGATGGTCCTGCATCATTAAGAAAGAGGAGTAGGTCGTCCGCATACAAGGCGACCCTTTCCTCCAGCCAGCCAACGCGCAATCCCTTAACATGAAGGGAAGTACAGAGAGCCTCCGCCAGCGGTTCCATCGCTATGGCGAAAAGGGCTGGAGAGAGGGGGCAGCCCTGTCGAGTACCCCTTGACAGAGAAAAAGACTGTGATAAGCTACCTCCCAACTTGATAGCTGAGGTGGGGTTTTGATAAATTATCTGTATCCATTTAATAAAGATCAGGGGGAACCCCATCCTTCTAAGGACCTCCCAAAGAAAAGGCCATTCAATAGTATCAAAGGCCTTTTCAATATCTAAGGGGGCCACCACCCTAGTACCTTCATTCAAATGCTTTGCATGTATATTAGTAAACAAACGTCTCAAATTTACATCGGTTGACCTGTTGGCCATGAAGCCAGTTTGATCAATATCTACAACAGATGGTAATAGTGGTTGTAGTCTGATGGCAAGTAATTTAGTCAAAATTTTAAAATCTGTATTAAGTAGGGCAATTGGCCTATAGGAGGCACACAATGATGGATCTTTTAGATCTTTATGAATTAGTATAACATGGGCATGGCTCATAGAAGTTGGAAGGGCTCCATCTGTCAGGCATTGAGAATAAAGTTGTGCTAGCTTGGGAGCTAATATATTCCCATGTGTCTTATAAAACTCTATGGGGAGGCCATCCGGACCCGGAGACTTCCCCCGCGGAAATGATTCGATTGCTCTCAGTACCTCCTCCGGGGTTATTGGCCCCACCAGAGATTCTCTTTCTTTATCTGAAAGCCAGCCTAATGCCAATGGGTCTAGCCAGGATGCCAAATCCTTGGGCTGAAAGTCAGAAGGCAACACAGAGGTATAAAGAGAACTATAATATTGGCGAAAGACCTCTAATATATCTGGTAATAAAGAAACTAATTCACCTGAGGCAGACACCACATTGGGAATCACTGTTGGAGGATAATCTGGCTGTGCCAACATCGCTAGAAGACGACCATTACGGTCCCCCTGTTCAAAGAACATTTGTTTATTCCGATGTAGATCTAATCTGGTGATCTCAGTAAGATGGAGATGTAGCTTACGTTTTGCAGCATTCAGGAGGTCAAAATGGATATTAGTAGGGTCAGTAGTATAAATATCAGACTGACGTTGCACAGCTTGCTGTAGCACTGTTGCAACGGCTGCCTGTTCCCTGCGAATCCCAGCAATATAGGAGATATATTGTCCCCTGGAAAAGGCCTTGAAGGCGTCCCATATCATTGCAACAGAGGAGGATCCCTCATTAAACTCCCAATATTCCGCCAGTCGTGGTGCGATATTGGTCATCAGGTCTACATGAGAAAGCCAGTGGGTCCCCAAGCGCCATAGGGCTGCAGTTCTATAGGATGGGGCATGAATTTTAAGAAGTAATGGCGAATGATCTGAGAGTCCGCTGGGTAGATATGATACATCTAATACATCAGACAGCATAGTCGGATTAGCAAAGGCGAGGTCAATACGAGAAGAGGTTTTATATGTGGCAGAAAAACAAGAGTAAGCTCTAGTCTCAGGATGTTTCCACCTCCAGACCTCAGTTACACCCATTACTTGAGCCCAGGTAAGTAAATCTGTAGAAAATTGTTTTGGGGGAACAGGTCTGTCCAGGTCAGGGGCCATAATAGCATTGAAATCACCCATCAACAACAGTTTTGCCGGATAATACGAAATTACTTTCTCCAAAGATTGAGTATAGGGTGGACGAAGAAAAAGGAGGGGGAATATACACCCCTACTACTATATATCGCGTACCCCACACCGTAAATACTATTAGTACATATTTGCCTTGGGGATCAGTATAGACCTGTTCCATTATACATGGAAGAGATTTACTGATTAATATCGATACTCCTCTTGCATATGTAGAATAAGAAGAATGAAAGGCTTGCTGAATCCATGGCTTTTTTAGTGCCAAACACTTGCTGACCCTGAGATGCGTCTCCTGTAAAAGCACCATATGTGGAGAATATAATTTAAGGTATCTAAAAAGTATCGCCCTCTTAAACTTAGAATTAAGTCCCCGAACATTCCAGGATAATATTCTGAAAACGGACACATCACGTGTCGTCATTATACATCAAATTATAAATGAAAGAAGGAGAAGTAGAAAACAAATTTAATCTAGGTATACACCCTAATGTACATCTCAGGGGCAGCACCAATCCAGGGAGTCTATACCTGGTAATAGCAGTAAACAAATAAATAAAACAGAGAAAAGAAAACAAACAGCTCCGTGCATCAATTGAAGCAGCTTTCCCAATACCTATGGGGTAAAAAAAAGGTGATTGCTTGTCGGCCATGGCCAACACTAAAAAAGGGTCTAGGAAGGGGGGGGGGGGGGAAGAGGGAAAGGAGGGAGGGGAGGGGAATTTTTTATTACCTATTGCCATTGATTTCAGCTAATCCCTCAAAAAAAAAAAAAAAAAAAGAGAAAACGGAAGGGGGGGCTTCTATACTGAAACAGACACAAGCCGACTTAGAATGCAAGATAATATGATATAATAATAATAGAAATTGATACAATTGATACAAATTTAATACAAGGGAAAGAAAAAAAAATACAACAGCAGCATTACCCAAAAAAAAAGAAAGGAAAAAAAAAAAAAACAAACTTAAGCATAGAATATATGTGAAGCATGTATTATTATTATTATTATTATTCAGGATTTATATAGCGCCAACAGTTTACGCAGCGCTTTACAATATAAAAGGGAGACAATACAGTTATAATATAATACAATACAATACAATACAATAGGATTAAGAGGGCCCTGCTCAGAAGAGCTTACAATCTAATAGGGTGGGGCAGGTGGTACAAAAGGTTGTAACTGTGGGGAATGAGCTGGTGGAAGTGGTAGGAGATTAGTTGGAGACGTGATAGGCTTTCCTGAAGAGATGAGTTTTCAGGGATTGCCTGAAGGTAGCAAGAGTAGGGGCTAGCCGGATAGATGGAGGTAGCGAGTTCCAGAGGATGGGAGAGGCTCTGGAGAAATCCTGGAGACGAGCATGGGAGGAGGAGATGAGAGAGCTTGAAAGCAGGAGGTCTTGAGAAGAGCGGAGAGGACGATTTGGGTGATATTTGGAGACAAGATTAGTGATGTAGCTTGGGGCAGAGTTGTGAATGGCTTTGTATGTTGTGGTTAGAATTTTGAATTTAATTCGCTGGGTGATTGGGAGCCAGTGTAGGGATTGAAGTAGAGGGTTGGCAGACACTGAGCGGTTGGTAAGGTGGATAAGTCTGGCAGCAGCATTCATGATAGACTGAAGAGGGGATAGCCTATGGAGCGGTAGGCCAATGAGAAGGGAGTTGCAATAGTCAAGGCGAGAGATAACAAGGGAGTGAATGAGGAGCTTGGTGGTTTCATTTGTTAAAAAAGGGCGAATTTTAGAGATGTTACGGAGGTGAATTCTACAAACTTTTGACAATGATTGGATTTGAGGCTGAAATGACAAGTCGGAGTCTAGGATTACACCTAGTACCCTGGCGTGAGGGGAGGGACTGATGGTTGCATTGTTGATTTTGATGGAAAAGTCATGGAGGGGGGCACGGGCGGGGGGGAATATTAATAGCTCAGTTTTAGAGAGATTTAGTTTAAGGAAGTGGTGCGACATCCATGCTGATATGTCAGTTAGTAAGTTAGTAATGTGAGAGGAGACTGAAGGAGTGAGGTGAGGAGTAGACAGATAGATTTGGGTGTCATCAGCGTATAAGTGGTATTGGAAGCCGTGGGCAGTTATTAGGTGACCAAGGGAGGTGGTGTAGATAGAGAAGAGAAGGGGTCCAAGAACCGAGCCTTGGGGGACCCCCACAGAAAGGGGCAATGGAGAGGAGGAGACAGAGTTGTAGGTGACACTGAAGGAGCGCTGTGATAAATAGCCAGAGAACCAGGATAGAGCAGAATCTCGGAGGCCAAGGGAATGTAGTTTATTGAGAAGGAGCGGGTGGTCAACAGTATCAAAGGCCGCAGAGAGGTCAAGTAGTAGGAGTATGGAGTACTGGCTGTTGGTTTTAGCAGTTAGTAAATCGTTAGTGAGTTTTAGTAAGGTAGTTTCCGTGGAGTGCTGCGAGCGAAAGCCAGACTGTAAGGGGTCAAGAAGGTTATTTTCATTGAGGTAGGAGCTAAGACGGTTGTAGACTAAGCGTTCTAGAAGTTTAGAGGTGAATGGGAGTAATGAGATGTATATATCCATACACATATATACGCATACATACGCATACTCACCCACCCCCACTCCAACCCATGTGTATATAAAATACACTGCCTTAAAAAAAAAAAAAAAAAGGGAGGGGGAGGGGTATGATAGGCAAACATTTAGCAACCATACATATCAGAGTAATAAAATAGTAATGCAACAATAATGAAACAATAATTGAGCCATAATGAAAAACCCCAAAAAAAAAAAAATATATATATAATGATAATACAATACAACAAAACAAAACAAAACAAAAAACATTTTTCCCTTTTCCTTTTCTTTTTTTCCCCTCTAGCAAATTAATAATTAATTAGTATGTAACAAAAAAAGAAAAAAGGAGAGAACCAAAAAAAAGGGGTTGTGCAGTCATCAACGAGTGTCCAACCAGGCTAAAACAGCTTCTGGTTTATCAAAAAAAAAGGGTGTTGTCACCATCAATAACTCTCATCTTGCTTGGATATAGAAGACTAAATTTTAAGCCTTTGTCCTTCAGCCTCCTGCGAGCCTCTGTAAAGGATTTACGCCTTTGTTGTACTTCCTGGGAATAATCAGGAAAAAAAAAAAAGTTTTTTATCCTCATACATAGTGTCAGGCTTAGACCGAGCTGCAGCCAGGATGCGGTCCCGGTCCCTATAATTAAGGAACTGGAGCAAAAAAGGACACGGTGGTGTTCCCGGTCTAGGGGGGGCTGAAGGAACCCTATGAGCCCGCTCGATGACAAAGGTAGGTGGCAGGTCGGTCAGGCCAAACAGATTTATGAGCAATTTCTCAGTAAATGCAGTGGGGCATGAGCCTTCTGCTCGCTCAGGAAGGCCTATAATTCGGATATTATTCCTCCTTAAACGATTTTCGGTATCTATAGCCCGATTTTGTAGAGCACATACCTGTAATTGTAAAGCCTTAAGGTCTCTAGAGTCCGACCTGACCTCATCCTCCACACCTGAGATCGTCTTCCACCTCAGTGATTCGCATCCGAAATTTGTCCAGATCCTGACGAATAAGGCTGACATCTGTTGCTACAAAATCAATCTTTGATGTTAATGCTGTTTTACACTCAGCAATTGCTGCAAGAATAGCTGCTCCTGAGGAATGTACTGTGTCTCCTGTCTCTATCTCTGTCAGAGATTGCTTGCTGACAGGCATAGTGCTGGCCGGCCCACGTGTAGTTGGAATAATTGCTGACTGTGCGGAAGATAAGACAGCTGAATCTGTCAGAGCAGAGCGGGTCCTAGGTGGGCCCATCCGCTTGCACAATTTTGCGGCCAGTCACTATATTTTTCCCCAAAAGTCCGGCAAAAGTTTGCCTGGCAGATTCTCCCAGATCCTGCTAGGCTGTGACTGTAACTGTGAGGTTTATAACTGCCCTGAGTTAGGAGAGATGAGAGATAAGAGAGATGGATAGGAGGATCTCACAGCACTCACTCCAGCAAGATAACAGCAACTGCAGACTGGGTGGCCCCCCTCAGCTCCTTAGATAACTGTAGCACTATCTCCGCTGTCTCTATCTCCGCACGGGGTTAACCCAGGACTCAAAACTGAGGACTCAGCTGATGAGAGATAAGAGGGGAAGGTAGATCAAACAAATGGCAAAAGTTGTATCCAGGATATGTTCAGGATTTTCACAGCCTCTACCCTGTCTCCTCTCCTCTCCTCTCCTCTCAAGCGCACCTGCTGCTACTCACATCCGGACACACCCCCTATGATCGTCTTTAGAGGTCGACCGATATGGGTTTTTCTCTGGCCGATGCCGATATTTAGAAATCGCGGTGGCCGATGGCCGATATAAGATGCCGTTTTTTTTTTTTTTGGGCCGATATATTAGGCCGATTTTTTTTTTTTTCTTTTTTTTTTCCCTTCATCTTATAAAATCTAACGGTTAGACCCCTTTCACACTGGGGCATTTTTTAGGCGCTTTTGGGCTAAAAATAGCGCCTGTAAAGTGCCTGTAAAACGACTCCCCTGCAGTCTCAGTGTGATATCCCGAGTGCTTTCACACTGAGGCGATGCGCTGGCAGGATGTTTAAAAAAAGTCCTGCAAGCGGCATCTCTGGAGCGGTGTATACCACTCCTCCACCACTCCTGCCCATTGAAATGAATGCGCACCGCTGCCGAAGCGCCTGCAAAGCGTTTCGGCAGCAGCGCTTCAGGGGCGCATTTAACCCCTTCCTCAGCCGCTAGCTGGGTTATAAGCACCCCGCTAGCAGCCGAATAGCGCCACTAAAATGACAGTAAAGCGCCACTAAAACTAACAGCGTTTTACCGTCAACGCATGCCTGCTCCAGTGTGTAAGCAACCTTAAGTAATACAGAAATTTTTTTACATTTAAACATTTATTAAACAAAACAAACCTCCAATCAGTTCACTTGTATGTATAATTTAGATTAAAAAAAAACAAAAAAAAAACGATATCTTAAATAGTAAATACACAAAAACAGGTAATCAAAACTTTTGGACGAAAAAAAAATGGGCTAACTTTACTGCTTAGTTTTTTTTTTTTTTTTTATTTCATTAGTGTATTTTAAAAAAAAAAATTGCGTTTGAAAGACCACTGCGCAAATACCGTGTGACATAAAATATTGCAACAACCGCTATTTTATTCCCTAGGGTCTCTGCTAAAAAATATATATATATATAATGTTTGGGGGTTCTAAGTGATTTTCTAGCAGAAAATACAGGATTTTTACTTGTAAGCAACAAGTATCAGAAAAGATTGAGTCTTTAAATGGTTAAACTGAGAACTTCTACACATGGAGTTCAGTCTATTGATAAAAGAACCTGAAAAGATACAATGTATCTTCTTATCAGACTTGGCAGGCTGCCCAGGGAGGAGAGAATCCTCTCCACAGATAACTTTCAGGCAACTTGCATTGACTTCTATTACAGAAGTCATTTGCAAGTCCCGCTGAAGTTATAATCGGCTTTTTTTATCAGCACAATCGGCCGATGCCGATTAAGTAAAAAAAGCCAAATATCGGCCGATATATCGGTCGATCTCTAATCGTCTTTATCGTGCACAGAATCGCCGGCTGCAAAGAATGGTATCTGAATGATGCCTCTAGCTGCAGGCATCATTCATATACCTCCCTAAAAGTCACGGACGTCATTTTACTATGGCCGGGTATTGAAGTGGTTAACTTTTTTCTAGTATCGCCTTTCACTTTAGGCAGGTGACAGGTACTATTTATGGAGGGATCTGGGATCTATAAGACCCCAAATCCCTCCTTTGCACTTAAAAAGCATTCAAAATGCCAAGATCTGCGTTTTTCAATACTTTCAATTCTTCAAAAAAATGGCGCTGTTGACAGCGAGGTAGACCGTAAATGATGTCATGTCATAACGGAGACCCGATCAAGGCCCATTTTGACTTTGTATGGGTCTCTGTCCAGCTGGTGGACATGCCAGCTGGTAGTTCGGGTCTCCTGGTGGGATGGGAGAGCCACGCAAGGCGCGGGGGGGGGCATCCCTTCCCTTCCCGCTGCTTGTAATAGCAATCAAGTGGCTAGTAAGCGACTTGGATTGCTATTACAAGAGAGACGACCGTTGGCTCTAAAAAAACTATACTGTGGTGATGCCTGCAGCTGTATATCATCCTGGTACATCCACTTGAAGTCAAATGACGTGCCAGGTACATAATTTCGCAGCAGGTGGTTAAAGTTAAAATGAACTAAATTATGGTGCTTTAAAGCAAAAGATGTAAAAAGTCTTAGTTAGTTTTCTTTAGAAAGCAGCCACAGTCTGAGTAGAAAATGCTGTCCAATACTAACATGCTGTAAAGAAGGACCTTTCCTCTCTGTGTGGAAGCAGTGATCTCTCTGCAGAGGTAAAACATGCTGCCTGAGCTTTCCAATCTGCTGGGAACATGAGCTTTTCTGATTGCAGAGCTGTAGGTCTGTCTTCCACGGTCCATCCCACCCCTTACATTACCACTTCTCTCCAATGAGGGAGCTCACCAGTGGCGGCCTGTCCTTTAGGTGTGCTGCCCCCCTGTCGATGCATCCGCCCCCTAATTTACATGCGGGGGCACCGGATGCATGGATTCCAATGTTTTTTTTGAAGCACGTGATTAGAGCCAAAGGCTTCAAATAAAAGGGTGGTCTCGGGGCGCAGAGCACTGTGCCCTGACCCCACCCACTTGTATGAATGAATATTCGCTATTGTCACACTGATTCTCCTCCCCGGCCAATCAGGAAGCGGGTCTTGATACCCCTTTCCTGATTGGCGGAAAGGAGAAGTGATCCTATTGGCCTAGGAGGGAGGAGGAGGGAGGAGACACACGAGAAGCCACCACCTGGTGCGCAGAGGGAAGCGTTGTATGCTTGATGGCTAAACAGCTGCACAGTCTATTTGCTTTTAGTAAATCGAATCCAAACTCTCAGTCTTGGGCTTCTGCTGGGGCACAATAAAGAAAAACAAAAAGACAAATTAAAAGAAAAAAAACAACAATGTTTTTATTAGCAGTGCCTTAGTATTATAATAGAAGTACAAAGCAAAGAGCCACAGATAGAGATATTGCTTTATTTTCTAGGAGGCATCAACCGTCTAAAGGGCATCAGCCGTCCAGAGGACATCGTCAGTTTCCGCCGTCAGCTGTCTGCATATGATGATCCATCTCTGAGGCGTATACATGAATATTACAAAGATGATCTGATCTACATCCTGGAGAACATAAAACCTTATGTCGTCCTGATGAAACTAAAATTTCACAATGTTTTAAATACAGATGTAAGGCAAAAGTGATTCTAAATTAACTGTGATATACAATTATGTCAGTGAAAATCACATGAATATAATTGGTGCTGAAGTTGTGTACAGACCTTGAATTTCTCCATAGAAACTTGTGAGGGTAAAAGGAAAGTCCGGCATATGACTTCTGCTGCCTATACCTCTGAGTTTTCTCAATGTTTGCTTCCTGTCTTGGTTGGGGATGCTGTTAGTAATCACAAGGCCCCATATAGCCAACCTGACAGGGCCCCGCCTCCTTTTTTTTTTTTACATTCTTTTAACAGCTTTGGTGGGGGGCCTTTGGTGAACTCTCAGGGGTCTAAACAGACCCCTGATGGCTCACATCTCAGACAGAGAAAGGGGCAGAGGACAGAGATTCCTCAGAGGAGAGGAGGGAAGCTGGCAATGCTGCAGGGGAGGGGGCCACACAGGAGGGGGGGCCTGGACAGCAGGGGGGATGGGGATGCCGATACCTATCCCCCTGCAGTGCAGCCGAAGGACGAAAAAGGAGAAGCCGGCAGAGCTGCAAGGGGAGCCACAAGAGTCGGCAATATGGCAGTAGAGCAGTCGCTCAGCAGGTGTCTGGGCCCCCCTTTTGAACTGATGGAACCCGGGCCCAGTACAGGAGGGCTGGCTGTACTGCCTTATCAGCGGCCCTGGTCTGGGTTATAGCAGCATTTACAACAATGTAACAATGTAATAGGAAACAGATACACAAGGTTTTCTTATCTTTTTTGTTTTCTGAACTGTATTTATTACATGATTTTAAATCACATATACTGTATTTCTTAAAGGTGGAGTTTAATCTGCTTATATTTAGCCTTCCCTGGTTCTTCCTTCTCTCTCATCAACATGCAAATGACATTTCTTCATTGCTGGATCTCTGCACTTCTCTATGCAATGAAGGCAGATCATGGCTGGTGGGTGGGGCCTGTAGGGGGCGCTACATATCTCCCCAAAAACATCACAGCCCCCGGCCTCTGTACTTTCTCAAAGAGCCCTCCGTGCTGATGTAATTAGTGGGAGGAGTTATACAAATATCAGAATGCCTTGTGTAGGTGTCAGTCTGTAGGCATTTCTAGGCAGGCTGTATTTCTATACAGACCACTCTATGTAACACCCACATTGTTACCTGGAGTATTATTATTGTAATTATTAGTGTTGTTGTGGAACCTGGAGTGTGCTGACTGGTATAGAAGGCAAACTAATCCTCCATTTTCTAATGAACTTCCACAACAATTTGGTTCTTTCCAGAGAATTAGTATTTGCCGGATCCAGCAATAGATGACGAGTCCGCCAGAGGATTTATAAAATAATACCCATTGACTAGAATGTGGAGCAATCTGATTGGTTGCTTATACCAGAACATTTGATCTTGTGTATGGCAAACAATGCTTATTGGCCTAGAACAGATGCTAGCCTACATTTTATTTGATGTTACTCAGATATTTATTGTATTGTTTAAAGTGGTTATAAAGTCTTGGGTGCTTATTCATTCCCTGCATTAAGGTAAAGCACCCCATTTACTAATTCTCTCCCCACCTCTAAACAGTTACCTGAGTCTGACAGCGATCCAGCACTGTGCCCAGGTGCCGTCTTCTCTCTTCTCCCTTCCTCCTCTCACAGGGACTCGGGCAGCAGCAGGATCCTTTGGCTCCCACTGTTGTCAGTCAAATCTGTGATGAGGATAAGGGGGCGGGGCCGAGCCGCACTGTCTGTGTCTATGGATTCAGGCAGCACAGCTCAGGAATGAGTCCACAGGTAGGTCCATTGAGCAGAGGAGGAGCCAAGAGTCCCCCCCATCACTGCTGCCACTCATCCCATCCTCCCACCACTAATACCATTGATCCCACCCCCCCGCCGCTGCTGCCACTCATCCCATCCCCCCCACCACCACCACTGATCCCATCCTCCCATATCAGCACTGCCACTGATCCAACCCCCGCCTCCTATCCCACCGCCTCTCACCACCACTGATCCCACCCCCCCTCACCACCACTGATCCTATTCCATCCTCCCCACCACTGCTGCCACTCATCACATCACATCCCCTCCACTCATCCCCCCCACTCATCCCCTCCCATCCCCCCCAGCACCGCTGAGCCTATCCCTCCATATTAGCACTGCCAATATCCCACCACTGCTGCCACTCATTCCACCCCCCCTCAACACCACTGATCCCACCCCCCACCATTGCTGCCACTCATCCCACCCCCCACCATTGCTGCCACTCATCCCACCCCCCCACCATTGCTGCCACTCATCCCACCCCCCCACCATTGCTGCCACTCATCCCATCCCCCCACCATTGCTGCCACTCATCCCATCCCATCTCCCACCACCACCACTGATCCCATCCCCCCACCACCACCACTGATACCATCCCCCCATATCAGCACTGCCACTGATCCCATCCCCCATCACTGCTGCCACTCATACCATCCCATCAGCCAGACTGATCCTATTCCACCCCCCCACTGATCCCATTCCGTCCCCTCTGACCACTGTTGCCACTCATTCCATCCCCCCACCACCACTGATTCTCTCCTCCCACCACTGATCCCATCCTCCATCACCACCACTGCTAATCCCACCCCCCTCCCCACCACTGCTGCCACTGATCCCCCCCCCCATCGCCACCACTGCCACTGATCCCATTACCCCACCACCACTGCTTCCACTGACCCCCCCCCATCGCCATCACTGCAACTGATCCCATCCCCCCACCACCACCACTGCTGCCACTCATCCCATCCCCCCCACCACCACCACTGCTGCCACTAATTCCATCCTCCACTTTCACTGATCTTATCCTATCCTCCCACCATCACTGCCACTGATCCCACCCCCCCCCCACCACCGCTGCTACTGATCCCACCCCCCCACCACTAACACTGCCACTAATCCCATCACATCATCCCATCCCCCCACCACCGCTGCCATTCATCCTGGGGGCATAACTATTGGGCTCACAATTGCGAACCTGTCCCATGCTCCAGGGGGTGCATGTATCACCTCTGTACATCAGGACTGGAGGAGTGTTGGGGCGGCATATAGAGGAACCGATCCCCACCATTTTTCTCCAGCACCCACTGAATTCCGGCTTCTCCTCTCTGCCACCGGCATTCAGTAGCTGCAGGAGGAAAATGGAGGGAATCGATTCCTCTGTATGCCGCTCCAACACTCCCCCTGTCTCGGTCTATCCAGGTCTTGCTGCCCCCGGGCCCCAGGATTAGTGGGAAGGGCCCTGACTGGGGGTCAGGTGGGGCCTTTCCTGGTTTCTTGCACTGGGACATCTATTTTATGTGTAAGTCTGACAGGGGGTCACAGGCTGGGTTTACATGTATTGAAATGTGTCTGGTTCAGCAGTAACCGGCTGAATTTCGGTATGTGTGTACCGCTGTCTGTTCAACAGAAGATTGGTTGTTTTCTGGTTTCTGTTGAACGATCTTGCTGGAAAACCAGCATTCAATCAATGCATGCAGCCAATGACTGTGAGCGCTGATCATTGTATTCTGATAGGAGGGCAGTCCCAATGTCAAAGCACAATAGTGCAGAGGGGGAGATCCCTACATCTACATCACTTGTGGGGATCTGTGAGTTAACAACATAAACAGATAAATTGTATCATAACACAGAGTGGTGCTGTGGATACAAGTAAAGTAAGTAATGTGCCACAACCTAAGATTAAGTATAAACAAAAAAGAGGGGGGAGGGACTTGTATGGACTTCATAGGCACAGTAACACAAAAATCAGTAATTAATTCAAAAATTTATTTATTGAAAAAGACATGTAAAAATCAATTCTATAAAAGCCACAATAGATCTATATACAAAAAATAATGGATAAAAAAAACGCTGCTGTATAGAACCATATGATTTCAAACCGAGACTTAAAGGATGAGGACATTATTCCATAATAGTGAAAGTCCGATAATATGGCTATACGACAGACAGACGGTAAAGATGTTGAAGATTCAGCATAGAGATGGGCTCAACACGTTGCGCGTGCAATCGCGCTTCTTCAGGAGCATAGACTATTGTGGCCAACAAACATATACAATAGAGTAATCATACTTTTTCTGTTTAACAAAGGTACAAAAGTGGACTCAAAACATTGTCGTAGCTAGCAGGACCCCCGCATAACCAAACCCAACCAGCAACAGAGAGGCAGTAGGGAACAAGTATGATCACTATGGGGGTGTACATAACAATATAGGTAATGGCAAAAGGAAGATATTACTAGCCTGGTTGGTATACAGATAATCAATGAGTAAACCCAGTACTAATAAATATATATCAAACTAAAAATAGTAATAACCACAATGGAATATAATTATAATCGAACAACTGGGTAAAGCAACAGGAAAATATTACTATATTTTTTGTATATTTAAGCAAAAAGATTTAAAACCAGGGAAGAAAAAAAAACATATGTGCATACAAATGGCACACGTCCATACTGCACTCTAATGCCCCGTACACACGGTCGGACTTTGTTCGGACATTCCGACAACAAAATCCTAGGATTTTTTCCGACGGATGTTGGCTCAAACTTGTCTTGCATACACACGGTCACACAAAGTTGTCGGAAAATCCGACCGTTCTAAACGCGGTGACGTAAAACACGTACGTCGGGACTATAAACGGGGCAGTGGCCAATAGCTTTCATCTCTTTATTTATTCTGAGCATGCGTGGCACTTTGTCCGTCGGATTTGTGTACACACGATCGGAATTTCCGACAACGGATTTTGTTGTCGGAAAATTTTATAGCAAGCTCTCAAACTTTGTGTGTCAGAAAATCCGATGGAAAATGTGTGATGGAGCCTACACACGGTCGGAATTTCCGACAACAAGGTCCTATCACACAATGCCCCGACCGTGTGTACGGGGCATAACAAATTACTACATCAAAGGCTGCTGGTTCCAGGGGGTCTATTAGATTAAGGTACGTTCTGCTTCTCCAGGCTACCAGGTCAGCATACTTAGTATTCAATTCTTCCTCACCCTATATCCTGACTTGGCGGTATTATTTACCTTGCAGATTATTACATCGTTACCACCACCTGCCCTGCTACCTACCAGGGTGGTATCTCCCCCTCTGCTTCTACATCATAGAGCTCTCTGCTGGTTTGCCTTACCATGGAGCCCTTCTTTACCTTATGACTACTCTTAGGCTCTTTTGGCAATTTTTCCCTGCTTTTCCCTGTTTTTCCCCTTCCCTTCCTGTCCCCTTTCCCTCTCTTCCTTCCCCCATCTCTTCCCTTCCCTCCCTTCCCCTGCCTATTGAGCTTATCTGCGAATATACCTCTAAATTGGTGAGTTGTTTTTGGCTAATTTACTCTAGTATATTTACCCCTTGTTATGTTTCTTATTCACTCACTATTGTACAAAAATGTTATTGCTCTCCTATGGGGAGTTCCCTTATGAGACCGGCCATTGAACTACTTTACGTACATGCACCCTATGGCACCAGTGCCCCATATGCCGTTTTGGCCAGCTGTGTTTTCTTCTCTGGTTTTAAATCTTTTTGTTTAAATATACAAAAAATATAGTAAGTAATATTTTCCTGTTTCTTTACCCAGTTGTTCGATTATAATTATATTCCATTGTGGTTATTACTATTTTTAGTTTGATATATATTTATTAGTACTGGGTTTACTCATTCATTATTTGTATATCAACCAGGCTAGTAATATCTTCCTTTTGCCATTACCTACCTTGTTATGTACACCCCCATAGTGATCATACTTGTTCCCTACTGCCTCTCTGTTGCTGGTTGGGTTTGGTTACGCGGGGGTCCTGCTAGCTACGACAATGTTTTGAGTCCATTTTTGTACCTTTGTTATACAATATAGTAATCATACTTTTTCTGTTTGTTTGTTAGCCACAATAGTCTATGCTCCTGAAGAAGCGCGATTGCACGCGCAATGTGTTGATCCCATCTCTATGCTGAATCTTCAACATCTTAACAGTCTGTCTGTCGTATAGCCATATTATCGGACTTTCGCTATTATGGAATGATGTCCTCATCCTTTAAGTCTCCGTTTGCAATTATATGGTTCTATACAGCAGCGTTTTTTTATCCATTAATTTTTATATATAGATCCATTGTGGCTTTTATGAAATTGTATTTTTACATGTCTTTTTTAATAAATAAATTTTTGTATTACTCATTTTTGTGTTACTGTGCCTATAAAGTCCATAGAAGTCCCTCCCCCCTCTTTTTTGTTTATACGGGATCTGTGAGTTTTTATTTTGTTTAACCCGCTGGTTGAAGGAAAGAAAAACTCTGTGTGTGTCCCCAGCTTTATTGTGATAGACCAATAAGAATCTGTGAGGGAGGGGCTTAGGGGTACGCTTTAAAACTGTTGATGTTTTGGTGGTCAGACCTGCCCCAGTTTCAGCCATGAAGGGAAGGTTTGATAGGAAGATGACAGATTTTTCCCCCCTCCTTTCCCTTTTTGACAGAGGATTACAATTCCAACCATACCAATCCCTTACTAGAAATCATAGTACACACTGGGAGAGGTAATACATAGTAAGGATATTTTTTATGATTATTATAACTGTATTTTTCTTTCTTTTGATCAATGTGTTGCTATATTTACTGCAGATAATGCATAGCTCCCAACTGTCCCTGAATTAGAGGGACTGTCCCTGATTTGGAACAAAATCCCTCTGCCCCTCTTCCCCCCTCATTTTGGTCTGATCTATATAGTTATATATACAATGCAAATTTATCTTTCAAAAAATGTTTCATCCAAATTCTGATTTGCTGCTTTGTTAAATTTCAAAAGTCAGTATAAAAGAATAGTAGTGGTAAAAAAAAAAAAAGCATTTGTGGGTCTAACTAACCTTTTTTTTGTTTAATTCAGCATTAAGAGGACGTGGCAGGGGGTGTGTCCTATGCCTACATACTTTTGCTAATAGGTGTCCCTCATTCCCATCTCAAAAAGTTGGGAGGTATGGATGATGTATATAAAGAACTCTATGTGTCAGACCTGCCTGGTCAGAGTAATATGTCTGTTTCAGAAATACCTTTCAATGGAAAAAGACCCGTCTTCCTTATCCCGCACCTTGTTACAAGATATCCAGGATCTGGGAAGAAAAGCTGTGATTGGACTCTGGGAACGTCTCTATGAACTACAGAAATCTCACCCTAATTTATTGGCGGTTCTGGATGAGATCACACAGAGAGGTAACAGGACATTGTGTTTGTTATAATAATTGTACTAATCCTGGGACATAGTAGTGACATTGCAGCCAGAGGGAGGAGACACACGATGCATCTCATGCGCCGGAAGTCTCAGTGCTGGAGGCAAAATTTTGAAGCACAGACAGCAGGACAGGTAAGTATTAATGATCTTTTTGTGTTGGTGTAATTTGTCTTTAAAGGTTTTTTTATATTTTTTTTCCCATTTATCAAAGCATGCTTGACAGTGTTGTTTTTCTAGGTAATATGTCAATTTCAAGTTCACCATTTTTAACAGTTTTTCATCCACTACACATATCACAAGTAACATGTTTTTTTTTTATATTCAGCTGTGTGTAGACATCTTGGGAATGGATCTGTAGCCTCCCTGCTGTAAGCAGAGGTAACTAGTTACATTTAGAACCCTTTCACACTGGGGCGGTTTGCAGGCGTTATTGCGCTAAAAATATCGCCTGCAAACCGACCTAAAACTGCCGATACTGTTTCTTCAGTGTGAAAGCCCGAGGGCTTTCACACTGAAGCGGTGCGCTGGCAGGAGAAAAAAAAAACTCCTGCAAACTGCATCTTTGGAGCAGTGAAGGAGCGGTCTATTCACTGCTCCTAAACCGCTCCTGCCCATTGAAATCAATGGGGCAGCACGGCTATACCACGGCTATACTGCGGCTATAGCGGCGCTATGCGAGCGGTTTTAACCCTTTTTCAGCCGCCAGCGGGGGTTAAAACCGCACCGCTAGCGGCCGAATACCTCCGCTAAAACGACGGTAAAGCAGCGCTTAAAATTGCGCTCTTTTACCGCCAACACCCCCACCACCCAGTGTGAAAGGGGCCTTAGTTCTGCCAGGTGGTAAACTGCCTAGGCTCATTTGTAGTATCTCACTTGGCTTTCCACTAAGTTCAGTGTCGCTGCTGTTGTTCCTAGTTGCTCACCTGATAGTTCACAAGTAAAACGCCCTACACCTCGTGATACCTCCACTGCGCTTCTGAATGAGTGAAAAAAGACTGTACCTTAAATAAACTTTAGCTGCCACTTAATATATCGCATATGTGTAACTGAATTTAAACCTCTAAAATAAGTGGAATAAATAGTAGCGCTCAAATTAAATATGTGCTGATAAACAAAAACAGAAATGAACCTGAATGAACAGTGAACATATATATATGTGAGTACTTGATAATAACCTTTTAAATATCAATCAAAATTTGAATACAATCTGACAGAAGTAATACTCGAGAACAATGTGAACAAACACATCATATCACATAATAAGCAAACCAACACACCCTGTGACAGATGTGAAATAGTAAATAAGGTGTTGACATAAAGTTCATAAATTGTGAATATTCCAATGAATGGTCTAAAAAATAAATAAAATCTTTGTTGTCCTTTGTGATCTTCCAGCACACCTCAGTGTTTGTGCTTCCAATCCCCCTTAAAGATTTGCACTCACCAGCTGCAATTCTCGTGTTTGGCATAACTCGCCTCAACCCACACTTAATGGGGGTAAAAAATGTGATCTCCAAATTTCAAACGTGATCTCCAAATACCGAGCATAAATGCCACAAATCCTTTTCCTCAAGAAGTAATGGTTCCACGTGAAAATAAAAGAATGCTCCAAATAGTGTGATAAAGTACAGCAAAATTATTAAAATGTTTTAAACCATCGTACACCATTGCACTCACATGTGTAAAAACCAAAAACAAGCCAAAAACACTCCAAAGGAAATCATAACATAAACTCCATGCACTGGTAAAGCGATCTATAGTGGTCACGGCGGACCCAGGATAGTGTGTCAGCTGTGCAGTCTCACCCACTCCTAGTCTCAAGCCTCCACCACTCGATGCAGCGTGTCACGTCACAACGTCCTACGTCACGCTTCAGATGCTTACCGTATAGCCACGCCCCATGTGTTTGTTCACATTGTTCTCTAGTATTACTTGTGTCAGATTGTATTCACATTTTGATTAATATTCAAAAGGTTATTATCAAGTACTCACATATATATATGTTCACTGTTCATTCAGGTTCATTTCTGTTTTTGTTTATCAGCACATATTTAATTTGCTTCTGGTTGCTGCCAGTAGGTGGCTCACTTGTCAGTAGACCGGGGAGCTGCAGCAATGCCGAGTTATGAATATTTATGTTCCCATGGCCAACCACTAGGACAGTGGTCTCTAAACAAAGGGCCAGTTTATTGTCCTTCAAACTTAATGTGAAGTTCCGCCAAAAATGGAACTTCCATTTTTCTGGTACCTCCCCCCCTCCGGTGTCACATTTCAGGGGGGAGCAGATACCTGTCTAATCCAGGTATTTGCTCCCACTTCCGACAATAGATCACCGCAGGCTCTGCAGAGATCTACACCATGTCCGGCCCCTCCTCCATCCCCCCGCTGTCTTCTGGGAGACACACAGGTCCCAGAAGACAGCAGGGACCAGTGAGGACGCACATCGCGACTCGCCCATGTGCAGTAGGGAACCAGGCTGTAAAGCTACAAGGCTTCACTTCATAATTCCCTTACTGAAGATGCCGACGCCTCCACCCGGGAGCCAAAGGGACAGATCGGCTTCGGGTGAGGACATCGCGGGCAGGTAAGTGTCCTAATATTAAAAGTCAGCAGCTGCAGTATTTGTAGCTGTTGACTTTTAATTGTCTTTTTTTTTTCCGCCAGAACTCCGCTTTAAGGGGGTTGGGCTGTGGCCAATTGGAGTAGAAATTGTCCTGGTGTCAGTGGAAACAAACAGTGTCCCACCTTAGAAATTAAGGGGAGGAATGGTGCCCAATTTTGGTGTCAGTAATTATGCCCCATTGTTGGTGTCAATGTGAGGAATAGTGCATCGAGGGCTGGATAAAGGCAAGCAAAGTGCCACATCTGGCCCTCGGGCCACAGTTTGGAGACCACTGCACTAGGAGGTTTATTGCCAGTGGGGCATGTTAGGGGTGGATATAAATATTCGAGGAGTGGTTTGGTGAACTCTCTTCTTCCTGGGCTCTGTGTGTGCATAAGTATGTGCTGGTTACATAGTTACATAGTAGGTGAGGTTAAAAAAAGACACAAGTCCATCAAGTCCAACCTATGTGTGTGATTATATGTCAGTATTACATTGTATATCCCTGTATGTTGCGGTCGTTCAGGTGCTTATCTAATAGTTTTTTGAAACTATTGATGCCCCCCGCTGAGACCACCTCTTGTGGAAGGGAATTCCACATCCTTGCCGCTCTTACAGTAAAGAACCCTCTACGTAGTTTAAGGTTAAACCTCGTTTCCTATAATTTTAATGAGTGGCCACGTGTCTTGTTAAACTCCCTTCCGCGAAAATGTTTTATCCCTTTTGTGGGGTCACCAGTACAGTATTTGTAAATTTAAATCATATCCCCTCTCAAGCATCTCTTCTCCAGAGAGAATAAGTTCAGTGCTCCCAACCTTTCCTCATAACTAATATCCTCCAGACAATTTATTAGCTTTGTTGCCCTTCTTTGTACTCACTCCATTTCCAGTACATCCTTCCTGAGGACTGTAGAGCGGGAGAATTATCGTTTTATCTCTGGAGTTGATCCCCTTTTTAATGCCAATATTCTGTTTACTTTGGTAGCAGCAGCTTGGCATTGCCTGCCATTGCTGAGCCTATCATCTACTAGGACCCCCAGGTCCTTTTCCATCCTACATTCCCCTAGAGGTTCTCCCCCCAGTCTATAGATTGCATTCATATTTTTGCCATCCAAATGCATTATTTTACATTTTTCTACATTGAACCTCATTTGCCATGTAGTTGCCACCCCATTAATTTGTTCAGATCTTCTTGCAAGGTTTCCACATCCTGCAGAGAAGTTATTGCCCTGCTTAGCTTAGTATCATCCGCAAATACAGAGATTGAACTGTTTACCCCATCCTCCAGGTCATTTATGAACAACTTAAATAGGATTGGTCCCAGCACAGAACCCTAGGGGACCCCACTACCCACCCCTGACCATTCCCAGTACTCCCCATTTATCACCACCCTCTGAACTCGCCCTTGTAGCCAGTTTTCAATCCATGTACTCACCCTATGGTCCATGCCAACAGACTTTATTTTGTACAGTAAATGTTTATGGGGAACTGTGTCAAATGCTTTTGCAAAATCCAGATACACCACGTCTACGGGCCTTCTTTTATCTTGATGGCAACTCACCTCCTCATAGAAGGTTAATAGATTGGTTTGGCAAGAACGATTCTTCATGAATCCATGCTGATTACTGCTAATGATACCGTTCTCATTTATAAAATCTTGTATATAGTCCCTTATCATCCTCTCCAAGAGCTTGCATACTATTGATGTTAGGCTCACTGGTCTGTAATTCCCAGGGTTGTACTTTTTACATATTGGTGCTACATTGGCTTTTCTCCAATCAGCTGGTACCATTCCAGTCAGTAGACTGTCGGTAAAAATTAGGAACAATGGTCTGGCAATTACTCAACTGAGTTCCCTAAGTATCCTCGGGTGCAAGCCATCTGGTCCCGGTGATTTATTAGTGTTAAGTTAATGGTTGGGCCAGAAGCCTCTTTGGAAATGGCACAATCATCCTGAAGCTGTCCTAACTGACACACCAGGAGGATACAGCTCCCAAGGTAGAGAGCCAGGGGAAGTCCTGCTAGAGGTGGATGGAGTCTGACCCTCAGAGGATCCTGGTACTCTTTTGGAGGGGGATGCATGTCTCTGAAGGCAGTGCTGCCGGTGTTTGCCGGATTGGTCCTTGTAACGACACCCCGAGTATGAAAGGGGTTAAAGTCATTTAGGACATTCCATACCCAAACACAAAGGCAGCCGCCAAACACTTCAATCAGCCGAACAAGAAACCCATACAAATAATTCTCCCCCCAAATACGAGACAAGATGCTCTGTCTTCAGGTTCAAACAGGAATTAATCTTTATTCAAACACATGTTATACAGATCCCACTTCAAAACAAATTCCCCCCCCACCCTTGAAAAACAGGGTGGGTTAAACTGTCCAATAACATAGGATACACAGGCCAGGTGTGCTTAACTTCTCATCAGTAAACAGTCTTAACAGGGGGGCTGCTGGAGGAATCCCCCCTCCCTCTTTCCTCACAGCAAGACCATAATACTTGAGGCAGACAGCCACAATAGACAATAGAATACAGTCACACCCCAACCATCACAGCAAAGAGTCCACAACAGGATGAGACATCACACACACACATATACAGCATAGAGTCTGACCAGCACAGATCATAGTGGGGTTCTCATTCACCCTGTGCTCCTATTAGTGACTCCCGTCACATGTCTCTCTCCGTGTGGAACACTCCGGCAGACCCGGCTTGATCCTTCTCGGGTCAACTTGAGGATGTCCGGAACTGGGAGGCCGGGGTGGCGTCTGTTTGCCGGGACAACCCATCAGCATTGCCATTTTGCTTACCGGGTTGGTAGCTGATGGTGAAATTGTAAGGTTGCAGGGCTAAGCTCCACCGCAGCAACCTGCCATTGTCTCCTGAGACCCGGTTCAGCCAGACCAATGGGTTGTGGTCGGTGACTAATGAAAATTCCTGTCCGTACAAATAAGGGTTCAACTTTTTAAGGGCCCAGACCAGGGCCAAGCACTCCTTCTCCACTGCTGCATAGCTCACTTCCTGGGGTAATAGCTTTCTGCTCAGGTATGCATCAGGGTGTTCTCCTCCATCCTCCCCGATTTGGCTCAGCACAGCCCCCAGTCCAAACATGGAAGCGTTTGTGTGGACAAGGAAACGTTTGTTAGGTACTGGGGCAGCCAACACAGGGGCATTTACAAGTGCTTGCTTGAAAACACGGCTTCACAAGCTGGAGACCACAGGACCTGCCTAGGTAAATTCTTTTTCGTCAGGTCAGTCAGGGGCTTGGCGATAGCACTATAATCAGGGACAAAATGCCGGTAGTACCCTGCAGTCCCAAGAAGGCTAATACCTGGGTCTTAGTACAGGATGTGGGCCAGTTAGCTACTGCCTCTACCTTGGCTGGCTCTGGTCTCTGGTTCCCACACCCTACTCAGTGTCCCAGGTACTGCACCTCTGCCATACCTAGATGGCACTTGTCTGGTTTCAAGGTCAGGCCTGTGGCCCAAATCTTGTCCAGGACCACCCCTACGTGAACCAGGTGCTCCTCCCAAGACCCACTGTAGATCGCAATGTTATCCAGGTATGCACATGCAAAATCCTGAAAGCCATCGAGAAGCCTATCCACCATACGTTGGAAGGTAGCCGGGGAATTTTTCATCCTGAATGGCATGACCTTAAACTGGTACAGGCCAAACGGGGTAACAAATGCCGACTTGGGGATAGCATCCTCGGCCAGGAGAATCTGCCAATAGCCCTTACACAGGTCTATTGTAGTTAAATAACGTCCCCTGGCTATACGATCTAGCAGTTCGTCTACCCTGGGCATCGGGTAGGCGTCAGTGGTGGTCTTCTCATTGAGTCACCTGTAGTCCACGCAGAACCGGGTAGTTCCGTCTTTCTTAGGCACCAGGACTACAGGCGAGGCCCAAGGGCTGTCAGAGGGCTCAATGACTCCTAACTGAATCATCTCCTGTATCTCCTTCCGCATTCCTTCTCGGACTGCTTCAGGGATATGGTAGGGGGGCTGTCGAAGGGGTGCTTGTCAAGGGGTCTCTACCTTATGCACAGCCAGGGTCGTGTAGCCTGTTTTTTTGGGAGAAAGTCGCCTGTTTCTCCCACAGAAGCCGCTTAGTCTGTTCGTTCTTGGGGGGGCTTAACTGGTCCCCTAGCTGTTCGAGGCTAATGAGGTCAGTCTGGGGGTCTCTCTAGTAAGTCAGGGAGGGGTAAACTTTCAGCGTCGTCCGCAGCAGGGGCACATACTGCAGCAACATCCTCCTGCCGTTCCTGGTACTCCTTCAGTATGTTCACATGAAAGGTTCGCTGGATTCTTTCATCTGCACAGCTGGCAATAACATAGGTAGTATCACATACCTGGGCTACTACTTTATATGGGCCCTGCCAAGATGCCTGCATCTTGTCGGTCTTCACAGGCTTGAGCACTAAGACCTTCTGCCCAACCTGGAAGATACGCTGTCGGGCCCTCCGATTGTACCATCTCTTCTGTCTCCCCTGGACCACCTGGAGATTCTCCCTTACCATCAGAGACAGTTGCGCCATGCTGTCCCTGAGTTCCAGAACATAGGGCACTATGGGGGTCCCCTCCTGCTCTGTCTCTCCCTCCCAGTGTCCTCTAATGAGATAGAGGGGTCCGCGGACCCTTCTCCCATAGAGTAACTCGAAGGGAGAGAACCCAGTAGATTCCTGGGGTACCTGTCTGTACGCAAATAACAGGTGAGGCAGGAATTTCTCCCAGTCTCTGCAAGCGTCCGAAAAGGTCCTCAGCATTTGCTTGAGGGTCCAGTTAAGCGCTCGCAGAGACCATTAGTCTGGGGGTGGTAAGGTGAGCTCTGCAAGGGCTTAATATTGCACACCTTCCACAACTGCTGGGTGAGCACAGCGGGAAACTGGGTTCCCTGGTCAGAGAGAATCTCCTTAGGGAACCCCACTCTAGTAAATATTTTAACCGGGGCATCAGCTACTGTCTCTGCTTCAATGTTGGACATAGCTACTGCCTCTGGGTAACGGGTGGCGTAGTCCACCATGATGAGAATATACTTCTTCCCGGATGGACTAGGCCTGGTCAAGGGACCCACAATGTCAACTGCTATGCGGTAAAAGGGCTCCCCAATAATAGGCATGGACATAAGTCTGGCCTTAGGGTGGTCCCCCCCCGCTTACCTACCCATTGACATGTGTCACACGTTTTGCAGTACTGTCGTACATCCTGGTTAAAATTGGGCCAGAATAAATTCTGTGTAATTCTATGGGCTGTGCGACAGGACCCTAGATGTCCTGCTAGTGGTACATCATGCCCGATTCGCACAATCTCCAGCTGGTATTTCTTAGGTACCACCAGCTGTTGTTTCTGTGAAGGGACTTTATTTCTCGGGCATGGCTTAGGGATCCTATACAGTCTAACCCCCACCCATTCATAAAGCTCCCCATCTATTCCCCTTTCCTGAGTATCTGCCTTAGCCCTATACTTGTGTAAGGTTGGGCCCTCCCGAATGCCTCTGGGGTATTCCAGCCTAGGGGAGCCTGATCTAAGGTACATGTCGGGGAATATAGTCTTACCTGGGTCTAAGCAGCAAGCGAGCCGGTTCCAACAGCACAGGTTTTGGCACGGGTAGTCACTGGGTTGGCTTCAGCGGGGCCCATCGGGGCGTAAGCAGAAACAAAGGGGGGCAAATCATTCCTCAATAGTACATCTGCTGGCAAATCCTTCATCACCCCCACATTCATATGTCCCGAACCAACCCCCCAATCCAGGTGAACACGGGCAACGGGTAGCCGGAAAATGGTGCCTCCTGCTACCCTTACGGCTACAGTGTCCTCGGTGTGTTGGCACTCTGGGATGAGGATCTTCTGTAGTAGGGTTATGGTGGCGCCATGATCACGTAGGCCATTGGCTACCTTTTCATTATCCTGGACAGTCTGCCTGTGTTGCTGCCTGTTGTCCTGGTTTGCTGCTTGTACTGGATCAGCCTCGTGCAGGACGCCCCAATGTTCTTCCTGCTCAACACATAGTGACATAGTAGGTGAGGTTGAAAAAAGACACAAGTCCATCAAGTCCAACCTATGTGTGTGATTATGTGTCAGTATTACATTATATTTCCCTGTGTGTTGCAGTCATTCAGGTGATTATCTAATAGTTTCTTGAAGCTATCAATGCTCCCCGCTGAGACCACCGCCTGTGGAAGGGAATTCCACATCCTTGCCGCTCTTACAGTAAAGAACCCTCTACGTAGTTTAAGGTTAAACCTCTTTTCTTCTAATTGTAATGAGTGGCCACGAGTCTTATTAAACTCTCTTCTGCGAAAAAGTTTTATCCCTATTGTGGGGTCACCATTACAGTATTTGTAAATTGAAATCATATCCCCTCTCAAGCGTCTCTTCTCCAGAGAGAATAAGTTCAGTGCTTGCAACCTTTCCTCATAACTAAGATCCTCCAGACCCTTTAATAGCTTTGTTGCCATTCTTTGTACTCGCTCCATTTCCAGTACATCCTTCCAGAGGACTGGTGCCCAGAACTGGACAGCATACTCCAGGTGCGGCCGGACCAGAACCTTGTAGAGTGGGAGAATTATCGTTTTATCTCTTGCGTTGATCCCCCTTTTAATGCATGCAAATATTCTGTTTGCTTTATTAGCAGCAGCTTGGCATTGCATGCCATTGCTGAGCCTATCATCTACTAGGACCCCCAGGTCCTTTTCCATCCTAGATTCCCCCAGAGGTTCTCCCCCCAGTGTATAGATTGCATTCATGTTTTTGCCACCCAAATGCATTATTTCACATTTTTCTACATTGAACCTCATTTGCCATGTAGTCGCCCACCCCATTAATTTGTTCAGGTCTTTTTGCAAGGTTTCCACATCCTGCGGAGAATTTATTGCCCTGCTTAGCTTAGTATCGTCTGCAAATACAGAGATTGAACTGTTTATCCCATCCTCCAGGTCGTTTATAAACAAATTAAATAGGATTGGTCCCAGCACAGAACCCTGGGGAACCCCACTACCCACCCCTGACCATTCTGAGTACTCCCCATTTATCACCACCCTCTGAACTCGCCCTTGTAGCCAGTTTTCAATCCATGTACTCACCCTATGGTCCATGCCAACGGACCTTATTTTGTACAGTAAATATTTATGGGGAACTGTGTCAAATGCTTTTGCAAAATCCAGATACACCACGTCTACAGGCCTTCCTTTATCTAGATGGCAACTCACTTCCTCATAAAAGGTTAATAGGTTGGTTTGGCAAGAACGATTCTTCATGAATCAATGCTGATTACTGCTAATGATATCGTTCTTATTACTAAAATCTTGTATATAGTCCCTTATCATCCCCTCCAAGAGTTTACATACTATTGATGTTAGGCTAACTGGTCTGTAATTCCCAGGGATGTATTTTGGGCCCTTTTTAAATATTGGTGCTACATTGGCTTTTCTCCAATCAGCTGGTACCATTCCAGTCAGTAGACTGTCTGTAAAAATTAAGAACTACGGTCTGGCAATCACTTGACTGAGTTCCCCAAGTACCCTCGGATGCAAGCCATCTGGTCCCGGTGATTTATTAATGTTAAGTTTCTCAAGTCTAATTTTAATTCTGTCCTCTGTTAACCATGGAGGTGCTTCCTGTGTTGTGTCATGAGGATAAACACTGCAGTTTTGGTTACTGAAGCCCCCCGATTCACTCGTGAAGACTGAGGAGAAGAATAAATTCAATACCTTCGCCATCTCCCCATCCTTTGTAACCAAATGTCCTTCCTCATTCTTTATGGGGCCAATATGGTCTGTCCTCCCTTTTTTACTGTTTACATACTTAAAGAATTTCTTGGGATTTTTTTTGCTCTCCTCCGCTATGTGTCTTTCATGTTCTATCTTAGCCATCCTAATTGCACCCTTACATTTCTTGTTGCATTCTTTATAAAGTCTGAATGCTGAGGATGATCCCTCAATTTTTTGAAGGCCTTCTCCTTTGCTTTTATATGCATTTTTACATTGGAGTTAAGCCATCCAGGACTTTTGTTCGCTCTTTTAAATTTATTACCCAATGGGATACATTGGCTAATGCCCTTATTTAATATGCTCTTAAAGCAAACCAATCTCTCCTCCTTATTCTTTGTTCCTAATATTTTATCCCAATTTATGCCTTTTAGCAAGGTTTGTAGTTTAGGGAAGTTGACTCTTTTGAAATTCAGTGTCTTTGTGTTCCCTTCCTGTTTCCTATTTGTGTGATTTATACTGAAACTAATTGACCTGTGATCGCTGTTACCTAAATTGCCCCGTATTTCCACATCCGTGATCAGGTCTGTATTGTTGGTAATCAGTAGATCCAGTAATGTTTTATTTCTAGTTGGTGCGTCTACCATCTGACCCATAAAATTGTCCTGCAAGACATTAAGGAACTGGCGAGCCTTAAATGAATGCGCGGTTCCCTCCGCCCAGTCTATGTCTGGATAATTAAAATCCCCCATTATGATAACACTTCCCATCCTTGCTGCTAATCCAATTTGTGATAGGAGATCCGTCTCCACTTCCTCCCTCAGGTTAGGGGGCCTATAGCATACTCCCAGTATTATTTTCCCCTTAGCTTCATCCCTTTGGAGCTCTACCCATAAGGATTCCACCTCCTCTCTAGCTCCCTCAGTGATGTCATCTCTCACATTCGCTTGTACATTATTCTTGATATATAGGCATACCCCTCCCCCTTTTTTACCCTCTCTATCCTTGCGGTATAGGGTATACCCTTGAATGTTTGCCAGCCAATCATGAGAGCTGTTAAACCAGGTCTCTGAAATTCCCACAAAATCCAAATCCTCCTTGTACAACAGTATCTAGTTCACCCATCTTGTCCGCCATGCTCCTGGCATTGGTGAACATGCCACATAGTTTAGACCGGTCACATATTGTCCTCGTATTGGGTGTTTCGAGATTGCAACTAGGACTTGCTACTATACTCACCTTGTGTTTTTGTGCTTTGGTTAACCTACCACTAATGCCCCCAATACTACCCTCTGGAATATCTTCCACACTGGCTATCTCTGTCTCTGGACCCTCCCCCCCATCGCCTAGTTTAAAAACCCCTCTAACTTTTTGGCCATCTTCATTCCCAGCAGATCTGCACCCTCCTCATTTAGGTGCAGTCCTTCCCTTCTATAGTACCGGTTACCGACTGAGAAGTCGGCCCAGTCCTCCAGGAACCCAAACCCCTCCATACTACACCAGCTCTTCAGCCACTTGTTTACTTCCCTAATCTCCCTCTGCCTTTCTGGTGTGGCTCGATGTACTGGTAGTATTCCCGAGAATACTACCTTGGAGGTCCTTTTCCTCAATTTAGCTCCTAAGTCTCTAAAATCGTTCTTTAGGACACTCCATCTGCCTCTGACTTTGTCATTGGTGCCAACATGCACCATGACAGCCGGGTCTTCCCCAGCCCCTCCCAGTAATCTGTCCACAAGATCCGTGATGTGCCGAACCCGAGCGCCCGGTAGACAAAACACTGTTCGACGCTTCAGGTCTTGGTTACAGATTGCCCTCTCTATCCTTCTAAGAATTGAGTCCCCTACCACCAGAATCTGTCTTTCCTTTCCCTTTGCTGCCCCCCCACTCTCACTGGAGGAGTTCTTCCCCTAGCAGCTAGGAGAGTCCCTCAGCTCCAGCAGTGCTGGTCCCTGACTGGTTTCACCAATGTCACTCAATGGAGCGTACTTATTGGGATGCTCCAGATCTGGATCGGCCTCTCTGGCACTTCCCCCTCTACCCCTCCTGACTGTCACCCATCTACTCTTTGCTAGTGCCTGCACCTCTTTGTCTCCACCCGCCTCTGTGCTGGCCCCTGCCGGCACCTGCCGTGTACGTTCCTGGCTCTCCTTTAGTATGGAGGGACTTCTCAATGCTGACAGTTGCTTCCCCAGATTCAGAACCTGGGCTTCCAGGGAAACAATGTGCTTACATTTTGCACAGCAGTATTCGCCCTCGATCGGATCATCAAGGAACGCATACATGCAGCAAGATGTACAAAGAGTCGCCTCTCCACACCCGCCGGGCATCGTACCTATTAAATTTAGTGAGGATTTGGGGATTTTACCCTGTCCAAATTACCTAACAGCTAGCTTCCTGGCACTAATACTCCAGACAATACACAGGTACTCAAGGCAATACACAGGTACTCAAAGACCTACGTGCAATCGCAGAACAGTCGCAGACCTACGTGCAGTCGCAATACTTAAGTATACAGTACACAATACACAAGTACTAACGATCCACACACACTACTCAGAAAACACTCAGGTACTCACACTACACAGGTACTATGACTCCTGTTATAACCTCCTGTTTTAAACTCTGGTTTTTAACTCACCACTTATACCAGTTCCACTTACACAGAGTTCCACAGCCTCAGACTGAGCACGCTTAGACTGAGTCCTACACCCAGTTATATAGGCACCTGTGAGCAATTAACCACCCCCCTTAATTGATAGACTGAAGGAACCAGAGGGAAAAAAAAAAAAAGCTATTTAAAAAGTGACAGAAAAAGGTGATTGAAAAACTAAAAGGAAAAGCCCCAAAAATGCAACCCAGCAAACCCAGCAAACAAAAAGCAAGACTTGTTCACTCTAACTCTGGTTTTTAACTCACCACTTATACAAGTTCCACTTACACAGAGTTCCACAGCCTCAGACTGAGCACGCTCAGACTGAGTCCTACACCCAGTTATATAGGCACCTGTGAGCAATTAACCACCCCCCTTAATTGATAGACTGAAGGAACCAGAGGGAAAAAAAAAAAAAAAAGCTATTTAAAAAGTGACAGAAAAAGGTGATTGAAAAACTAAAAGGAAAAGCCCCAAAAATGCAACCCAGCAAACCCAGCAAACAAAAAGCAAGACTTGTTCACTCTAACTCTGGTTTTTAACTCACCACTTATACCAGTTCCACTTACACAGAGTTCCACAGCCTCAGACTGAGCACTCAGTGAGCCGCAGGCATGGATGTGCGGGGATTCCCCCCGCTGGCTTTCTCCACGACTGGGACTGCCTGGCTGGATTCAACGGACAGTCTGGCTTTTTGTGCCCTAGCTGTTTACACCTGAAGCACCTGATGGGTTGTGAGTAGTCCTGGGAGTTGAACCTGGGCTGCTGAGAATAAGTGGCCGCTGGAGGTGGTGCTGTAGGGCGATATGACTATGGTTGGTAGGCGCCAGCTGGAGGGGGTGCCGCTGATCGATAATCCACCTGAGCTGTTGTCTTGACCACAGGGTTATCCAGTTTGCAACCAGTTGCAAGGTACCCATAAATCTCCCCTTCTGCTTCAATGAAATTTTTTAAAGCAGCAAAACGTACCTTTCTCCTTTCAGTTGGTGCTGTTGTGACTCCCGCTACTGCAGCACCTCTTTGCTGTAGCCAATTTGCATCCACAGCCGCTATAACTCGGTTTATGATCTCCGCTGTAGGGTTAGGGCCATAATGTGCCAGTCTTATGTTAACAGCCCGATCAAAACTTGCCTCTTCGGGTGTCCTGTCTGTTATGCTGGGCCTTTCGGTTATGTTGGGTTTTTCGGCTCTATCCATTTCGACTAGTTCTGCGATAATGTCCCTCTTCTTACGGTTGTTGGCCGGTCGGCCCCGGTTCTCCAGTAAATCCTTGAGGGCTGAGCGCTTTAGCCGTTCATACTGTGCTTTCATTGTCCTGTGTCCTCTTGTAGCTGTCCTTCTGGGCTGTGGGAATGATCCCGCTGCTTGCCACCAGTTGTAACGACACCCCGAGTATGAAAGGGGTTAAAGTCCTTAAGGACATTCCAACAAGAAACCCATACGAATAATTCCCCCCCCCAAATACGAGACAAGATGCTCTGTCTTCAGGTTCAAGCAGGAATAAATCTTTATTCAAACACATGTTGTAATGATCCCACTTCGAAACATTTCCCTCCCACCCTTGGAAAACAGGGCGGGTTAAACTGTCCAATAACAATGGACACACGGCCTGGTGTGTTTAACGTCTCATCAGTAAACAGTCTTAACAGGGGGGCTGCTGGAGGAATCCCCCCTCCCTCTTTCCTCACAGCAAGACCATAAGCCCCGGTTCACACAGGGGCGGCACGACTTGCAGGTCGCCTCACCGAGGTGACCTTTACACGACTTCCATGGCGACTTGCAAAACGACTTCTGTATAGAAGTCTATGCAAGTCGCCCCCAAAGTAGTACAGGAACCTTTTTCTAAGTCGGAGCGACTCCCTTCGCTCCTATTAGAACGGTTCCGTAGTACAGAACGGGAGGCAACTTGTCAGGCGGCTAGGTCGCCTGACAAGTCGCCCCTGTGTGAACCGGCAGTAATAGTTGAGGTAGACAGCCACAATAGAGAATAGAATACAGTCACACCCCAACCATCACAGCCAAGAGTCTACAACAGGATGAGACATCACACACACACATATACAGCACTGAGTCTGACCAGCACAGATCATAGTGGGGTTCTCATTCACCCTGTGCCCCTATTAGTGACTCCCGTCACAGTCCTTATTTTTGCAATACACCATGGTTGGTGTTCTGCTTATACACTGTGACAGCAGGAATTTGGTCAGAATCTGGAAAATAAGTTGATGGAGGTGTCTGAAGCCCTAAACTTCTCCTCCCGTAAGTCTGGAACAAATAAACACCTGAAAAAGAAAAAAACACGACTGTCAACCAATATTATATTCAGTCCTCCATTACGGCCATGGATCCACTGTGGGGTGATGTCAGCCCACCCCTGCATTGAGGGTTTTATTTCCTTTCGGGGGGGTCACTACACATAATGTTGTGGGTCTGCCTCAAAGGAATATGATCAAGTCATAACTTTTATCTATTTATTTTTCTGTAGGTAAAGGTCTGGTGGATCAGATTCTGCTGGATGAACTCGGACACTCACTGACTCAGCAGCTGAGAGGTAATTTGATGAAAACATCACCAATTTTCTCCAAAGTGCAGAGGTGTGGTGCAAAGTTTTCCCTGAATTCATACTTTCCTCCTCAGTTCATACAATTTTCATAACAAGACAGGCTTAAAGTGGTTGTAAAGGTAAAAGTTTTTTTTTTTTTACCTTAATGCATTCTGTGCATTTAGGTAAAAAAACGTTGTGTGCAGCTCCCCCAGCCCCCCCCCTTATACTTACCTGAGCCAGATCTCGATCCATCGCTATGCCCAAGAGCAGCGGCTCTGCCCTCTCTTTCTCTCCTTATGTCTCTCCTCACTGGACATGAAGGCAGCAGCGAGAGCCATTGGCTCCTGCTGCTGTTAATCACAGCTTGTTAGGAGAAAGCCGGTGGGCAGGGCTGAGCCATGCTGTGTTTGTCAATGGACACCCAATGCCCAGCTCAGGATCAAGCCAGCACAAGTGCTCTCATAGCAAGCGGCTGGCTATTGAGGCACTTCGCAGGGTAGAAGAGACAGGAGCGCCAGCAAGGGACCCCAGAAGAGGAGGATCAGGGCTGCTCAGGTACAGGACAGGTAAGTATTACATGCTTGTTCATTAACTGCTTTACGTCCATAGGACGTAACGATACGAACTTGGATGGGAAGGGGTCCCCCTCCCACCCCCTCCCTTACCTGGCTCTCCTGTGCGATCAGGGAACTCAGTAAGGATATGACCAGTGGCATCCTTTTCCTGGGACACAGTGAGAGGAACAGATGTTGTTTCTCCCACTGTGTGATATCAGAAACCAGAAGCAACAAGGATTTATTCACGTCTGGTTTTGGTTTCATGTAAACAAGCCATTACCAGCTTGTAAGAGCATCAAATCAAAGTGACTTTGGTTTGATCTCATGCTTTGGAGGCCAGAAGAGAGATCTGGGGTCTGCATTGACAGATCATCAATAGCAAGGGAATTCTGCTCTTCAAGAACTCCAAAGGAAATTAAAACCACCAAATACCACTCCTGAAACAACAGCCCTCCTTTCTTTTTTTTTTTTTCTTTTTTTAAAAGGAAGCATTTTAGCAAAATAAGGAATTTAATCAAAAAAAGGCCATATCAACATAAAATATTAACCAAAATACCCCCAAATAAATGGAAACCCACAAATAATGCCTTCTAAAACAAAAGCCCACTTTTTTTTATAGAGAAGCGTCTGTTATAATTCGTTCTTAGTATAACTGAAACAAAATGATTGGGAAGCCGTTCACTGTAGCGTGGTCATCAACTCACTGGAACCACATTCCCCAGTGATACTCTGGGGTTGAACACCTAGGGTTTCCCTCAGCTCATCCTCTGTTTAACCTGTGTAACAATCTATTCAAGGCCGAATAGTGAACCCAAACATACCACAGTTTAAGGTGTTTGTCCCAGTTGTCTTCCTCTCTAGCCTGCATCTCCTCCATAAGCATGAAATTTGGTAGTACGCAGAGCACACAGCCAAATCTCCTGTTTCTAATCATAATAACAATTTTGTCTAATGATATAAATGCATCTCACCTTTTGATCATATGTCTCTCCTTCTGATGTAGCCCCTCCTCTGGTGTGTGTGCCCCATGCTCACAAATAGACCCAACCTCACGTTTCCAGTTCCAAGATCACACTGCCTTCTCAGCCGTGTGCTCACTCTTTATTAGCATAACAGGAAGTCCCAAAGCTCGAGGGTTCGGCTTCCAACAACCAAACACCTCTTACAAAGCTTGTGACCTCACAGGATGTGAATGACCATATAAGGATTTAACACAGGAAAATGCAACAACCAATGAACAATGACTACAGGAGTCTTATGGATGTGTCTGAGCAGAGACGGGGTGCATGTATGCTTTTAGAAGCCACATGGCTTTCAAACATTAACTCTGTCTCCAACCAGAACAACCCAAAAGACTCCCGTATTTCCATTGATAGAAATCCCTATTACACATTGTTCCAGAGAACAATGTATACCTGGATTATTCTACTGTCTTTGTGGCCGAGAGATTATCGGCAGGCGTACACTCATTGGGCCACAAATGTGTTTATCAGGCACACAGGGGCAACATGAGAGCACACTCGTTAAACCGATAATGTCTTTGCAGAGCGAATACCCCCCCACCAGACGATCGTTCTGTGCATCGCACAGGGGCCCCTAGCTGGCAGACACGTCCCCACTCCGCAAACATTTCTCTACATCCCCAAAGAGCTTTTCACTACCAAACGGATCTGAACCAGCGTCAGTCTACCCCAGTCAGCTCTTTAGAGCGGGCTGCAAGAGGACAGACACTGGGAGACACTGTGAAAATACATTAATATAAAATTTTCCACAACAATATCAATCCACCTATGAAGGGGGGAACTACTTCTGATTTCCAGAATTTTGCAATCAGCTGACGGGCTGCTGACAGAAAAAAACAAAAAAGGAGATTATTTTTCTGGGATTTGAATGAACATGGGAGGATAGACAGTAGGGCCACCTTAAAGGAGAAGGCGAGAGAGTCATCATATATTTTGTTATATACTTCAAATTTTCCTTTCCAGAAGGGGCCGACTTGAGCACACTCCCACCAGATATGGAGATAGTTTCCTCTTCCTCTGTGACCGCGACAGCAGGTATCGGGGGTGTTGGGGAACATTCCGTGGACCGAGACTGGATCTCTATATCATCTAGGGAGTAGTTCATAATTCTTCTCCTGCGCAAAGCTGGAGATCGATGACATATGGGTAAATGTTACATAGTTACATAGTAGGTGAGGTTGAAAAAAGACACAAGTCCATCAAGTCCAACCTATGTGTGTGATTATGTGTCAGTATTGCATTGTATATCCCTGTATGTTGTGGTCATTCAGGTGCTTATCTAATAGTTTCTTGAAGCTATCAATGCTCCCCGCTGAGACCACCGCCTGTGGAAGGGAATTCCACATCCTTGCCGCTCTTACAGTAAAGAACCCTCTACGTAGTTTAAGGTTAAACCTCTTTTCTTCTAATTTTAATGAGTGGCCGCGAGTCTTGTTAAACTCTCTTCTGCGAAAAAGTTTTAGCCCTATTGTGGGGTCACCAGTACAGTATTTGTAAATTGAAATCATATCCCCTCTTAAGCGTCTCTTCTCCAGAGAGAATAAGTTCAGTGCTCGCAACCTTTCCTCATAACTAAGATCCTCCAGACCCTTTATTAGCTTTGTTGCCCTTCTTTGTACTCGCTCCATTTCCAGTACATCCTTCCTGAGGACTGGTGCCCAGAACTGGACAGCATACTCTAGGTGCGGCTGGACCAGAGTCTTGTAGAGCGGGAGAATTATCGTTTTATCTCTGGAGTTGATCCCCTTTTAATGCATGCCAATATTCTGTTTGCTTTGTTAGCAGCAGCTTGGCATTGCCTGCCATTGCTGAGCCTATCATCTACTAGGACCCCCAGGTCCTTTTCCATCCTAGATTCCCCCAGAGGTTCTCCCCCCAGTGTATAGATTGCATTCATATTTTTGCCACCCAAATGCATTATTTTACATTTTTCTACATTGAACCTCATTTGCCATGTAGTCGCCCACCCCATTAATTACGTTTGTGCGAATTTTCGGTCCGTTCGCAGGTTCTTGTGCGAACCGAACCGGGGGGTGTTCGGCTCAAACCTAGCCAGGAGCATGGCGGACAAGATGGGTGAACTAGAGATACTGTTGTACGAGGAGGATTTGGATTTTGTGGGAATTTCAGAGACCTGGTTCAACAGCTCTCATGATTGGCTGGCAAACATTCAAGGGTATACCCTATACCGCAAGGATAGAGAGGGTAAAAAAGGGGGAGAGGCATGCCTATATATCAAGAATAATGTACAAGTGAATGTGAGAGATGACATCACTGAGGGAGCTAGAGAGGAGGTGGAATCCTTATGGGTAGAGCTCCAAAGGGATGAAGCTAAGGGGAAAATAATACTGGGAGTATGCTATAGGCCCCCTAACCTGAGGGAGGAAGTGGAGACGGATCTCCTATCACAAATTGGATTAGCAGCAAGGATGGGAAGTGTTAGGAGAGATGGGATTGCTTTAAGAGCATATTAAATAAGGGCATTAGCCAATGTATCCCATTGTAATGTAATTACATGCCCCTGTTGAACAGGGGCTGAAAAATTAGGCCTTAGGCACTGGTGCTCGGGCCACAACACTGCAACCCCTCACAGACACTCTAGTTGGAACGCAGGAACGAGCCCTGCTGCAAAGTATTGCATCAAAAATTGTAATTACACGCCCCTGTTAAACAGGGGCTGAAAAATTGGGCCTTAGGCACTGGTGCTGGTGCCACAACACTGCAACCCCTCACAGATACTCTAGTTGGAATGCTGAAATGAGCCCTGCTGCAAAGTATTGCATCAAAAATTGTAATTACACGCCCCTGTTAAACAGGGGCTGAAAAATTGTGCCTTAGGCACTGGTGGTGGCGCCCAGAACCAAAAATGTTCTTACAAGCTATCAGCGTGATGATTGCGGAGGAAGAGGATAATTACTCAGGGATAGTCACTCAGATTTCAAAAAAAATTATTCGGTTACATCAGCATCAGGTGCTTGGTAGCTGGTGGTGATCCAAGACTTGGGTTTTTTTGTGGAACAAGGATTGGAAAGCATCAGTGGAAAGGAGAAATGTTTTTCCCATATTAACTCTTACAGGAGAGAATTTCCCTTCCTAGGGGTAGATTTCATCTCACTTCCTGTTGTCTCCTTCCGTTTGCAAGTAGGAGTCATTTGTAAGTTAGATGTTTGAAAGTAGGGGCCTGCCCTATATACTCAGCAGAAATTTGGACCTTAGGTGTTGTTGTGGCCACAACACTGTAAGCCCTCACAGGGCCCTGATGTGAAATATTAGATCAAGAATTGTAATTACATGCCCCTGTTGAACAGGGGCTGAAAAATTAGGACTTAGGCCCTGGTGCTGGTGCCACAACACTGCAACCCCTCACAGACACTCTGGTTGGAACGCAGGAACGAGCCCTGCTGCAAAGTATTGCATCAAAAATTGTAATTACACGCCAGGGGCTGAAAAATTGGGCCTTAGGCACTGGTGGTGGCGCCCAGAACCAAAAATGTTCTTACAAGCTATCAGCATGATCATTGAGGAGGAAGAGGATAATTACTCAGGGATAGTCACTCAGGATCAGCATAGGCAGTCTTTGAAGGGATCTGAGATTTCAAAAAAAATATTCGTTTACATCAGCATCAGGTGCTTGGTAGCTGGTGGTGATCCAAGACTGATTCATTTTTATGAAGGTCAGTCGATCGACCGAGTCGGTGGACAGACGCACCCTGTGATCGGTTACAAAGCCTCCAGCAGCACTGAATGTGCGTTCCGAAAGAACGCTGGATGCAGGACAGGCCAGTAGCTCAATTGCATACTGTGCAAGCTCTGGCCAGTGATCCATCTTCAAGACCCAGTAACCCAGAGGATTTTCGGTGGGAAAGGTGTCCAAGTGAGATCTTGCCCCTAGGTATTCCTGCACCATGTAAAACAGACGCTGGCGATGGTTGCTGGAACCGATCATACCTTTGGGCTGCGGACCAAAAAATTGTCTGAACGCATCGGTCAGACGGCCACCTTCTCCACCGCTCCTTCTTTGACTGACCGAAGCCTCAGCAACACGTTGTCCAGAAACAGGAGTTTGTAACCTCCCAGTCTCTGGGAACGCGTTGCACAGACCTTTCTGCAAGGCCTCCCGAAGATGTTTCATCCTCTGCTCCCTCTGCGATGGCAAGATAAGGTCCGCAACCTTACCCTTGTAACGTGGATCAAGGAGGGTTGCCAGCCAGTATTGGTCCTTCTCCTTGATACCACGAATACGAGGATCCTTACGCAGGCTTTGCAGGATCAGGGAGGCCATGCAGCGTAGGTTTTCTGAGGCATTCGGTCCGGAGTCCTCTGGGTCACTAAGGACGACATGGTCCGCAGCCACCTCCTCCCAGCCACGTACAAGTCCATGTGTTTCTTGGGACTGATCCCTTAAAGACTGCTTCTGATGCTGAGTGCCAGGCTCCACCTCCATACTGACACAATCTTCCTCCTCCTCCTCCTCCTCCTCCTCCTCCTCCTCTTCCTGTGTGATCGGCGGGCATGCAGGAACACTGTCTGGATAAAGGGGGCCTTGAGAGCTAAGGAAGTCCTCCTCTTCCTGCCTCTGTTCTGCCTCAAGTGCCCTGTCCATTATTCCACGCAGGGTGTGCTCCAACAGGTGGACAAGGGGGACAGTGTCACTGATGCATGCACTGTCACTGCTCACCATCCTCGTGGCCTCCTCAAATGGTGACAGGACAGTGCATGCATCCCTGATCATGGCCCACTGGCGTGGGGAAAAAAAAACAAGCTCCCCTGACCCTGTCCTGGTGCCATAGTCGCACAGGTACTCATTGATGGCCCTCTGCTGCGTGTGCAGCCGCTGCAGCATGGCCAACGTTGAGTTCCACCTGGTGGGCATGTCACAGATTAGGCGGTTCTTGAGCAGGTTAAACTCCTTTTGGAGGTCCATCAGCCGAGCACTGGCATTATATGACTGGCGGAAATGCACACAGACTTTCCTGGCCTGCCTCAGGACATCCTGTAAGCCCGGGTACCTGCCCAAGAACCTCTGCACCACCAAGTTAAGGACGTGAGCCAAACAGGGCACATGGGTCATTTGTCCCTGTCGGAGGGCAGAGAGGAGGTTGGTGCCATTGTCGCAAACCACCATTCCTGCCTTAAGTTGGCGTGGTGTCAACCACCTCTGAACCTGCCCCTGCAGAGCTGACAGAACCTCTGCCCCAGTGTGGCTCCTGTCCCCCAAGCACACCAGCTCAAGCACCGCATGGCATCTTTTGGCCTGCGTACTTGCGTAGCCCCTTGAATGGCTACGGAGCACCGCTGGTTCCGAGGACAAAGCACAGGAAGAGGCCATGGAGGAAGAAGAAGAGGAGGGGGTGGAGGAGAGAGGTGTGTCACAATCATTAGCATTTTGGAGGCGTGGTGGCGGAACAACCTCCAACACTACTGCACCTTGTCTGGCATCCTTCCCAGCTGCCAGCAGAGTCACCCAATGCGCCGTGAAACTTAGGTAACGTCCCTGTCCATGCCTGCTGGACCATGAGTCAGCGGTAATATGCACCTTACCGCTGATCGCCCTGTCCAGCGAGGCATGGACATTGCCTTCCACATGCCGGTAGAGAGCTGGAATCACCTTCCATGAGAAAAAGTGGCGTTCGGGTACCTGCCACTGAGGAACCGCACATTCCACAAACTCACGGAAGGGGGCAGAGTCTACCAACTGAAAAGGCAGCAGTTGAAGTGCTAGCAATTTTGCCAAGCTAGCATTCAACCGCTGGGCATGTGGATGGCTGGGAGCAAACTTCTTTCGGCGGTGCAGCAGCTGGGGCAAGGAAATTTGCCTGGTACAATCTGACGTCGGTGTACCAAAAGCAGATTGCCCACAAGTACTTGGCTGTGACACACCTAATTCTACACCCTTATTCCTCTCAGTGCAGGTCTCAGAGAGGACTGAAGGTATAGTGGGGTTGGAGATCTCAGCTGATGAGGAGCAAGGAGAGGTCCTCTTTGTTCTTTGGTGTGGGTCTTTTAGATACGCTTGCCAACGAACTGCATGGCAGGTCAACATATGTCTGGTCAAGCATGTGGTACCCAAGCGGGAGATGTTTTGGCCACGCGAGATATGCTTGAGACATATGTTGCAAATAGCAGCGGTGCGATCTGATGCACTCGTCTCAAAAAAGGCCCACACCAAAGAACTTTTTGAATAACGCGCAGAGACTGCAGCGCCCTGCACATGTGGAGCTTTGGGGTGTGATGCAGTCAATGTGCTGCCCTTAGGCTGGCCCCTGGAGGGCATCCTGCCTCGTTGGTGATGTGCCGCCTCCTCCTCCTCCTCCTCTCTCCTATCAGGCACCCACGTGGAGTCAGTGACCTCATCATCCCCTCCCTCCTCATCACTGGAGCAAACCTGGCAGGATGCTGCAGCAGGGGGAGCATGACTGCCAGATTGCTGTCCTTGGGCACCCGCTCTGTCCGTGCTCATGTTACTGCCTTCATCGAGCTCAGTATCATCATCAGAGCCTTCCAAACGCTGGGCATCCTCCTGGAGCATGTACCCAATACTGTGGTCAAACAGTTCGAGGGACTCCTCAGGAGGACATGGAGGGGCTAGGGAAGGAGTCACTGATGACATTGAGCCGAGGGAAGAGGCCGCTGCTTTGCCAGACAAAGTACCCTGGGCATGGGTGAGAGAGGATGAGGAGGATGAGGACGGCTTGGTCATCCACTCGACCAAGTCTTCCGCATGTTGCGGCTCAACACGGCCGGCTGCCGAAAAAAAGGCCAAGCGTGTCCCACGGCCACATGCTGATGAGGATGCACCGTCTCCACGACCAGTACTAGACACAGAGCCTGCTTGCCCTCTCTTATTGGCTTGTGACTGTCTGCCTCTCCTTCTTGGCCTTCCAGACATACTAATGGCCTGTAGCTGCAATAAGCTGGGATATATATATATATGTACTGATACTGCAGCTAGCAAAATCAACTGCCTGCCTGTAGTATGAGAACACCACCAACCTTCTACAGGTAGCTTTAGCTGAACACTGTGCAGAGCTCGCAAAAAACTAACTTGTAGCTTTTTTAGCTGCCTGCGGTAGTGATAGGATCAGGAAAACATCACCAACCTTCTACAGGTAGCTTTAGGTGAACACTGTGCAGAGCTCGCAAAAAAATAACTTGTAGGTTTAGCTGAACACTGTGAGTTGGACGCACCACACTAACTTGTAGTTTTAGCTGAACACTGTGAGCAGGACGCACTGCACTAACTTTTAGCTTTAGATGAACACTGTGCAGAGGTCTCACTACACTAACTTGTAGGTTTAGCTGAACACTGTGAGCAGGATGCACAGCACTAACTTGTAGTTTTAGCTGAACACTGTGAGCAGGACGCACCGCACTAACTTGTAGGTTTATCTGAACACTGTGAGGTGGACGCACCACACTAACTTGTAGGTTTAGCTGAACACTGTGAGCAGGACGCACCCCACTAACTTGTAGGTTTAGCTGAACACTGTGAGCAGGACGCACCCCACTAACTTGTAGTTTTAGCTGAATACTGTGAGCAGGACGCACTGCACTAACTTGTGGCATTAGATAAACACTGTGCAGAGGTCTCACTACACTAACTTGTAAGTTTAGCTCAACACTGTGAGGTGGACGCACCACACTAACTTGTAGGTTTAGCTGAACACTGTGAGCAGGGCGCACCCCACTAACTTGTAGGTTTAGCTGAACACTGTGAGCAGGATGCACAGCACTAACTTGTAGTTTTAGCTGAACACTGTGAGCAGGACGCACCGCACTAACTTGTAGGTTTATCTGAACACTGTGAGGTGGACGCACTACACTAACTTGTAGGTTTAGCTGAACACTGTGAGCAGGGCGCACCCCACTAACTTGTAGGTTTAGCTGAACACTGTGAGCAGGACGCACCCCACTAACTTGTAGGTTTAGCTGAACACTGTGAGCAGGACGCACAGCACTAACTTGTAGGTTTAGCTGAACACTGTGAGCAGGACGCACTGCACTAACTGTAAATAGTCTAGCTGCCTGACTGTGGTACTAATAGGATCAAAAGAACATCAGCAATTTTCTTCAGGTAGCTGTAAATACTGTAACAAGACAAGCCTGCCTGTCAGTAAGAAGATAACAGGAACGGATCTAGCTGAACACTGTGAGCAGGACGCACTGCACTAACTTGTAGCTTTAGATGAACACTATGCAGAGGTCTCACTACACTAACTTGTAGGTTTAGCTGAACACTGTGAGCAGGACGCACCTCACTAACTTGTAGTTTTAGCTGAACACTGTGAGCAGGACGCACTGCACTAACTGTAAATAGTCTAGCTGCCTGACTGTGGTTCTAATAGGATCAAAAGAACACCAGCAATTTTCTTCAGGTAGCTGTAAATACTGTAACAAGACAAGCCTGCCTGTCAGTAAGAAGATAACAGGAACGGATCTAGCTAAACTGAATACAGTGTATATATATATATATGCAACACCTGGGATGCATATATATACACAATACACTGCAAGTGCAGCTAACTGACTGACTGTTCTGCCTAATCTATCTAACTCAAATCAAATGACACTGTCTCTCTGTCTATCTCTTTCAACGCCGGAACACACACTACACAGGGCTGCCGTGCAGGCGGCCTTATATAGTGTGGGGCGTGTACTAAATCCCCTGAGCCATAATTGGCCAAAGCCTCCTTGGCTTTGGCCAATTACGGCTCTCTGTTCAGACGGCGCTGTGATTGGCCAAGCATGCGGGTCATAGTGCATGCTTGGCCAATCATCAGCCAGCAATGCACTGCGATGCCGCAGTGAATTATGGGCCGTGACGCGCCACACGAATTTGGCGCGAACGGCCCATATCGTTCGCAATTCGGCGAACGGGCGACCAGACGATGTTCGCGTCGAACATGGGTTCGACTTGAACACGAAGCTCATCCCTACTCCTGGCATTGGTGAACATGCCACATAGTTTAGACCGGTCGCATATTGTCCTCGTATTAGGTGTTTTGAGATTGCAACTAGGACTTGCTACTATACTCACCTTGTGTTTTTGTGCTTTGGTTAACCTACCACTAATGCCCCCAATACTACCCTCTCTGCCTCTGGACCCTCCCCCCCATCGCCTAGTTTAAAAACCCCTCTAACTTTTTGGCCATCTTCGTTCCCAGCAGATCTGCAACCTCCTCATTTAGGTGCAGTCCGTCCCTTCTATAGTACCGGTTATCGACTGAGAAATCGACCCAGTCCTTACTACACCAGCTCTTCAGCCACTTGTTTACTTCCCTAATCTCCCTCTGCCTTTCTGGTGTGGCTCGATGTACTGGTGGTATTCCTGAGAATACTACCTTGGAGGTCCTTTTCCTCAATTTAGCACCTAAGTCCCTAAAATCGTTCTTTAGGACACTCCATCTGCCTCTGACTTTGTCATTGGTGCCAACGTGCACCATGACAGCCAAGTCTTCCCCAGCCCCTCCCAGTAATCTGTCCACAAGACCCGTGATGTGCCGAACCCGAGCGCCCGGTAGACAACATACTGTTCAGCGCTTCAGGTCTTGGTTACAGATTGCCCACTCTGTCCTTCTAAGAATTGAGTCCCCTACCACCAGAATCTGTCTTTCCTTTCCCTTTGCTGCCCCCCCCACTCTCACTGGAGGAGTTCTTCCCCCGGCAGCTAGGAGAGTCCCTCAGCTCCAGCAGTGCTGGTCCCTGACTGGTTTCACCAATGTCACTCAAAGTAGCATACTTATTGCGATGCTCCAGTCCTGGATCGGCCTCCCTGGCACTTCCCCCTCTACCCCTCCTGACTGTCACCCATCTATTCTTTGCTAGTGCCTGCACCTCTTTGTCTCCACCCGCCTCTGTGCTGGCCCCTGCCTGCACCTACCGTGTATGTTCCTGGCTCTCCTTTAGTATGGAGGGACTTCTCAGTGCTGACAGTTGTTTCCCCAGATTCAGAACCTGGGCTTCCAGGGAAACAATGTGCTTACATTTTGCACAGCAGTATTCGCCCTCGATCGGATGATCAAGTAACGCATACATGCAGCAAGATGTACAGTACAAAGAGTCGCCTGTCCACACCCGCCGGGCATCGTACCTGTTAAATTTAGTGAGGATTGGGGATTTTACCCTGTCCAAATTACCTAACAGCTAGCTTCCTGGCACTAATACTCAAGACAATACACAGGTACTCACAGACCTACGTGCACTCACAATACTCAAGTATACAGTACACAATACACAAGTACTAACGATCCACACACACTACTCAGACAACACTCATGTACTCACACTACACAGGTATTATGACCCCTGTTATAACCTCCTGTTTTAAACTCTGGTTTTTAACTCACCACTTACACCAGTTCCACTTGGTTTAAGTTCCAGCAGACTCACAATGAGCAGGCTCAGGATGAGTCCTACACACAGTTATATAGACTGCAGGCACCTGTGAGCAATTAACCACCCCCCTTAATTAATAGCCTGAAGGAACCAAAGAAGAAAAAAAAAAAAAGCTATTTAAAAAGTGACAGAAAAAGGTGATTGAAAAGCTAAAAGGAAAAGCCCCAAAAATGCAACTCAGCAAACAAAAAGTAAGACTTGTTCACTCTCCCTCTGGTTTTTAACTCACCACTTAGACCAGTTCCACTTGGTTTAAGTTCCAGCAGACTCACAATGAGCAGGCTCAGGATGAGTCCTGCACACAGTTATATAGACTGCAGGCACCTGTGAGCAATTAACCACTCCCCTTAATTAATAGACTGAAGGAACCAAAGAAGAAAAAAAAAAAGCTATTTAAAAAGTGACAGAAAAAGGTGATTGAAAAGCTAAAAGGAAAAGCCCCAAAAATGCAACCCAGCAAACAAAAAGTAAGACTTGTTCACTCTCCCTCTGGTTTTTAACTCACCACTTAGACCAGTTCCACTTGGTTTAGGTTCCAGCAGACTCACAATGAGCAGGCTCAGGATGAGTCCTACACACAGTTATATAGACTGCAGGCACCTGTGAGCAATTAACCACCCCCTTAATTAATAGCCTGAAGGAACCAGAGAAGAAAAAAAAAAAAAGCTATTTAAAAAGTGACAGAAAAAGGTGATTGAAAAGCCCCAAAAATGCAACCCAGCAAACAAAAAGTAAGACTTGTTCACTCTCCCTCTGGTTTTTAACTCACCACTTAGACCAGTTCCACTTGGTTTAAGTTCCAGCAGACTCACAATGAGCAGGCTCAGGATGAGTCCTACACACAGTTATATAGACTGCAGGCACCTGTGAGCAAATAACCACTCCCCTTAATTAATAGACTGAAGGAACTAAAGAAAAAAAAAAAAAGCTATTTAAAAAGTGACAGAAAAAGGTGATTGAAAAGCTAAAAGGAAAAGCCCCAAAAATGCAACCCAGCAAACAAAAAGTAAGACTTGTTCACTCTCCCTCTGGTTTTTCACTCACCACTTAGACCAGTTCCACTTGGTTTAGGTTCCAGCAGACTCACAATGAGCAGGCTCAGTATGAGTCCTACACACAGTTATATAGACTGCAGGCACCTGTGAGCAATTAACCACTCCCCTTAATTAATAGCCTGAAGGAACCAAAGAAGAAAAAAAAAAGCTATTTAAAAAGTGACAGAAAAAGGTGATTGAAACGCTAAAAGGAAAAGCCCCAAAAATGCAACCCAGCAAACAAAAAATAAGACTTGTTCACTCTCCCTCTGTTTTTTCACTCACCACTTAGACCAGTTCCACTTGGTTTAAGTTCCAGCAGACTCATAATGAGCAGGCTCAGGATGAGTCCTACACACAGTTATATAGACTGCAGGAACCTGTGAGCAATTAACCACTCCCCTTAATAGACTGAAGGAACCAAAGAAGAAAAAAAAAAAAAGCTATTTAAAAAGTGACAGAAAAAGGTGATTGAAAAGCTAAAAGGAAAAGCCCCAAAAATGCAACCCAGCAAACAAAAAGTAAGACTTGTTCACTCTCTCTCTGGTTTTTAACTCACCACTTAGACCAGTTCCACTTGGTTTAAGTTCCAGCAGACTCACAATGAGCAGGCTCAGGATGAGTCCTACACACAGTTATATAGACTGCAGGCACCTGTGAGCAATTAACCACTCCCCTTAATTAATAGACTGAAGGAACTAAAGAAAAAAAAAAACTATTTAAAAAGTGACAGAAAAAGGTGATTGAAAAGCTAAAAGGAAAAGCCCCAAAAATGCAACCCAGCAAACAAAAAGTAAGACTTGTTCACTCTCCCTCTGGTTTTTCACTCACCACTTAGACCAGTTCCACTTGGTTTAAGTTCCAGCAGACTCACAATGAGCAGGCTCAGGATGAGTACTACACACAGTTATATAGACTGTGAAGGAGGTTTGTCATTCTCCCAGAGAAATTTCCATATCTAGGTCAGTAGACCACTTTCGTGTAAATATGGGTAGGGTGTTGTGTGTGTGTGTGAGGGAATTTCTTTGTATATTAACCACTTCAGCCCCAGAAGAACTTACCCCCTTCCTGACCAGAGCACTTTTTGCGATTCGGCACTGCATCGCTTTAACTGACAATTGCGCGGTCGTGCGACGTGGCTCCCAAACAAACTTGACATCCTTTTTTTCCCAAAAATAGAGCTTTCTTTTGGTGGTATTTGATCGCCTCTGCGGTTTTAATTTTTTGCGCTATACACAAAAAAGCGACAATTTTGAAAAAAACGCATGATTTTTTGCTATAATAAATATCCCCCAAAAATATATAAAAAACATTTTTTTTCCTCAGTTTAGGCCGATACGTATTCTTCTACATATTTTTGGTAAAAAAAATCGCAATAAGCGTTTATTGATTGGTTTGCGCAAAAATTATAGCGTTTACAAAATAGGGGATAGTTTTATGCCATTTTTATTAATTTTTTTTTTTTTTTTACTAGTGATGGCGGCGATCAGCGATTTTTATCGTGACTGCGACATTATGGCGGACACATCTGACACATTTTTGGGACCATTGGCATTAATAAAGCGATCAATGCGATCAATGCTAAAAAATTCAAAAAGGCAAGAAAAAGAGGAATTCTTTAGTGAGGAACATGCAGTAGACAGTTTTATAAATGTAAATTATTTATTAGGATAATCACAATAATCACCAGTCCAAAAGATGTACTGTGAAGACAGGTACCATCACCAATTAAAAAGACAATATTGTCAAAGACATGCGCAGATGGCCACCTCACTCAGCCACAGATTCAACCCAAGCATATGAACTTCATTCATAAATGATGCATCATAGGTAACAGCAAAAAGATTTAAATACGCCAGTATGCAAAAAAGTCCTTAGTAATCAAAGGAGGGCAGCTGGTTAGGGCATGTAGACTGAGCTTGGGCAATATAAAAGTAAAGAGACCGGCCTGGTTGTAAAAGTAGATGCCTGCTGAGATCAGGAGAAGAGGAGAAGATGCTGGGGATGTAGGGGGTCTGTAGTAATAAACCACCGGATCGTGGGACCCCAGACTGGGGAACAGCATTAATGGTGAATATGCACGCCTGTATGATGAAAGTCTCTCTAGCTAGCTTATCGCTAGAGATGTGAGAGGCAACTTGCACCTAACCCGAAGATACACAAAGTGACTGATTCAGTAGAGTGGATGCAGTAGACAGACTCAGGATGTATTAATACAGTGGCAATCCTGTAGCTGGGATACATAAAGGTTAAATCTCACCCGGTGTCAGCTGCTATCCTCTTCAGGGATGGAGGGTGATGATAACTTTCACCATCTCACACGTGTAGATTGCGGGTTACTGGGTCTTCCGCAGGGTCAATTAGGGTGCAGAGCCGTTGACGATCCCATGGGAATCAGAATAATAATTGTCCTGGTGGGGTGTCAGGTATACAGGCAATGATATGCTTCCTCTTTTCTTCCGTTACTCCGAATATGTGCAGGTAAGCGTGGTAATGCAGGCCGGAGGTTTGGAGAGGCTGGTGGGTGGTTCTACGCCACTGCCAGGACGCTATAGGCAGCGTGATGGCGTCATTCTGACGCGTTTCATCCGGGTCTCGGATTTCCTCAGAGCATGCTCTGAGGAAATCCGAGACCCGGATGAAACGCGTCAGCATGACGCCATCACGCTGCCTATAGCCACGCTTACCTGCACATATTCGGAGTAACGGAAGAAAAGAGGAAGCATATCATTGCCTGTATACCTGACACCCCACCAGGACAATTATTATTCTGATTCCCATGGGATCGTCAACGGCTCTGCACCCTAATTGACCCTGCGGAAGACCCAGTAACCCGCAATCTACACGTGTGAGATGGTGAAAGTTATCATCACCCTCCATCCCTGAAGAGGATAGCAGCTGACACCGGGTGAGATTTAACCTTTATGTATCCCAGCTACAGGATTGCCACTGTATTAATACATCCTGAGTCTGTCTACTGCATCCACTCTACTGAATCAGTCACTTTGTGTATCTTCGGGTTAGGTGCAAGTTGCCTCTCACATCTCTAGCGATAAGCTAGCTAGAGAGACTTTCATCATACAGGCGTGCATATTCACCATTAATGCTGTTCCCCAGTCTGGGGTCCCACGATCCGGTGGTTTATTACTACAGACCCCCTACATCCCCAGCATCTTCTCCTCTTCTCCTGATCTCAGCAGGCATCTACTTTTACAACCAGGCCGGTCTCTTTACTTTTATATTGCCCAAGCTCAGTCTACATGCCCTAACCAGCTGCCCTCCTTTGATTACTAAGGACTTTTTTGCATACTGGCGTATTTAAATCTTTTTGCTGTTACCTATGATGCATCATTTATGAATGAAGTTCATATGCTTGGGTTGAATCTGTGGCTGAGTGAGGTGGCCATCTGCGCATGTCTTTGACAATATTGTCTTTTTAATTGGTGATGGTACCTGTCTTCACAGTACATCTTTTGGACTGGTGATTATTGTGATTATCCTAATAAATAATTTACATTTATAAAACTGTCTACTGCATGTTCCTCACTAAAGAATTCCTCTTTTTCTTGCCTTTTTGATATATGTTACTTGAATTCAGAGGAACACACCCACACTCTGCAGGTGATAGCAGTAGCCCTTAATTTATACAGACTTGTTTGATATCATTCTCAGTCTGTTTTACTAATATTTGCGCGCAGAGTTCATATTGGTTCCCCTTTTGCTTTTTGTTTGGAAATGCTAAAAAATTGCATTGATTACTGTAATAATGTCACTGGCAGTGAAGGGGTTAACCTCTGGGTGGCGCTGTAGAGGTTAAGTGTGTCCTAGGGAGTGTTTTTAACTGTGGGGGGGGGGGGGCTGTGTGTGACACGACACTGATCACCACTCCCGATTACAGGGAGCAGAGATCAGTGACAGTGTCACTAGGCAGAACGGGGAATTGCTTGCTTACATTAGCATCTCCCCGTTCTTCCTCACCGTGAGACGATCGCAGGTATCCCCGCGGACATCGAGTCCTTGGGACCCACGATCACAGTCACGGAGCTCCAGGTGGGCGCGCACCTGCCGCCTCTTAAAGGGCAACGTACAGGTATGTTAATCTGCCTGTACGTGCTCTTCTGCCGCAGTATATATGCGTGAGGTGGTCGGGAAGCGGTTAAAGATAACGTGTGTCTAGGGACCTAGGAGAGACCGCACATTTCCTCAAAGGTCATTGGGGCCCTATGTATCTGACCGGATAAGTGAAGGGTAGAGCAAAATTTCGTCAAGGACATCATGGGTGACCAGTTTGTCGTGGGAGTTGGTGTCCCTCAAATGGTATTAATCTGCCTGTCGTTGCATGAGCAAATGAGCGTGCCGTTGGCCAGCCTGCTCTCTCATGGTCACCCACCTGTCCAGAGGTATCGTAGTCGGGAAGTGTTGGGTTGTCAAATAATGGGGTTAAGGGGCTGGGGCCAATAGAAAGTGCAAATGCTGTATGGCGACAAGACCATAAAGTTAGTGCTGCCTCGGTAAATGGGGAAAGCAGAGGCCGAATTTGAGATTGTACCCCCAGAGCAGGGCCCGCAGGTCTACTTGCGCCATATCTTCTTCGATCAGCGTTGAGGGTTTGATCAGTGGGCGTGGGAACCATTCAAGCAGTCTGAAGAATCTGGCTGAAGCATGATATATCTCGAAATCAGGGGGACCAACACCTCCGGTGTGTTTGCGGGAGCATAAAGTTTTATGTGTTTAATCTGGAGGGTGTTGCCATACGAATTTAATCGCTAGGGAGCGGAGCGTTTAGTAGTAGGACATCGGGAGGGTAATCGGGAGGGCCTGGAACAAGTAGAGCAGTTTGGGGAGGATATCCATCTTAAGGACATTTATGCGAGCAAGCTATGGCAACTTAAGGTGGTGCCAGGATTCTAGCGATTGTCGGATTTTAGTCAGTAAAGGGCTGAAATTTATGGGGTATACATAATGGAAGTTCCGAGGGATCTCTGTCCCCAGATATTTGATAGATTTAGTCTGCCAATGAAAGGGAAAGTTTTGTTGGACCGTTGTTAGGACATGGGTGGGTAAGGATATGTTCAAGGCTTCTGTTTTAGCTATGTTCAATTTAAAGTTGCTATGGGAGCCAAATCGATCAAACTCATGGAGGAAGAAGGGGATGGTAATGTGTGGTTGTGTCACATACAGTAGTAGGTCGTCTGCATATAGGGAGAGCTTACAATGGGCCGAGGGGGTGGGGATACCCTGTATGGATTCATTGTTACGAATTGCCTGGGCTAGTTGTTCAATGTTTATAGAAAAAGGAGGTGGGATAGAGGGCAACCCTGTCTGGTCGCGTTGTTAATCTCAAATGTCTGAGTGTTCACCGTTGGCAGTAACTTTCGCCGAGGGTTTGGAGTAGAGGGACATACTTTTAGCCAAAAGTTAAGGTCCTAATCCGATCTGCTGTAGTGATAGTCGGAGGAATTGCCAGCTGACCCTATGGAATGCTTTCTCCACGTCGCATGCAAGTAGACAAACGGGGATATGCTTACGCTGGGCATAGGAAGTCAGATGGAGGGTCTTCGTGGTGTTATCCCTGGCCTTGCGGCCCAGGAAAAAGCCTACCTGATCACTGTGTATCAAATCAGGGAGAATGGGGCCAAGCCGATTTGCGATGATCTTCAAAAACAATTTGAGGTCAAGGTTTAGTAGCGATATGGGTCTTTAGTTACTGCAGCTTGTGTGATCCCTCCCTGGTTTGGGAATGATGACTATTTGGGCTTGAAGTAAATGTGAGGATAAGGGGTGTATGTCGTCTACTTCCCAGAAGGCCCGTGCCGTGATCGGGGGCCAGCTGAGGGGCAAATGTCTTGTACAATCGCGGTGTGTAACCATCAGGCCGAGGACTCTTGCCATTTGTGAGGCTCTTGATCGTCAGTGAATAGTCAGTTGTAGTAATGGGTGCTTCAAGATCCCCAATAGCACTGGCAGAGATCATGGGCAGGGTCGTGTCTTGGATGTATGCGGATATGTCAGGATCGTCTGGGCAGGTAGGTGTATCCTTTTTTGAGGGGGGGGGGCAGGTTGTATAGTGTAAAGTAATAATCTAGGAATTCTGAAACAAGCTCCGTTCTTGTGGAGCTTACGGTTAGGATGTGCAAGGATATATGGGATGTTTCATCTGCGTTGCCGTGGGTGAAGAATTTGCGCTAGGTGTTTGCCACACTTGTTGGCCTGAACATAATGAAGGTGTCTTCCTTCATCGCAGGCAGCTAGGGATTGCTTCATCAGAAGGCGGAGGAGGTCACGACGTGCATTGGAGAGTTCTGCTAGGGTCTTAGGTTCCAGTGTGCATTTGTGTGTTGCTTCAAGGGAAGCAATAAGTGCAAATAGACGCTTAATGTCTGCTACGCAGGCTTTTTTTTAGCCTAGAGCCGTGCTGGATAAAGATTCCACGTAGGATGCATTTCAACGTCTCACATTTATTTATGGCAGATGTCACATCATTAACATGCGTGCATGTGAAGTCTCTAATCGCACCGGAGATCGCCGTCTTGCATGCTAAGTCAGATAGTAAGTTATCATTCAGTCGCCATGTGCGTCTGTGTGTGGGTCTGGGGAGCCTGCCCAGGGTGAGGTGTACCAGGGAATGGTCCGACCAGAGGTTGCTCCCAATATGACAGGAGGGGTCAAAGTCAAGCAGTGATTGTGATACCAGGATGTAGTCTATTCTGCTGTATGACCCATGTGCTGAGGAGAAAAATGTGTAGTCTCTACCAGTAGGATTGAGTATTCTCCAGGTATCCACCAGTGACAGGTTGATGAAAATGGAGCTTATTTTAGTCAATGTAGCCAGTGAGATGTGGGACTTACCGGTGGAGGAGTCCAGTCTCGGTACCAGCGGGACGGTTAGGTCACCTCCTAAGATCAAATTGAGGTTCCCGAATGTTTCCAGACATGCTGTCACAGAGGATAGCAAGGTGAGTTGATCCTGGTTAGGGGGATAAATTTTAGCCAGTGTAAATACCGTTTGTATTTCAACTTCAGGAATAAGTAGCGCCCTCGTGGATCAACACATAAGTCAAGAACCTCTGCGGTGAAGGAGCTATGGAATGTAATTGAGACTCCCTTCGACTTGGCGGAGGGACTCATGATATGATACCAAGTGGTGAAATATTTGTTTGGGAGGAGTGGTATAGAGTCCGATCGAAAGTGAGTTTCCTGGAGCAAAAGTATGGGAGTGTGGGATTTGTGGAAGTGGTATAGCAGCTGTCTGCGTTTCTCTGGGGTGTTGAAGCCTTGGCAGTTAAGCAAGGAAATCTGAAGAGCTAAGGTGGATGCCATGGGACGGGGAGAGTGGTGTAGTAGGTTGTGAGAGAGTATTGACCACTGTACATTAGGGATGAGCTTCGAGTTCGAACAGCGAACAATTTGGGGTGTTCGCGGCAAATTCGAATGCCACAGAACACCCTTTAAAAGTCCATGGGAGAAATCAAAAGTGCTAATTTTAAAGGCTTATATTCATGGCATTGTCATAAAAAGTGTTTGGGGACCTGGGTCCTGCCCCAGGGGACATGGATCAATGCAAAAAAAAGTTTTAAAAACGGCCGTTTTTTTGGGAGCAGTGATTTTAATAATGCTTAAAGTGAAACAATAAAAGTGTAATATCCCTATAAATTTCGTACCTGGGGGGTGTCTATAGTATGCCTGTAAAGAGGCACATGTTTCCCATGTTTAGAACAGTCTGACAGCAAAATGATATTTCAAAGGAAAAAAAGTCATTTAAACCACTCGCGGCTATTAATGAATTGCCGGTCCGACAATACACATAAAAGTTCATTAATAAAAACGGCATAGGAATTCCCCACAGGGGAACCCCAAACCAAAATTTAAAAAAAAAAATGACGTGGGGTGGTCCCCCTAAATTCCATACCAGGCCCTTCAGGTCTGGTATGGATATTAAGGGGAACCCCGGCCAAAATGTAAAAAAAAAAATGGCGTGGGGTCCCCCTCAAAATCTATACCAGACCCTTCAGGTCTGGGGGGGAGGGCCGTGATCTGGGGGTCCCCTTGTTAAAGGGGGCTTCCAGATTCCAATAAGCCCCCCGCCCACAGACCCCCACAACCACTGGCCAGGGTTGTGGGGATGAGGCCCTTGTCCTCTTCAACATGGGGACAAGGTGTTTTGGGGGCTACCCCAAAGCACCCTCCCAATGTTGAGGGCATGTGGCCTGGTATGGTTCAGGAGGGGGGGCGCTCTCTCTCGTCCCCCCCTCTTTTCCTGCGGCCTGCCAGGTTGCTTGCTCGGATAAGGGTCTGGTATGGATTTTTGGGGGGACCCCACGCCGTTTTTGTTTTAAATTTTGGCGCGGGGTTCCCCTTAAAAGCCATACCAGACCTGAGGGGTCTGGTATAGATTTTGAGGGGGACCCCACGCCATTTAAAAAAAAAATTTTGGCCGGGGTTCCACTTAATATCCATACCAGACCTGAAGGGCCTGGTATGGAATTTAGGGGGACCCCCCCCACGTCATTTTTTTTTTTAATTTTGGTTCGGGGTTCCCCTGTGGGGAATTCCCATGCCGTTTTTATTAATGAACTTTTATGTGTATTGTCCGACCGGCAATTTATTAATAGCCGCGAGTAGTTTTAAATGACTTTTTTTCCTTTGAAATGTCATTTTGCTGTCAGACTGTTCTAAACACGGGAAACATGCGCCCCTTTACAGGCATACTATAGACACCCCCCAGGTACGAAATTTAAAGGGATATAACACTTTTATTGTTTCACTTTAAGCATTATTAAAATCACTGCTCCTGAAAAAACTGCCGTTTTTAAAACTTTTTTTTGCATTGATCCATGTCCCCTGGGGCAGGACCCAGGTCCCCAAACACTTTTTATGACAATAACTTGCATATAAGCCTTTAAAATTAGCACTTTTGATTATTCATGTTTGTGTCCCATAGACTTTAACGTTGTTTGCGTGTTCGAACAAATTTTTTGCCTGTTCCCAAGTTCTGGTGCGAACCGAACAGGGGGGTGTTCGGCTCATCCCTACTGTACATCATGAAGTCTGTAGATAAGACATCAGACAGAGAAGGAGGGTAAGGGAAAGGAGGGATGAGGAATGAGGGAGAAGAGAGGATATAGAAAATTAAAGGGATTACCAATAGTAATGGGGCAGCCGCTTGCTCAGGTTTACTGTCCCAATTGAGCAAGCTGATGAGGGAGGGCAGCAGGTTCTGCCACCCTGTTGGAGATCTGGGACTGAGCCCTTACTTGTGGTAAAACATCGCCCTCTAGCGACCATAGGAGGGAAATAACAGGTCACTAGAGGACTCTGTCCAACTCCAGGCAAGCAACCAACCGTGGGTCGCCACTCATAGTCAGGGCTCCTGGGGTCAGGAGAGAAGGAAAAATATTGCCCACCGGCCAGTGAGGGGGTGGAAGGAGTTCATTCTGCTGGTGATTTGGATGCGTTGAAGCGGGAGCGTTTCTTCGTTGTGAAGGTTGTCCATCCAGTGGAAAGAGGCAGGCCAGGGGTCACTGCCTGCAGTGGCCAGTCTGGAATGTGGATTTGAGGTAGTTTAAAAGTTCCCAGAAAGTTAGCCAGGTCTCCAAGCGTGCGGAAAGGTTGCTGTTTTGCCATTGTGAGAAGCCGAAAGCTGAAAGGGAAATCCCCATCTGCAATGCGTCTTTGACAGGTCTAAGGGCTTTTCTCATCAGCAAAGTCTGCCTGGACAGGTGAGCCAGCAGCATGACTGGAGTGTCATTAAAGAGAATAAGAGAGTCTTGTGAGCGTGCAGCTTGCATGAATTCAGCCTTGATGTTGAAGAAATGGATCCTGCAAATGACGTCTCTTGGGTAGGCTGGATTTGGGTTGCGAGGCCCCAGTGATCTGTGGACATGATCAATTTCAATTGGGGAGTCAGTAGGTTTAAGGAGGATTAGGTTGAATATGGATGTGACTGCAACTGCTAAGTCCTTCGGTTCCACCGTTACTGGCAGACCACGGATTCTTATGTTATTGCGTCTGCTTCTGTTCTCTTGGTTGTCCAATCCATAGAACAGTTGCTGTATTTGTATGGTGTGTTCATGGAGAATCTCCTTGTGTTCAGTGATTTCTGCAACTGAATCCTCCACTGTGTGTTCAGTGTCCTCATTGCGGTGCCCTATGTCCCTGCGGAGGTCATTTAGCTCTTGTTTGTATGATTTCTCCAGCCTGCTATATAGGACTCTCTATCATTTTTAGTAGGCAGTGCTTTTATATACGCTTCCATGTCCCAGCCATCCCTAGAGCTGTGAGATGTGGGCGAGGGACTTCCAGAGCAGGGAGAACCGTGCTCGAAGCCTTGCGGGGAGTGTGGTGGATGCCTGGAGTGTACATGTGAGGCAGCCTGAGCTGTGGCTGCACGTGTCGCTGCCATCTTGGAGGGGTGATCCTGAAGTCTGGGCCGTTTTTCTGGAAATACTGGCCGATTTCACCTGCTTTTTGTGCTCCAGAGGGTCGGGGGAGCTGTGCTGCTGCTGCGCCTGCTTATGGGGTGAGATGAGTGCCGAGTGTGTCGTTGGTGTATCGCTGATTATAACGGCCGGTGCGGGAGCTCAGAGGAGACACGTCCTATCAAGCCATGCGCCAAGCCACGCCCCCAACTTAACCTGCAATAAAAGTTATATCAACATAAAATAAAATAACGACATGGCCCCAAATTAAATACATTCACACATTTCAATACATACACCAGCTGATCTGGATGTACAGATGGCTAAAAGGGGCAAAAAGAAATTATTTTTATGACTCCATCCACTTACCCATACATTGAGACTAAGCCCCTTGATTTTGGGTTTTCTGATGGAAGTGTGAACATGTAATATTACCTTCTGTTATAAGAGGGAAATGCTGTATATCACAGTACTATAGAGGGGGTTTTGGATCTTTTTGTACCTCCTAGCCATGACCTTAATGGTTGTACTGTTCCCCTAGACTCATGAACCACACACAATAGAGTCATTGAAGACATATCTTTTACTGATGAGGGCTAACAAGCCTGAACAGCTGTATATAGGTTGGTTATACTGGCCCTGTAGAATTCTGACCATATCTGTGCAATACACCAGCAGGTCTAGATGCACCGATGGCTAAAAGGGGAAACAAGGAATGATTTACATGACTCCACCCACTTACCCCCCATAAGTGAGTTCTTTGTTTTGGGCTTTTGGGCTGATATTAGGTAAAAATTAAAAATAGTGTTAAAAATAGTGTTTAGGGACTTTGTATGAAGGCATGCCCTGGTAAGGCCCATTGTTCCATCCCTTGGGACTTTAAATGAAATTGTGGCCTGGTAAGGTTACACATTTCCATACCTATCATGAATCAAAGGGGAGAGAGCAAGGGGGTGGGACTTTATATGAGGCATGTGGTTGCAAAAAGGTAGATAGGTGAACATAATGTGTTTTATTGATTGCCATAGGATACAACCAAGTACATACACGTGACAATGGTATTGTGGTAATACAGTACATAGAATCACAAAATCAGTATCACATGTTATAGCAAGCAATAGTCTTCCAGAGTTCACCAGAACAATTGTTGAATAAAACAGTAATGCATAATGGTACTTGCAGAGCCTATGAACTCCTTGGTCCTAAAAAGGGGTATTGAAAGTAAACTTGATGTTCGAGTAGTGTTAAATGAAAACAAGGCGTATGGCAGCTCTACGCGTTTCGTGGCTGGGAGGCCACTCATCAGGAGCAAGCACAAGATGCATCTATGAGTAAAAAATTAAGCTTAGATGAAATGATATAGGCAAACATGTATAATGGTGGGATGTGGGACCCTCAGACCAAATACCTGTTAATTTTGTGCTAGAAGTGAGAACATGGAAATACCTTTTGTTATAATAAGGCAATTCTGTATCTCGATGTTCAGGTACAAAAAAAACACTTGCTCTGATTTCCTAATGACAAAAATGTTTTAAAGGGCAGCACAGTAGCTTAGTGGTTAGCACTTCTGCCTTGCAGCACTGGGGTCATTGGTGTCAATCACAGCCAGGGCACTATATGCATTGAGTTTGCATGTTCTCCCTGTACACACTTCAGGGTGTTCTGGTTTCCTCCCACACATCAAAGACATGCTGGTAGTAGGGCTGGGAGATTTTCTTAAAAGAAAATCTGTGATTTTGCTAAAAAAAAACTCGATTCATGATTTGAATGGAGTTTTTTTTTTGTGGACACCGCGCTGGTCCCGAGGAGCTGCGGGCAGGAGTTTTTAGGCGAGGCCGCGGCTTCAGCCTAGTCCGCGGCATCCAGCCTCGCAGACTAGGCCGAAGCCGCGGCCTCGCCTAAAAACTCCTGCCTGCAGCTCCTCGGGACCGGCGCGGTGTCAGCGCCAGACCTGAAGAGCTGCAGGCAGGAGTTTTTAGGCGAGGCCGCGGCTTCGGCCTAGTCCGCGGCGTCTGGTCTCGCGGACTAGGCCGAAGCCGTGGACTAGGCCGAAGCTGCGGCCTCACCTAAAAACTCCTTAAAAAAAAAAATCGATTTTCTTAAATTTTGAATCGATTTGACCTCTCAACTCGATTCAAGATTTAAATCAATTTTTTCCCCAGCCCTAGCTGGTAGGTTAAAGCAGAGTTCCATTGAAAAAAAAAAAAATTAGATCAGCAGCTACAAATACTGCAGCTGCTGACTTTTAATATATGGACACTCACCTGTCCAGGGCGCCCGCGATGTCGTCACCTGAAGCCGAACTGTCCCCCAGCTCTCCGGTGGAGGAGCCGCCATCTTCAGTAAGGGAATCAGAAAGTGAAGCCTTGTGGCTTCACTTCCTTCTTCCCTATTGCGCATGCACGAGTCGCACTGCCTGATCCCACTGGTCCCTGCTGTCTTCTGGAACCCGTGTGTCTCCCAGAAGACAGCGGGGGGGGATGGAGGAGGGGCCGGACATGACGTAGATCGCCGCGGATACTGCGGTGATCTATGCCTGGAAGTGGGAGCAAATACCTGTATTAGACAGGTATCTGCTCCCCCCCCCCCGAAAGGTGCCAAATGTGACACCGGAGGGGGGGAGGAATCCAAAAAGCAGAAGTTCCATCTTTGTGTGGAATTCCACTTTAATTAGCTCCCGTCTAAAAAAAATCTAAATTGGTCCTACTCTGTGTGTGTGTGTACTGTATGTAAACATGTGAAAAATGGACCTTAGAATGTAAGATCCTGGAGGGCAGGAACTGATGTGAATGAATAGTATGTAAAGCAAATTGTTGGCGCTAAATACAGTGGGGCAAAAAAGTCACACATTTTCTAATTATTGCTCCGACAGTGGATTTCTTCACACCAAGCTGCTTGCCTATTGCAGATTCAGTCTTCCCAGCCTGGTGCAGGTCTACAATTTTGTTTCTGCTGTCCTTCAAGAGCTCTTTGGTCTTCACCATAGTGGAGTTTGGAGTGTGACTGTTTGAGGTTGTGGACAGGTGTCTTTTATACTGATAACAAGTTCAAACAGGTGCCAATAATACAGGTAATGAGTGGAGGACAGAGGAGCATCTTAACCGGTTCCCGACCGGCGCACGACGATGTACATCGGCAGAATGGCACGGCTGGGCAAATGGGCGTACCTGTACGTCCATTTGAATTCCCCGCCGTGCCATTGCGTGCGCACCGGCCGGGAGCTCCGTGAGCCGGGTCGCGGGTCCCGCGGACTCGATCGCCACGGGGCTACCCGCGATCGCCTCACGGAGAGGACGAACGGGGAGATGCTGATGTAAACAGCATCTCCCCGTTCTGCCTAGTGACAAGTGTCACTGATCACTAAATAAATGGAAATAGTGATGGTGTATCCCCCAAGCCGTTACTAACTATAACCACTAAGCGCTCAGGGTGCGAGTAAATAAATAAATGTCTTTAAATAAAAATTATATAAAATAGATCAATAAAAATACAAGTGAATTAGAATTACATATATATTAAAATTTAAATGCCAATGAGCATTATAAATAAGTGCAAAAATGATGGACTACATCTAATTACAGCTCCATAATAGATAGATCTGCAATAGGAAGCAGCTGCCGAAAATTCTTACTCAAGGTAAGTAACATAGAGAATAGAAAAGCCACACATTACACAACGTGACGGCAGCGCTATTGATGTCCTTTAAATGAATGGTCAAAAACAATCAATTAATGTCCTTCTGCTAAAAAGATATATCATCCAAAATTTCATTAAGATATAGTTGAATTGAAAAACTTGTCTTTGAGGGAGATGGGCGGAGCCTAGCGGAGCAGACATGCATTGTTAGAGCTCCGCACCGCTGAGGAGAGAAGAGAAGGACAAAGCGGAGCCTGCAGGCTCAAAAGGTATCCATTTGAACCTTTTTGCCCCAGGGAACAAACTGTGAAAGTTTGGGCAGGAAATATGGTACTGGGAGGAAACCGTGGCAGAAATAAAAATCACCTCACAAAGAGCTCACAGGCACTCACTGCAACTAAAGCAGCTCCAGTCACCTCACAAGATACAGCATCAGGGCGCTCTCACAGACAGAAAATGTCACAGCAAGACTCTCCATTTGAGTCAGATACAGAACAAATCCTCTCACAAACTTCTCCACAAGCCTCCTCAGTATCCACAGTAATATTATTACAATTTGAAAAGATGCTTCATAAGGCTTTAAAACAAACCTCAGACCAAATAACAAAAAGCCTAACCAAAGAAATAAGAGAGCTGGGAAACCGCACCGCAGCCTTAGAAATAAAAATGGATGAAATTGAAATTACAACCCAAGAAAATATAACAGAATTGGAACAATTAAAAAAAGAGAATTTAATACTTCAAACTAAGCTCGAAGATTACAAAAATAGAGCCAGACGTTCAAACTTGCGCATAAGGGGAATACCTGAAACTGTGACAGACCTGCAATCTACTATTACTGCTCTATTACAAGAACTAAAGCCAGATATCCCTATTGAACGTTTAGAACTGGACAGAGTACACAGAGCCCTCACAGCCAAAAAGAAAGATGGACCCCCACGTGATATAATCACAAAATTTCATTATTACAGAACGAAAGAACAAATACTAATTGCTGCAAGAGAAAAAAAGGAACTTAATTTTCAAGGACACAATTATCAAATTTTTGCTGACCTATCCCAACTTACTATTACTAAAAGACGATCCATGAAACCCCAACTAATGGAACTGCAACGCCACAACATTATGTATCAATGGAGCTTCCCCTTTTCAGTCAGATTTAAATACCAAGGTACAATTTACAGAAGCAGATCAGCAGATGAACTACAACAAACCCTTTTAAAATTAAATCTGACAGAACCCACAAGCAGCAACTCTCCCACACGCAGAAGAATGGCATCATCTTCACCTTCAGGCAGCACTCAGAAAATTTCAGAACAAAATGGGAATCATCATTCTCACAAAAGAGGCTGTTATGCCACATCATCCATGGACCAAGAAGATTCAATGGACTGACATCCTAATTCCTGATATCTCTTCATTTATTATACTAAGAGATGGTTCTCTATAAAAAAACCTGTATTTATAACTGAATGTAACTGCATTCTGATAGTCACACACTGTGTGGGATCATGTTACATTCCAGTTATATTTCTTATTACTTCTGATTCATATAGCCTTAGAATATATAAGTGAAATAAGGAAATTCTTGTTCAGTTATATATTATCAGGTAATAACAATAGATTTATTACTTTTTAGGACAAATATGTTCAATAATCCAGAAGTAATGGAAACTTTTTCTTTCTTTTCTTAAAACAAATATATTATTACCTAACTAGTTCCTAGAATTATGTTTTGTTTATTCTAATCTGAAGCAATACAACCTCAATTTTATGAGTTAACATATCTAAACAGTTACATATGAATAAAATATGTAATTGTTTACTCTAAAAGGGTTAAAATCCCAAAATAATTCAAACTATCTTCATCAATACCAAAGTTATTAACAGTACCTTTCTAACTGAATTATTTAGCCTAGGGCAAGACTAACCATATACAACCACCCTGGAATAAATAATTTCAACAAACTATATTCTGCACTCCAATTAATGAAACATCATTTTGATGTCTTTTGACATAGCACTTCTCTCCTGTAAGCGGAAGATCCGTGTACCCCCATTAGCCCTCCTCATTCTCCCAGCCATATTATGTGGGAGTGTGACGAAGGCACTTATTCCCCTGAGAGAGATATTTATTCTCTTTCACGGGTAAATTGTGATTACTTGCAAAAAATAATTTATACAATGTATCATCTAATCTCATATGTTTTTTGTTTACTCTTTACTCCAGAATTCACTGGTTTCTTTCCTATCTTTTAATCTCTTCAGTCCACACAGGTTGATCTGCGCAGTCAGCTCTGCATAACAAAAAGTAAGTCAAAACTATTTGATCTGTTACCATGGCACCACTAAATATACTTTCCCTGAATGTTCAGGGAATAAATGTCCCTCAAAAAAGGACCAAAGCCTTCCGTACTTTCCATAACAAGAAGGCTCACATAGTATGCCTCCAAGAAGCACACTTCACCAAAGATTCTACTCCAAAATATATTTCTCCTTTTTATCAACAAATTTACACGGCTTCTGCCTGTACCAAGCAAAGGGGAACTCTAATTGCATTTCACCGATCCACACCATTCACCTTATCATCAGAAATTAAAGACCCAGAAGGTAGATACCTGATACTCATGGGTTATATAATGGATACAGCAATCACGGTGATTTCCTACTATGCTCCTAACAAACAACCTACACCATTCCTCTCACATATATTACAAGTGATTAATACACACAAAATAGGAACAGTGATAATGTGTGGGGATTCAAACCAGGTCCTCCTCCCATTTCTAGATAAATCACCTTTTACACCATCCAAAATAACCTCTAGATTACCTTTTTCTCAACTTCTTTCCAAATACAATCTGGTAGATTCGTGGAGAGAAAGTAACCCAATGAAAAAGAAATTCACTTATTTCTCGCACCCTCATCAAACCTTCACCAGAATAGATCATATTTTTCTAACAATAGGAATGATACCAGAAATTATTGCATCAGATATAATTCCGATTCTGTGGTCTGACCATAATGCAGTATACACTACTATAGCCTCAGCCATACCAAAAGCGCATGACCCAACGTGGTACTTACCGGACATAATGCTCAAACACCCACTACATCAGATGGCCATTGAACAAGCTTTAAAGGAATACATATCAATTAATAATACAACAGACATCTCCCCAATAACACTGTGGGAAGCTCATAAGCCTGTCTTGCGTGGTACAATACAAAGACAAATGGCACTATTTAAACGGGAACGCAAAAATCTAGCAAAAAAACTAGAACTCAATTTTAATGCAGCATACATATCATTTCAAGATAATCCATCTCAGAGTACAAAATCTCATCTGGAAAAATCTAGATTGGAATACGATCTATTTCTCACTGAGTCAGTTGATAAATCCCTCAAACGCTCCAAACACAATTTCTACATGAATACAAACAAACCGGGTACATATTTGGCTCGGGCATTAAATTCAACTAACAAATCTTTCAAACCAATACGTTTGAAATTATCAAAAAATGTTTACACTTGTAATCCAGTTAAAATAGTCCATAAATTTCACTCACATCTCGCAACTTTATACAAGACAAACAATGAATTTAATCCTACAGAGGCTGAATCCTTCTTCTCAAAAATAACCTTACCTGAGTTATCTCAGAATCAAAAAAGCAGTTTGGATGAGCCTATAACTATAGATGAAGTTGCTAACGCCATAAAAGACCTAAAACTTAACAAAAGACCAGGCCCAGACGGCTACTCGGCTTTATACTATAAAACATTCTCAGAAATACTCTCTCCCATTCTCACTGAAACTTTTAACAAACTTCTAGATGGACATTCTTTTCGGCAAGAAACACTAATGGCAATTGTTTGTATGATCCCAAAACCCCTTTCTGATGATACTTCCTGTGTGAATTATCGGCCTATCTCTCTGTTAAACCTCGATATTAAATTATTAGCAAAAATAATAGCAAAACGCCTCAATAGCATTATAGGAAAATTAATACATAGAGATCAAGTAGGCTTCATGCCAAATAGACAGGCAGGCGATAATATACGCAGCGCAGTGTTATTGGCACATATTGCTAAAAAACGGAAAATCCCTTTATGTTTTCTATCTCCCGATATTAAGAGGGCATTTGACACAGTATCCTGGCAATATATGCAATATTCATTACAAAAATGGGGTTTTGGACCCCACTTTTTAACATGGATCAAAGCATTATATAATAAACCCAAAGCCTATATAAAATATGCTGGATGCAAATCTGAAGCCTTTAATATCGAAAGAGGTACCCGACAGGGTTGCCCATTATTTCCCTTATTATTTGCCCTTATACTGGAACCCATGGCCCAATACATCAGAACAAACCAAACTATAACTGGCATTGAAGTAGGAGGTATTACACACAAATTATGTATATTTGCAGACGATATATTACTTTTTCTATCATCACCACAGGTCTCTGGTCCTAATTTAATACCAGCTCTTGATGGATTTGCAGCCCTATCCGGCCTTATGATTAATCCTAAGAAATGCCTAGCGCTTAATATTTCACTCACAAACATGGAATTAATCCCGGCTAGGGCTGCACTCCCATTCACATGAGCAGAAAAATCAATCCCATATCTTGGAATTCATTTAACAGCATCTCATTCTGACTTATTCTCAACCAATTATCCTCCTGTATTAAGACAGATCACAAATCTAATAAAACAATGGTCGCAACTTCCTTTATCCTGGATAGGGAAGATTAATGCAATCAAAATGACTATTCTACCCAAATTGCTTATCTATTCAGAGTCCTCCCTATTCCAATTCCTTCCTATTTTTTGAGAATAGTACAAAAAAGAGCAACTTCGTTTATATGGGGCTCTTCTAAACCACGTATACCTATACACACACTACATCTTCCCAAAAATAAAGGAGGCCTGGGATACCCTAATTTTACTAACTACTACAGAGCAGCACATTTGGCCAGTCTGTCCAAATACCATGCAAAACAGGAAATCCCATTATGGGTATTTATAGAGGCTTCAGAAAATGACCCTCTATTAATATCAAATTTATTATGGCTTGATCCTAAAGACCGCTTTAAAATTCATAATCCCATAACTAAACACTTTTTATCTCTCTGGGATAAACTAAAAACCAAATATCAGTTACAATCTCCACACAATCCTCTCCTTTCTTTTATCAGAAATCCGGCCTTTTACCCGGCATGGATCTACCCAAATTCTTTTAAAGCTTGGACAACATCAGGCATTAAGACACTAAATGACTTCATAGCATCTAAATCATTCCTTTCATTCCCATCGCTTAGAGAAAAATATGATCTACCAAACTCTGAGATATTTAGATATCTCCAAATCAAAAATTTCTATACACCATTCCTAAAGGGGGATACACCATTATCCCAATTATCCATTTTTGAATCAATCTGTACAAAAGATCCATTTGCTAAAGGTACAATTTCATCACTTTATAATCAATTATATGGAGTAGCAAATCTTAATAGACCCTCTTACGTTCAGAGGTGGGAGGAGGACCTGGGACGAACTTTAGAAGACACGGACTGGTCTAACATATGGCTCACATCTAAGTCATCTTCACCCAACATCTTAGCACTGGAGACAAATTATAAAGTCCTAACTCGCTGGTACCTTGTACCCGCTAGAGTGGCAAAATATTCACCTAATACCTCAGCTCTTTGTTTTCGAGGATGCCCAGAAATAGGCACATATTTACACATATGGTGGACGTGCCCAGTAATCCAAACCTTCTGGAAGGAAGTCTTCGTGATTGCATCTAAAATATTTAAAAAAATAATACAACCAGATCCATATTTAACTTTACTTAATCTAAAACCGGAATGGTTAACACTCTCTCAATTCAAACTTATGATCCAACTAATAACGGCTGCAAAACAAACAGTGGCCAAGGCATGGAAATCTCCTACATTGGTACTAGCAGAAACAATTCACAGAATGAATAATACAATGTCCCATGCTAAGATGGTAGCCATCGATCAAAATCAAATTCCAAAATTTGAAAAACTTTGGCATCCTTGGATAAAACAACAGCTCCTGTCAAACTTCAATGACTCTGTCCTGTTGCCATGGTAACAGATTAAATGACTTACAGAGACACCCATTCTAAGGCTTCAAAGAGAACTAAAAAGAATAATAAACTGACGAGCGGGACAACCTTGTGGACCATACCTCTACCTTTCAACCCTTTTTCTTCTTTCTCTTTCCTTTTCTCCACCTTACGATTAAAGCTCATTATCAGAATTTATTTGACCTATATACATTCTACTTGTAAACAATATGTATAGTAGGTATAAATCATTTAAATACCTACAAAAGTAACTAAGGAAATTATATATATCTTTAATTTAGGTTTACGTGAACCCAATGTTTAATATTTGAAATTTCATGATATTTACCTATATAAACCCTACTGTAAAACAATGAGCTTACTTTATAGATCCTTGTAAACTTACTTTATGTATCTTTATAACATTGTATACTCAATAAACTTCAACAATCAATTAATGTCCTTCTGCTAAAAAGATATATCATCCAAAATTTCATATAGATATAGTTGAATTGAAAAACTTGTCTTTCACACTCTCGGGTTGCAGTATGTGGATAAATCACCAATGGATCACTGGAAAACACTCTTAAAGATTCAAACCTTACCAGACCATTTTGGGTCAAACAGCATGAAAATGGGATGGGATAATAGTTGTCATCACCACAGGCGGGCGATCATTAGTGTTCATCAGCTGACAAGTGGGACGGTCTTTCTCTTGGGGCCGCTCATTCATATGCAAAAACAAGAGAGGGCTCCATAGTGTGATACGGTTGATAAAAGAATTTTTATTGATTAAATAAAAATCTCCCCCCCTGTAGCAAGTACACTTACATAGATCAAAGCAAGTCAAGCATGTAATTCACAGTCGCTATCACTGGGAACACCGCGAGGATCAATGATATCGGACCGCGTGGTATTCAAACAGCAAGCAAGCTTCACACACAAAAGTTGCTTGGGAAGTCGTATAGCCATGCCCTGACACGTTTCGTCATAAAAGGACATCATCTGAGGGTGTGGCTATACGATACGACTTCACTCTTTATATCTTTACCCATAGGTCATTATTGAATCAGTTTAACTCATTATGCGCTCGTGACTCTCACTGGTAACAGCCGGGCTCCGCTCAGACAGGTGTATAAAAACAATCTGAAGTCAAATAGGTGTATATCTTACATCATAAGGTACAGTGCTCCCCATAATGATGTAATCCTTATTGATCGAGCGGCACAATCCGAGGACGTTATATAAATTACTACCAATAAACAGTCTCTATCCATATACTGATTGTTTTTTGGTCTTCGAACCATACATGTGACGATAAACTAATCGGTTTATGACTGCAAACACATCTCCTGCGAGATAGTATAGCTGCGAACCAAATGCTTTATCAAGTACGCTCATAAATATAGGAACGGTTTGATACTGTGTATATATAACAACTAGATAATTTTGTAGCAAGTGTCATCCGTAGCCGAATAATTCCAGTGAAATTACAAGCGCATTACCGCTCGGTAGAGGCACTAAATCTAATTGCTAAAAAAAGTTGGTGGCGGTAGTAACTACCGAGTGATATTAAACTCTCAATGATATCGGACCGCGTGGTATTCAAACAGCAAGCAAGCTTCACACACAAAAGTTGCTTGGGAAGTCGTATAGCCACGCCCTGACACGTTTCGTCATAAAAGGACATCACCTGAGGGTGTGGCTATACGATACGACTTCGCTCTTTATATATCTTAACCCATAGGTCATTATTGAATCGGTTTAACTCATTATGCGCTTGTGACTCTCACTGGTAACAGCCGGGCTCCGCTCAGACAGGTGTATAAAAACAATCTGAAGTCAAATAGGTGTACAGTATATCTTACATCATAAGGTACAGTGCTCCCAATAATGATATAATCCTTATTGATCGAGCGGCACAATCCGAGGACGTTATATAAATTACTACCAATAAACAGTCTCTATCCATATACTGATTGTTTTTTTGGTCTTAGAACCATACATGTGACGATAAACTAATAGGTTCATGACTGCAAACACATCTCCTGCGAGATAGTATAGCTGCGAACCAAATGCTATATCAAGTACACTCATAAATATAGGAACTGTTTGATACTGTGTATATATAACAACTAGATAATTTTGTAGCAAGTGTCATCCGTAGCCGAATAATACCAGTGAAATTACAAGCGCATTACCGCTCGGTAGAGGCACTAAATCTAATTATTTAAAAAAAGTTGGTGGCGGTAGTAACCAACGTTAATGTTATACGTTAATGTTATACGTTAATGTTATAACGTTAATGTTATATGATAGGTAAGTCCAATTACCTGCTAAACCAGCCATTGTTCAGTCGTCATTAAGTTAATCCATCTGTCATAGAAACTTATGACCGAGTAATGTATGTATTTTTTCGGAACCCATGATTATGTAGTTCTGATAATGAAAACACATTCACTTTTGAATCTATGTATATCGATTGGTTTAAATATGAACCTGCCTGATAGGTTTAAGGGTATTGTGCATGCGCTTGTGTAAATGTAACAACAATTTTGAGGTCCGCATCGGTGTATGTATTAGAGCACTTGAGAGTTTAATATCACTCGGTGGTTACTACCGCCACCAACTTTTTTTAGCAATTAGATTTAGTGCCTCTACCGAGCGGTAATGCGCTTGTAATTTCACTGGAATTATTCGGCTACGGATGACACTTGCTACAAAATTATCTAGTTGTTATATATACACAGTATCAAACCGTTCCTATATTTATGAGTGTACTTGATAAAGCATTTGGTTCGCAGCTATACTATCTCGCAGGAGATGTGTTTGCAGTCATAAACCGATTAGTTTATTGTCACATGTATGGTTCGAAGCCCAAAAAACAATCAGTATATGGATAGAGACTGTTTATTGGTAGTAATTTATATAACGTCCTCGGATTGTGCCGCTCGATCAATAAGGATTACATCATTATGGGGAGCACTGTACCTTATGATGTAAGATATACACCTATTTGACTTCAGATTGTTTTTATACACCTGTCTGAGCGGAGCCCGGCTGTTACCAGTGAGAGTCACGAGCGCATAATGAGTTAAACTGATTCAATAATGACCTATGGGTAAAGATATAAAGAGTGAAGTCGTATCGTATAGCCACACCCTCAGATGATGTCCTTTGATGACGAAACGTGTCAGGGCGTGGCTATACGACTTCCCAAGCAACTTTTGTGTGTGAAGCTTGCTTGCTGTTTGAATACCACGTGGTCCGATATCATTGATCCTCGCGGTATTCCCAGTGATAGCGACTGTGAATTACATGCTTGACTTGCTTTGATCTATGTAAGTGTACTTGCTACAGAGGGGGGGGGGGATTTTTATTTAATCAATAAAAATTAAAAACTTTTGTGAAACAAAAAAAAAAATCAATAAAAATTATTTTATCAACGATATCACACTATGGAGCCCTCTCCTGTTTTTGCATATGAATGAGCGGCCCCGAGAGAAAGACCGTCCCACTTGTCAGCTGATGAACACTAATGATCGCCCGTCTGTGATGACAACTATTATCCCATCCCGTTTTCATCCTGTTTGACCCACCATGATCTGGTAAGGTTTGAATCTTTAAGAGTGTTTTCCAGTGATCCATTGGTGATTTATCCACATATTGCAACCCGAGAGTGTGAAAGACGAGTTTTTCAATTCAACTATATCTATATGAAATTTTGGATGATATATCTTTTTAGCAGAAGGACATTAATTGATTGTTTTTGACCATTCATTTAAAAGACATCAATAGCGCTGCCATTACGTTGTGTAATGTGTGGCTTTTCTGTCACTGATCACTGCTCCCTGTCATCGGGAGCAGTGATCAATCTAGTGACACTTACAGCCCATCCCCCCTACAGTTAGAAAACAATCCCCTAGTACTGATTAACCCCCCCCCACCCCCACCTCTTCACTGCCAGTGTCATTTACACAGTAATCAGTGCATTTTTAATCGCACTGATCGCTGTATAAATGACAATGGTCCCAAAAATGTCCGACATGTCCGCCATAACGCCACAGTCACAATAAAAATCACTGATCGCCGCCATTACTAGTAAAAAAAAATTATTAATAAAAATGCCATAAAACTATCCCCTATTTAGTAAACGCTATAACTTTTGCGCAAACCAATCAATAAAGGCTTATTGCGATTTTTTTTTTTTTACCAAAAATATGTAGAAGAATACGTATCGGCCTAAACTGAGGAAAAAAAATGTTTTTTTATATATTTTTGGGGGATATTTATTATAGCAAAATGTAAAAAAATAATACGTTTTTTTTTCAAAATTGTCGCTCTTATTTTGTTTATAGCGCAAAAAATAAAAATCGCAGAGGTGATTAAATACCACCAAAAGAAAGCTCTATTTGTGGGAAAAAAAGGACGTCAATTTTGTTTGGGAGCCACGTTGCACGACCGCGCAATTGTCAGTTAAAGCAACGCAGTGCCGAATCGCAGAAAGTGCTCTAGTCAGGAAGGGGGTAAATTCTTCCGGGGCTGAAGTGGTTAAAGAAGAAGATACAGGTCTGTGAGAGCCAGAAATCTTGCTTGTTTGTAGGTGACCAAATACTTATTTTCCACCATAATTTACAAATAAATTCTTTCAAAAATCAGACAATGTGATTGTCTGGATTTGTTTCCATATTTAGTCTCTCATAGTTGAGGTCTACCTATGATGACAATTACAGGCCTCTCTCATCTTTTTAAGTGGGAGAACTTGCACAATTGGTGGCTGACTAAATACTTTTTTGCCCCACTGTAAATGGCTGTAATAAAACTAGTCTTAATAATTAAAGAGGAGCTTCAATCATTTTGCAAATTTTAAGTCAGCAGTTACAAATACTGTACTTTTAATAAAAGGACGCTTACCTGTCCAGGGATCCAGTGCTGTTCTTTGCTTGTCTTCAGGTACTCGGTGCCGGCATGTTTACAGTGGGAAGCCAGTTGTGATTCCTTGCTGCTTCAAAGCCGACTCCCCACTGCATGAGTGGTCCCGCGGCCTCCTGAAACCAGTGACCTGTCCCAAGAGGTTGGGGGCAAGGGAGCAGAAGTGGGGAGGGGGGTATCTGTCAAAATGAACTACCCACTCCCCTCCCCCCAAAAAGCATTACAAATATGATGGGGGGGGGGGGAGAGAAGAAGAACCCCCCCCCTTTGGGTGAAGTTCTGCTTTAAGTATGTATGTCTGTATAATACTTTTATCATGTGAACTTACAAAAAATGCCCAAAGATCTACAGTCAGAACAAAAATTACATTTTTACTTAGAATAAACATTCAATGTCCATTTCTGATTTAACCCAAGTCATAAATTATTTCTATTATATTCCCAGATATTCAGGAAAAGCACAAACAACATCTGATGGAGATGACTGAGACTCTGGTGGAGCATAGACCCCCAGGAACTACCCTGGAACCCCAAAGATTCCTCATCAATGAGCGTTATGTGAATCTGATAGTAGTCTCCACTGATCAGTTCAGGCAGCGTCCCCAGAATGAGCTGATACAGACCGAGGTAAAACATGAGGAATACTTGAAGAAAACACAAACTGGACCACAACACATTTCGTCCAACAGGCTGTTCCGCTGGAACCCCCAGTCACAATGTGTACCACATGCAGTAATGGTGAGCGGAGTGCCAGGAATAGGGAAGACCACAATGATGCAGAAGTTTGTCTATGACTGGGTGACTGGAAAACACTACCAGAGATTTGCCTTTCTCTTCTTCTTCAGATTCCGGGACCTTAATAGACTGGGAGAGGTCAGCTTGGAGGAGATGATTCTTCATCAGTATCCATATCTGGAGAGTCAGATTGGAAATATTTTAGAAGATCCAGAGAGAATTCTTTTTATATTTGATGGCTTGGATGAAAGTATTCACCAAATGGATTTCACTTCAAATAAACTGTCCAACCCAAAACAGAGATCACATTTTGGTGAGATTGTGGTCAGTTTGATGTGGCAGAGTCTTCTTAAGGGTTGTTCTGTACTGATGACCAGCCGCCCAACCGGACTGGCATCAGTTGATACTCGTGTCTTCCAGAGAATAACTGAGATCATGGGATTTCTCCATGGAGACAGACGGATCTTCTTCAATAATTTCTTTGGAAATGAGGAGTTGTCAGAGAAGGCTTTTCATTATGTGGAGGAGAATGACACGCTGTACACTTTCTGTTATATCCCATCATACTGCTGGATCATCTGTACAATGTTATTAATGTGCTTCAGATCCCAACCAAAAATCACTGATCAGCTGATGACATCATTACCCAAAACAGTGACACAACTCTTTGTGACTTTTGTCTCCAACATTCTGTCCAATCACTGCCAGAATAAAGATGGTGGTCACACTGCCCGGGAACTGCTGACATCTATTGGGTGGATGGCAGAACATGGAGTCATGAATCACATGATTGTATTTGATGATCGTCATCTGGAGTCATTCAGTGTGAGAAATGATAATCATGTCTTTTCATCTTTCATGATAGAATCTGGTCGGCCTCCTGATGTGGATTACACCTTCTTACATCTCACTCTGCAGGAGTTTTTTGCTGCTTTAGTCCATTTTATTAGCTATAATCCTGAAAGATTACAGAAAACACTTGATAAGGCTGAATCTTACAAAGACGGCCGTGCTGAAATATTCCTCCGTTTCCTCTGCGGCCTCTCAGACTCTTCTACTAGATCCATGTTGAAGTCTCATGTGGGAGAATTGTCTACTCAGGCTGCCAGACATGTCATCACCTGGATCCAGAAGAAAATACCAGAACAAAGACCTGACAAATCTAGAAGAGGCAACAGAGAGCTTCTTAATGTATTCTACTATGTACATGAGAGCAGGAATAAGGCTCTGGTGCCACAATGTATTGGATCACATAAAATAGACTTTTCTGGTGTCCCCCTCAGCCCTGTGGAGTGCTCGGTGCTGTCTTTTATCCTTCAATCCTGCAGAGAGACAGAAGTAGATCTAAAGTCATGTAATATTCACAGTGAAGGACTGAGGAAACTTATCCCGGCTCTACACAACATCAAGAGTTTAAGGTAAATATTAAATATGTTTAATAACATTGCTGTATTAAAGACGAGTTCCACCCAAAAATGGAACTTCTGATCATTGTACTCCTCCCCCCCTCCTGTGCCACAATTGGCACCTTTAGGGGGGACACTTCTGGGAGCCTCAGCCGGGGGTATTGACGTCACCGCCTGGGCATCCTCCTCCTCCTCCTTCCCCTGCCACCGGGTCAGTAGGAGAGAGGAGTGAAGCCTCGCGCATGCGCAGTAGGGTTCCCGGCGTGAAGCCGTAAGACTTCGCTGCCGGGTTCTCTTACTCGCAATGGAGGCGGCAGCACCCGACAGCTGATTAAAAACATCAGCTGTGGTGCCGACATCGCTGGACTCCAGGACAGGTAAGTGTCCTATTATTAAAAGCCAACAGCTGCAGTGTGTGTGTAGTGTGTGTGCAGTGTGTGTGCAGTATGTGTGTAGTATGTGTAGTGTGTGTGCAGTATGTGCAGTGTGTGTGCAGTATGTGTAGTGTGTGTGCAGTATGTGTGTAGTATGTGTAGTGTGTGTGCAGTATGTGTAGTGTGTGTGCAGTATGTGTAGTGTGTGTGTAGTATGTGTGCAGTATGTGTAGTGTGTGTGCAGTATGTGTAGTGTGTATGTAGTATGTGTGCAGTATGTGTAGTGTGTGTGCAGTGTGTGTGCAGTATGTGTAATGTATGTGTAGTGTGTGTGCAGTATGTGTAGTGTGTGTGTGCAGTATGTGTAATGTGTGTGCAGTATGTGTAGTGTGTGTGCAGTATGTGTAGTGTGTGTGCAGTATGTGTAGTGTGTGTGCAGTATGTGTAATGTGTGTGCAGTATGTGTAATGTGTGTGCAGTATGTGTAGTGTGTGTGCAGTATGTGTAGTGTGTGTGTAGTATGTGTGCAGTATGTGTGTAGTATGTGCAGTATGTGTAGTGTGTGTGCAGTGTGTGTAGTGTGTGTGCAGTATGTGTAGTGTGTGTGTGTGTAGTATGTGTGCAGTATGTGTAGTGTGTGTGCAGTATGTGTAGTGTGTGTGCAGTATGTGTAGTGTGTGTGCAGTATGTGTGTTTGTTTTTTTTTAGATATCGTTTCCAAAGAAATTTCAAATAATTAGTGTGATATATTTTCTTTTATGTGCAGACTGTACATATCTATTTATGTGAACACATCAGATATTACTTAAAGTGGATGTAAACCCACTACCATCATTTGCAAGATATTAACATAGGTAATATATAATGATATACATTTGTCCTGCTTGAATCGATTTGTTTCATTACTCACCCCCTCAGCTGTAATTTGTCCCGCAATATCGCCAAATTGGTGGACGTTTCTCACTCCTGGCGCTTGGTGGGCGGAGTCGTGACATCAGAGGACTCCTCCCCCCACCGCTATACTCCCCTGGCCAGCCGGTGTCTTGCTGAATAAGTTCCCTCGGCGGATAAGTTCCCCCCTGTACTGCGCAGGCGCAGCGCCTGCGCAGTACGAACTACTAACAGCCGCCGGAGATAGCCGAAGCTCAAAATCCACAATCAGCTGTACACGGTGCCTGCGCCCTGGGTCCAGGTACCTTCCCCACCATCCAAGTGGACCTAGAGGGGGAATCTAAAACAGCCGAGCGAAGCGAGGCCGTGCCCGAAGCGTGGTGAGCGAAGCGTGGCGAGCGAAGCGAGCCTGCGAGGGGCCCTCTTACAGGCGCCGTGTACAGCTGATTTGGACCTATTCCCCTTCGGCTATTTCCGCCGGGGGTCCTTATCCGCCGAGCGGAACTTTCTCGGCAGAACACCGGCGTTGCAAGGTCGAGCCTCGTGTCAGGGGAGACTGAAGTGCATGTGCAGGAGTGACAGAGTGCGTTCTGTGAAGAAGCAGAGTGTGCTCATGCGCATGTGCAGAAGAAAGCTTACTCCTCCCCCTCTGTGTCTTCCACATCCCCTGCTGTCTTCCTCCTCCGCCCCCCTCGTTTCCCACAGCCGGCTTCCCTCTCCTCTCCAATCCTCTCCTCTACCACGGGCTGCGAGAGGGAGGGAGGGGGGCGCATAGGGGAATCTGTCATGATGGAGAACGAAGAAAGGGGCCGGTATGTCAATTACCGGCCCCTTTCTTTTCTGAATGGGACACAGAACGCTTGTTACCGATCGCTCTGTGTCCTGTGATAACTGAGCAGAGTCACCTGTGTGTTACTCTGCTCAGTTTATGAATGAAGAAAAGCCTCTGTCTTTCCTCCATTCATCTTCAATGCAGAGAAAAGGACTGGGGAATCTGTATCCACTGTCCCTTTCTCTGTCCCAAATGGGAGATGTCAGGGGCCTCGGTTTAGACCCCTGACATGTCACCAAAGCCCCCAACAGGGCTGAAATAAAAAAATATATAAAGATATAAAAATAAAATTGTAAAAAAAAAGATAAAAATTAAATTTGTAAATAAAAAAACGACTGACACCACAACCGCCCCCCCATACCGTCACGGTCCAGAGCCCCAAGACCACTGACACTGTCCACTGACACCGACCACTACCCCACCGACCACTACCCCACTGACACCATCCACTGACACTGACCACTATCCCACTGACACCGACCACTACCCCACTAACACCATCCACTGACACCGACCCATGACACTGACCACTGACACTATCCACTGACACAGACCACTACACCACTGACACCGACCACTACCCCACTGACACAACCACAGACACGACCACTGAAACCGTCCACTGACACTGACACCGTCCACTGACACCGACCACTACCCCACTGGCACTGGCCACTACCCCACTGACACTGATCACTGACCTTGTCCACTGACACTGTCCACTGACACTATCCACTGACACTGACCACTACCCCACTGACACCATCCACTAACATGACCACTACCTCACTGACACCGTCCACTGACACCGACCACTACACCACTGACACCATCCATTACCCCACTGACACCGACCACTGACACGACCACTGACACCATCCATTACCCCACTGACACCGACCACTACACCACTGACACGACCACTGACACCGACCACTACCCCACTGACACCGACCACTACCCCACTGACACCGACCACTACCCCACTGACACTAACCACTACCCCACTGACACCGTCCACTGACATGACCACTACACCACTGACACCGTCCACTACCCCACTGACACCGTCCACTACCCCACTGACACCGTCCACTACCCCACTGACACCGTCCACTACCCCACTGACACCATCCACTACCCCACCGACACCGACCACTGACACCGTCCACTACCCCACTGACACCGTCCATTGACACTGACCACTACCCCACTGACACTGACCACTGACACCGACAACTACCCCACTGACACCGTCCACTACCCCACTGACACCGACCACTACCCCACTGACACCATCCACTGACAAACTGTATGGCTGAAATTGCATCGCATTCATACTAAACACGCACAGGACCCTTTTTTTTGGTCCGCACCAGAATCTGATCGCATGGGTGTACACACCTATACGATCTGATTCATGTCAGAACTGTCAGTTCGCAGTGCGGTATGCGAGCTGAAATGGGGGTGTCGTTAATATTGTATGACACTCCCCAGCAGTTCGCATATGACATTGTGAACTGCCGTGCGAGTCGGGTGTGATGTGGGAACCCGACTCGGGTGCGATGTGGGAACCCGATTGACACCGACCACTACCTCACTGACACCATCCACTGACACCGACCACTACCCCACTGACACTATCCACTACCCCACTGACACGACCACTACCCCACTTACACCGTCCACTGACCACTACCCCACTGACACCGTCCACTACCCCAATGACACTGACCACTGACACTGACCACTGACACCGACCACTACCCCACAGACACGACCACTGACCACTGACATCGACCACTACCCCACTGACACTGACACCATCCACTGACACCGACCACTGACACCGACCACTACCCCACTGACACCGACCACTACCCCACTGACACCGACCACTGACACCGACCACTACCCACTGACACCTGACACCGACCACTACCCCACTGACACCGACCACTGACACCGACCACTACCCCACTGACACCGACCACTGACACCGACCACTACCCCACTGACACTAACCACTACCCTACTGACACCGTCCACTGACATGACCACTACACCACTGACACTGTCCACTACCCCACTGACACCATCCACTACCTCACTGACACCGACCACTGACACCGTCCACTACCCCACTGACACCGTCCACTGACACCGACCACTACCCCACTGACACTGACCACTGACACCGTCCACTACCCCACTGACACCGTCCACTACCCCACTGACACCGTCCACTGACACCGACCACTACCCCACTGACACCATCCACTGACAAACTGTATGGCTGAAATCGCATCGCATTCATACCAACACACGCACAGGACCCTTTTTTTGGTCCGCACCAGAATCTGATCGCATGGGTGTTCACACCTATACGATCTGATTCATGTCCGAACTGTCAGTTCACAGTGCGGTATGGGAGCTGAAATGGGGGTGTCGTTAATATTGTATGACACTCCCCAGCAGTTCGCATATGACATTGTGAACTGCCGTGCGACTCGGGTGCGATGTGGGAACCCGATTGACACAGACCACTACCTCACTGACACCGTCCACTGACACGACCACTACCCCACTGACAACGTCCACTGACACGACCACTACCCCACTGACACTAACCACTACCCTACTGACACCATCCACTGACATGACCACTACACCACTGACACTGTCCACTACCCCACTGACACCATCCACTACCTCACTGACACCGACCACTGACACCGTCCACTACCCCACTGACACCGTCCACTGACACCGACCACTACCCCACTGACACTGACCACTGACACCGTCCACTACCCCACTGACACCGTCCACTACCCCACTGACACCGTCCACTACCCCACTGACACTGTCCACTACCCCACTGACACTGTCCACTGACACCGACCACTACCCCACTGACACCATCCACTGACAAACTGTATGGCTGAAATCGCATCGCATTCATACCAACACACGCACAGGACCCTTTTTTTGGTCCGCACCAGAATCTGATCGCATGGGTGTTCACACCTATACGATCTGATTCATGTCCGAACTGTCAGTTCACAGTGCGGTATGGGAGCTGAAATGGGGGTGTCGTTAATATTGTATGACACTCCCCAGCAGTTCGCATATGACATTGTGAACTGCCGTGCGACTCGGGTGCGATGTGGGAACCCGATTGACACAGACCACTACCTCACTGACACCGTCCACTGACACGACCACTACCCCACTGACAACGTCCACTGACACGACCACTACCCCACTGACACTATCCACTACCCCACTGACACCGACCACTACCCCACTTACACCGTCCACTGACACGTCCACTGACACTGACCACTACCCCACTGACACCGTCCACTACCCCAATGACACTGACCACTGACACCGACCACTACCCCACTGACCACTGACACTGACCACTGACATCGACCACTACCCCACTAACACCATCCACTGACACCGACCACTGACACCGACCACTGACACCGACCACTACCCCACTGACACCGACCACTACCCCACTGACACCATCCACTACCCCACTGACACCGACCAATGACACTGCTCACTACCCCACTCACACCGTCCACTACCCCACTGACACCGTCCACTGACACCGACCACTACCCCACTGACACCATCCACTGACACCGACCACTTCCCCACTGACACCATCCACTACCCCACTGACACTGACCACTGACACTGTCCACTGACCACTGACACTGTCCACTGACACTGTCCACTGACACCGACCGCTACCCCACTGACATGACCACTGACACTGACCACTAACACCGACCACTACCCCACTGACCACTGCCCCACTGACACTGTCCACTGGCACAGACCACTGCCCCACTGACACCATCCACTGACACTGACCACTGCCCCACTGACACCGTCCACTGACACCGACCACTGACACTGACACCGACCACTACCCCACTGACACTGACCACTGACAACTACCCCACTGACACCGTCCACTACCTCACTGACACCGTCCACTGACACCGACCACTACCCCACTGACACCATCCACTGACACCGACCACTACCCCACTGACACGGTCCACTGACACCGACCACTACCCCACTGACACCATCCACTGACACCGACCACTACCCCCACTGACACTGACCACTGACACCGTACACTGACACTGACCACTACCCCACTAACACGACCACTACCCCACTGAAACCGTCCACTGACACCGACCACTACCCCACTGACACCATCCACTGACAAACTGTATGGCTGAAATCGCATCGCATTCGGACTAAACACGCACAGGACCCTTTTTTTTGTCCGCACCAGAATCTGACCGCATGGGTGTACACACCTATACGATCTGATTCATGTCCGAACTGTCAGTTCGCAGTGCGGTATGCGAGCTGAAATGGGGGTGTCGTTAACATTGTACCCCACTGACACCAACCACTACCCCAATGACACTGACCACTGACAGGTCCACTGACACGACCACTACCCCACTGACACCGACCACTACCCCACTGACACCATCAACTACCCCACTGACACCAACCACTGACACCGACCACTACCCCAATGACACTGACCACTGACACCGTCCACTGACACCGACCACTACCCCACAGACAGGACCACTACCCCACTGACACCGACCACTGACACCGTCCACTGACACCGACCACTACCCCACTGACATTGACCACTACCCCACTGACACCGACCACTGACACCGACCACTACCCCACTGACATTGACCACTACCCCACTGACACAACCACTACCCCACTGACACCGTCCACTGACACCGACCACTACCCCACTGACACCATCCACTGACACCATCCACTGACACCATCCACTACTCTACTGACATGACCACTGACACGACCACTCACACTGACCCCGTCCACTGACACGACCACTGACACAGACCACTACCCCACTGACCGCTGACCACTGACACCGTCCACTGACACTGACCACTACCCCACTGACACTGACCACTGACACCGACCACTACCCCACTGACATTGACCACTACCCCACTGACACAACCACTACCCCACTGACACCATCCACTGACACCGACCACTACCCCACTGACACCGACCACCACCCCACTGACACCGACCACCACCCCACTGACACCGACCACTACCCCACTGACACCGACCACTGACACTGACCACTACCCCACTGACACCGACCACTACCCCACTGACACCGTCCACTGACACCATCCACTGACACAACCACTACCCCACTGACCACTGACACCGACCACTGACACCATCCACTGACACCGACCACTACCCTACTGACACCGTCCACTGACACTGACCACTACCCTACTGACACCATCCACTGACACCGTCCACTGACACCGACCACTACCCCACTGACATGACCACTGACACGACCACTGACATGACCACTCACACTGACACGACCACTGACACAGACCACTACCCCACTGACTGCTGACCACTGACACTGTCCACTGACACCGACCACTACCCTACTGACACCGACCACTACCCCACTGACACCGTCCACTGACACTGACCACTACCCCACTGACACCATCCACTGACACCGACCACTACCCCACTGACACCGTCCACTGACACTGACCACTACCCCACTGACACCGTCCACTGACATGACCACTACCCCACTGACACCGTCCACTGACACCGACCACTACCCCACTGACACCGTCCACTACCCCACTGACACTGTCCACTACCCCACTGACACCATCCACTGACACCGACCACTACCCCACTGGCACGTCCACTACCCCACTGACATCGAGCACTGACAGGACCACTACCCCACTGACACCGTCCACTGACACCGACCACTACCCCCACTGACACCGACCACTAACACCGTCCACTGACACTGACCACTACCCCACTGACACCGACCACTACCCCACTGAAACCGTCCACTGACACCGACCACTACCCCACTGACACCGTCCACTGACAAACTGTATGGCTGAAATCACATCACTTTCAGACGAAACATGCACAGGACCCTTTTTTTTTGGTCTGCACCAGAATCGGATCGCATGAGTGTTCACACCTATACGATCTGATTCATGTCCGAACTGTCAGTTCGCAGTGCGATATGCGAGCTGAAATGGGTGTGTCGTTTACATTGTATGACACTCCCCAGCAGTTCACATATGACATTGTGAACTGCCGTGCGAGTCGGGTGCGATGTGGAAACCCGACTCCCGTTTGCTGCGTCTTGCAAGCATGCAGATGTAAACAGAAGTGGCCGGGGTGTCTAACCAGTTGATTGATCAAAAGTATGAGAGACCCTGGGCCAGAAACTGTAAACTCCTCTGGCCTCAAAAAATGTAAAAGGCCAGATATAGCGTTGTCTTGAGCACCAAGCTGGGCAACAACCCAAAAGGAGAACTCGTGAGCATGTCAGACATGTCACAAAAAATATTAACTGAGATGGGAAGTCTGCTGACCACGGCAGGAGGGCTACTCTTCTGGATCCCTTTGAGGATGGCTTTAATAGGGTGCGCAGAAAATATAGAATGCCTATTGGGGTCTTCCAAAAACATGAAATGCTGAATCCCAGCCAGAAACGTCCTGATGGTACCATGGGCCAATTTGAGTTGGGAGTGGCAAAAAGCAGTAAAAGCTAGTAGGTAGGGATGAGCCGAACACCCCCCGGTTCGGTTCGCACCAGATCCTGCGAACGGACCGAAAATTTGTGCGAACTTTAGAACCCCATTGAAGTCTATGGTACTTGAACGTTCTAAATCAAAAGTGCTAATTTTAAAGGCTAATTTGCATGGTATTGTCTTAAAAAGGGATTGGGGACCCGGGTCCTGTCCCAGGGGACATGTATCAGTGCAAAAAAAAGTTTTAAAAACGGACGTTTTTTCGGGAGCAGTGATTTTAATGATGCTTAAAGTGAAAAAGAAAGTGAACTATTCCTTTAAATATCGTACCTGGGGGGTGTCTATAGTATGCCTGTAAAGGGGCGTGTGTTTCCCATGCTTAGAACAGTCCCTGCACAAAATGACATTTTTAAAGGAATAAAAGTCATTTAAAACGGCTTGCGGCTTTAATGTAATGTCGGGTCCTGGCAATATGAATTAAAATCAGTGAGAGAAAAGGCATGGGTACCCCCCCACCACAGCCCATTACCAGCCGCTTTGGGTCTTGTATGGATATTAAGGGGAACCCCGCACCCAAATTAGAAAAGGAAAGGCGTGGGGCCCCCAGGCCCTATATACTCTGAACAGCAGTATACAGGCGGTGCAAACAAGATAGGGACTGTAGGTTTGTTGTTAAGTAGAATCTGTTTGTAATTTTGAACTGGTACATTTTTAAAGTGTAGCTCCAGCCAAAAAATCTATTTTTAATCTTTTTGGAAAACATAGGGAAGGGTTATCACCCCTGTGACATTTGTTTTGCTGTCTGTGCTCCTCTTCAGAAGATTTCACCTAATTTTCTGTCCCAATGACAAATGTTTTTTGAAAATTTGGGGTTTTTAGTGAAACAAGGATTGTTGATAAAGCATCAGTGGAGAGGAGACACGTTTTTCCCATATTAACTCTTACCGGAGAGAATTTCCCTTCCTAGGGGTAGATTTCATCTCACTTCCTGTTGTCTCCTTCCGTTTGCAAGTAGGAGTCATTTGTAAGTTGGATGTTTGAAAGTAGGGGCCTGCCCTATATACTCTGCAGAAATTTGGGCCTTAGGTGTTGGTGTTGCCACAACACTGTAAGCCCTCACAGGGCCCTGCTGTGAAATATTAGATCAAGATTTGTAATTACATGGCCCTGTTGAACAGGGCCAGAAAAATTGGGCCTTAGGCACTGGTTCTGGTGCCACAACACTGCAGCCTCTCATGGATACTCTAGTTGGAGCTCAGGAATGAGCCCTCCTGCAAAATATAGCATCAAAAATTGTAATTACACGCCCCTGTTAAACAGGGGCTGAAAAATTGGGCCCAGAACCAAAAATGTTCTTACAAGCTGTCAGCATGATCATTGAGGATGAAGAGGATAGTCACTCAGCATAACAGGATAGCCACTCAGCATCAGTATAGGCAGTCTTGAAGGGATCTGACATTTCAAAAAAAATTATTCGGTTACATCAGCATCAAGTGCTTGGTATCTGGTGGTGATTCATTTTTATGAAGGTCAGTCGATCGATCGAGTCGGTGGACAGGCGCATCCTGTGATCGGTTACAAAGCCTCCAGCAGCACTGAATGTGCGTTCCGAAAGAACGCTGGATGCAGGACAGGCCAGTAGCTCAATTGCATACTGTGCAAGCTCTGTCCAGTGATCCATCCTCAAGACCCAGTAACCCAGAGGATTTTTGTTGGGGAAGGTGTCCAAGTCAGATCTTGCCCCTAGGTATTCCTGCACCATGTAAAACAGATGCTGACGATGATTGCTGGAACCGATCATACCTTGGGGCAGCGGACTAAAAAATTGTCTGAACGCATCGGTCAGACGGCCACCTTCTCCACCGCTCCTTCTTTGACTGACCGAAGCCTCAGCAACACGTTGTCTAGGAACAGGAGTTTGTAACCTCCCAGTCTCTGGGAACGCGTTGCACACACCTTTATGCAAGGCCTCCCAAAGATGTTTCATCCTCTGCTCCCTCTGCGACGGCAAGATAAGGTCCGCAACCTTACCCTTGTAACGTGGATCAAGGAGGGTTGCCAGCCAGTAACGATCCCTCTCCTTGAAACCACAAATACGAGGATCCTTCCGCAGGCTTTGCAGGATCAGGGAGGCCATACAGCGTAGGTTTGCTGAGGCATTCGGTCCGGAGTCCTCTGGGTCACTAAGGACGACCTGATCCGCAGCCACCTCCTCCCAGCCACGTACAAGTCCATGGGTTTCTTGGGACTGTAAATGATCCCTTGAAGGCTGATGCTGAGTGCCAGGCTCCACCTCCATGCTAACACATTCCTCCTCCTCCTCCTCTTCCTGTGTGATCGGTGGGCACGCAGGAACACTGTCTGGATAAAGTGGGCCTTTAAGGGGGCTAAGGAAGTCCAACTGTTTACCATCCTCGTGGCCTCCTCAAATGGTGACTGGACAGTGCATGCATCCCTGATCATGGCCCACTGGCGTGGGGGAAAAAACCAAGCTCCCCTGACCCTGTCCTGGTGCCATAGTCGCACAGGAACTCATTGATGGCCCTCTGCTGTGTGTGCAGCCGCTGCAGCATGGCCAACGTTGAGTTCCACCTGGTGGGCATGTCACAGATTAGACCGTTCTTGGGCAGGTTAAATACCTCTTGGAGGTCTGCCAGCCGAGCACTGGCATTATATGACCGGCGGAAATGCACACACACTTTCCTGGCCTGCCTCAGGACATCCTGTAAGCCCGGGTACCTGCCCAAGAACCGCTGCACCACCAAGTTAAGGACGTGAGCCAAACAGGGCACATGGGTCATTTGTCCCTGTCGGAGGGCGGAGAGGAGGTTGGTGCCATTGTTGCAAACCACCATTCCTGTCTTAAGTTGGCATGGCGTCAACCACCTCTGAACCTGCCCCTGCAGAGCTGACAGAACCTCTGCCCCAGTGTGGCTCCTGTCCCCGAAGCACACCAGCTCAAGCACCGCATGGCATCTTTTGGCCTGCGTACTTGCGTAGCCCCTTGAACGCCTACGGAGCTTACGCCTACGGACAAAGCACAGGAAGAGGCCATGGAGGAAGAAGAGGAGGAGGTGGAGGAGAGAGGTGTGTCAGAATCACTAGTAGTAGCATTTTGGAGGTGTGGTGGCGGAACAACCTCCAACACTACTGCACCTTGTCCTGCATCCTTCCCAGCTGCCAGCAGAGTCACCCAATGTGCCATGAAACTTTGGTAACGTCCCTGTCCTAGCCTGCTGGACCATGAGTCAGTGGTAATATGCACCTTACCGCTGACCGCCCTGTCCAGCGAGGCATGGACATTGCCTTCCACATGCCGGTAGAGAGCCGGAATCGCCTTCCGTGAGAAAAAGTGGCGTTTGGGTACCTGCCACTGAGGAACCGCACATTCCACAAACGCACGGAAGGGGGCAGAGTCTACCAACTGAAAAGGTAGCAGTTGAAGTGCTAGCAATTTTGCCAAGCTAGCATTCAACCGCTGGGCATGTGGATGGCTGGGAGCGAACTTCTTTCGGCGGTGCAGCAGCTGGGGCAGGGAAATTTGCCTTGTACAATCTGACGTTGGTGTGCCGATAGATTGCCCACAAGTACTTGGCTGTGACACACCTAATTCTACACCTTCATTCCTCTCAATACAGGTATCAGAGAGAACTGAAGGTATAGTGGGGTTGGAGATCTCAGCTGATGAGGAGCAAGGAGAGGTCCTCTTTGTTCTTTGGTGTGGGTCTTTTAGGTACGCTTGCCAACAAACTGCATGGCAGGTCAACATTTGTCTGGTCAAGCATGTGGTGCCCAAGCGGGAGATGTTTTGGCCACGTGAGATACGCTTGAGACATATGTTGCAAATAGCAGCATTGCGATCTGATGCACTCGTCTCAAAAAAGGCCCACACCAAAGAACTTTTGGAATAATGCGCAGAGACAGCAGCGCCCTGCACATGTGGAGCTTTGGGGTGTGATGCAGTCAGTGTGCTGCCCTTAAGCTGGACCCTGAAGGGCATCCTGCCTCGTTGGTGATGTGCCTCCTCCTCCTCTCTCCTATCAGGCACCCACGTGGAGTCAGTGACCTCATCATCCCCTCCCTCCTCATCACTGGAGCAAACCAGGCAGTATGCTGCAGCAGGGGCAAAATGACTGCCAGATTGCTGTCCTTCTTGGGCACCCCCTCTGTCTGGGCTCACGTTACTGCCTTCCTCTAGCTGAGTACCATCATCAGAGCTTTCAAAACGCTGGACATCCTCCTGGAGCATGTACCCAACACTGTGGTCAAACAGTTTGGGGGACTCCTCAGGAGGACATAGTGGGGCTAGGGAAGGAGTGACTGATTCCATTGAGCCGAGGGAAGAGGCCGGGTTGGCAGCTGCTTTGCCAGACAAAGTACCCTGAGCATGGGTGAGAAAGAATGAGGAGGATGAGGACGGCTTGGTCATCCACTCGACCAAGTCTTCCACATGTTGCGGCTCAATACGGCCAGCTGCCGAAAAAAAGGCCAAGCGTGTCCCACGGCCACGGGCTGATGAGGATGCACCGTGTCCATGACCAGCACTGTTGCCTCTAGACACAGAGCCTGCTTGCCCTCTTTTATTGGCTTGTGACTGTCTGCCTCTCCTTGTTGGCCTTCCAGACATACTAATGGCCTGCAGTGAGATGTAGCTGCACTAAGCTGGGAGATATATATATATATATATATATATATATATATATATATATATATATATACTAATACTGCAGCTAGCAAAATCAAGCTGCCTGCCTGTAGTATTATTAGTATGAGAACACCACCAATCTTCTACAGGTAGCTTTAGCTGAACACTGTGCAGAGGTTGCACTACACTAACTTGTAGCTTTAGCTGAACACTGTGCAGAGGACGCACTACACTAACTTGTAAATAATGTAGCTGCCTGCGGTAGTGATAGGATCAGAAAAACACCACCAATCTTCTACAGGTAGCTTTAGCTGAACACTGTGCAGAGGTCACACTACACTAACGTGTAAATAATGTAGCTGCCTGCGGTAGTGATAGGATCAGAAAAACACCACCAATCTTCTACAGGTAGCTTTAGCTGAACACTGTGCAGAGGACGCACTACACTAACGTTTAAACAATGTAGCTGCCTGCGGTAGTGATAGGATCAGGAAAACACCACCAACCTTCTACAGGTAGCTTTAGCTGAACACTGTGAGGAGGACGTACTACACTAACTGTAAATACTGTAGCTGTCTGACTGTGGTACTAATAGGATCCGAAGAACATCAGCAATTTACTTCAGGTAGCTATAAATACTGTAACAACACCTGCCTGCCTGTCAGTAGGAAGATGATAACACGAACAGATCTAGCTAAACTGAATACAGTGTATATATATATATATATATATATATATATATATATATAACACCTGGGATGCATATATATATATATATATATATATATATATATATACACACAATACACTGTAAGTGCAGCTAACTGACTGACTGTCCTGCCTAATCTATCTAACTTAAATCAAATGACACTGTCTCTCTGTCTCTGTCTCTGTCTCTCAACGCCGGTGTTCTGCCGAGAAAGTTCCACTCGGCGGATAAGGACCCCCTCTACTGCGCAGGCGCTGCGCCTGCGCAGTAGGATCCGGCGGAAATAGCCGAAGGGGAATAGGTCCAAATCAGCTGTACACGGCTCGCTTCGCTCGCCACGCTTTGCTCGCCACGCTTCGGGCACGGCCTCGCTGCGCTCGGCTCTTTCAGATTCCCCCTCTAGGTCCACTTGGATGGTAGGGAAGGAACCTGGACCCAGAGCGCAGGCGCCGTGTACAGCTGATTGTGGATTTTGAGCTTCGGCTATCTCCGGCGGCTGTTACTAGTTGGTACTGCGCAGGCGCTGCGCCTGTGCAGTACAGGGGGGGAACTTATCCGCCAAAGGAACTTATTCGGCAAGACACCGGAACACACTACACAGGGCCAACGTGCAGGTGGCCTTATATGGTGTGGGGCATGTACTAAACACCCTGAGCCATAGTTGGCCAAAGCCACCCTGGCTTTGGCCAATTACAGCTCTCTGTACAGACGGCGCTGTGATTGGCCATAGTGCATGCTTGGCCAATCATCAGCCAGCAATGCACTGCGATGCCGCAGTGAATTATGGGCCGTGACGCGCCAATCGAATTTGACGCGAACGGCCCATATCGTTCGCAATGCGGCGAACGACCAAACAGACGATGTTCGAGTCGAACATGGGTTCGACTCGAACACGAAGCTCATCCCTACTAGTAGGTACTGGATGTCGTAATGGTCAGGAATAGGAAACCTCGACCGGAAAGCCTGGAAAACATTCCAAGCAGTGTCATAAGCCTTCCTAGTATTCAAAGATAACGACTTATCAATCAAGGCTGCCATGTCAGCCCAATGGGAATCTAATCCATCACGAATTGCTGGAACCGTGGAGAAGGCGTGGCGCAGGCATTTGCGTCTGGGACCTGCTGGAAAAACCGTGGGAAATTAAACCGGGACAGAGCATCAGCCGCTACATTATTTGCACCATTGATGAACCTACAGTGTAAGTGAAAATTGAAATGGAGGGACAGCTAAACAAGCCTACGCACAAAACCCATGATCAGCAAGGACTTAGATCTGCCATTGATGATGATTTCAGAGGTCGCCTGGTTATTTGTGGAAAAAAACACCGTCTGTCCCGCCCATAAATGCCCCCACACCTGAGCCGCTACCACTATGGGATAAATTTCAAACATCGCCGATGTCTCCGTAAACCGAGGAATTGCCAAGACCTCATCAGACCAAGACCCTGCCAGCCAGTGTGAGCCAAAAATGGCTGCATAGCCTTTGTTGGCCGCTGCATCTGTGGACACTTGAGGGGAAAAACTGGACACTGCGGGGATAAACATGGTGACCCCATTCCAATGCTGGAGGAACTCATCCCACATCAGTAGATCAGGTAGAGCGTAAGGATCCAGAATAACCAGAGAATCCGAGCTAGAGGCTGAAGGTAATAATAACAACCTGGAAATGAAAGCCCTCCCCTGGGGAATACTTCTCATTGCAAAATTTAACATGCCCAGCAGTGACTGTAACTTAACCCTGGTACAGACTTGGGAGACTGTAAAGGCATGAATGCGATCGCTGATCCTAACTAGCTTGTCTGTAGGAAGATTGGCCTGCATGGACTGAGTATCAAGCGTGATACCCAGGAACGTGAGTCTAGTAACAGGACCTTCCATTTTTTTGACTGCTAGCGGGATGTTGAGAGCTGAAAAAACTGAAGTGAGCTTCTGAAGGTCGATGGGGACCTGATCACAACTTTCAATGAGGAGAAAATCATCTAAATAATGAATCACCATATGACAATTTTCCCTGTGAGTGAGGATCCAGCTAAGGGCCTGGGAAAATGAGTCGAACAACCAAGGGCTACTTTTAAACCCAAAAGTAAGTTTGGTGACAAAATCGTAACCTCCCTTCCACCTGATACCATGCCACTGCCAGAGTGACGGCAGAATTGGCAGAAGCTTAAAAGCGTCCACAATGTCTGCTTTGGACAACCAGGCGCCTATGCCCACCCTGATGATAAACTGAATCGCCTGATAGACCAAAGCATATTTGAGAGAAAATTCTTCCGAAGGAATCAAAGAGTTGAGGCTAGCTGTGTGTGTGAACAATGAGGGGCAGACAAGTCATAGATTAAACGTGGTTTATTGGAAAACTTCCCTCTAACAAGCCCCAGGGGGTTGACCCTCCAAACCCAGAATGGTGGTGCGGTAAATGGCCCGATGATGAAGCACTTCTCAAGTTCTGATTGCAGTAACAGATCCACCGCTTCCGTGTCTATGGAAGAAGACCTGAGATTTGGGTATTCAAAACTATCTGACGTGGAATGTGTAATGTGATAATCCGCACTACCCCAATAGGTGCAGAAATGAAAAATCAATATATAAAAATATGCAATAAATATTTAGAAAATATATATGCGATGGTGCTGCAATCTAAAAGAAAACTGGAATATTCAGTTTTGTAAATATAAATAAAGTAAGTAATAGATGCGCAACCAAAAATGGGAGAAGGGCTAATGTGTACAAAAGACACAAAAAAGACAAAAAAGTGAAATATGTTCACCTTGATGATCAAATTGAAGCAAACAAAATAAAATAAAAATGTTGTGAATGTCCGGATGAATCTCAAATAAATTCTATCCGCATACATATAATAACATAAATAAAGCTGTGCTGAAACAAAAAAGGAAAAAGGGGAAGCTCAGTGCTAGCAAAAACACAAAGAGAAGTTCATGATGGATTCAATACAGTTCATAAGGACTCAAATATGTTCCATGGGACCCACGTTCCGCAAGTGGAAATACGGGCTTCCAAGGGGTAAGTCAAAGGAACAAAAAGGAAGGCTTCATGGTGCAGTAAATTTTAAAAAGTTTTCTTTTATTGTGACACTGCACACAAACATAGAAAAAACCAGGCACTTCAGAGCAAAAGAAACCCAGCCGCAGCTTACGCCAGCCGGCTGATGCGCGGTGATGTCTAATCCTCTAGCTCCACCCGACACTGCTTTTCAGGCATCCACAAGGAAAGGAGGCTAGCCTGCTTTTTTCTATGTTTGTGTGCAGTGTCACAATAAAAGAAAACTTTTTAAAATTTACTGCACCATGAAGCCCTCCTTTTTGTTCCTTTGACTTACCCCTTGGAAGCCCGTATTTCCACTTGCGGAACGTGGGTCCCATGGAACATATTTGAGTCTGGTTATACCGGTGGATGAGAGGATCCGGACGGACGTTTGAAGTTGCCGCCCGTGACTGACTGTTCCCTCCTGTCTGTACCTATTAAACCTCCGTAATAGGGGTCCTACAGTTCTGGTAAGCGGCCACCCGGCCTCCCCTTTTTTTCATTCTTTGACTATCCTGTGGGACCATTTGCAGAAAAGGATTTATTGGGGCTCTTCACCGTAATAATCTATTTCCATATGAACTGTATTGAATGCACCATGGACTTCTCTTTGTGTTTTTGCTACCACTGAGCTTCCCCTTTTTCCTTTTTTGTTTCAGCACAGCTTTATTTATGTTAATTTATGTATGCAGATAGAATTTGAGATTCATCCGGACATTCACAACATTTTTATTATATTTTATTCGCTTCAATTTGATCATCAAGGTGCACATATTTCACTTTTTTGTGTCTTTTGTACACATTAGCCCTTCTCCCATTTTTGGTTGCGCATCTATTACTTACTTTATTTAAAACTATCTGACGGCAAGGAGAAAAACCCCGTATGAAACCCCTCCGAGAAAACCCTTTACCAAAAAGTTGACAAAAGAAGGATGGAAAGGCAACCTATGTAGAAGGGAGGGAGTGCCACATCCGATAATTGTATCAAGAAGTACGAAAAGATTCCCCTAAGTGGACTTTTAAGGCACTCAAAATAGTAAGGCAGTATACGAGAGTATATAAAAAAAACTACATAAATTTTATTGAAAATACATTAAAAACAGTTGCAACGAGACATTAATTAGTCCATACAATACATATATAATGCTATAAAAAGCATGTAGCAAATTCTCCTTACACCCAATGCGTTTCGATATGTATGTCTAGTCCTTCAGGGGTGTGGAGACTTAGAAGAAATTTATCTAAAATGAAGTTAAATGTACAAAAATCAGTTTAAACAAGCCTAGGGCATAGGGTTCAAAAACAATCATTGATTCCAGACTTTCACATCACTGACACTTACAAAACACTAAATGCATAACTGCAGCGTTCGCAGAGTCAGGCTTGATCCCTGTGATCGCTAACAGTTTTTTTGGTAGCGTTTTGGTGAACTGGCAAGCACCAGCGGCCTAGTACACCTCGGTCGTAGTCAAACCAGCACTGCAGTAACACTTGGTGACGTGGCGAGTCCCATAAGTGCAGTTCAAGCTGGTGAAGTGGCAAGCACAAGTAGTGTCCCGCTGCCACCAAAAAGACAAACACAGGCCCGTCGTGCCCATAATGCCCTTCCTGCTGCATTCGCCAATCCTAATTGGGAACCCATTACTTCTGCAGTGCCCGTACTTCCCCCATTCACATCCCCAACCAAATGCAGTCGGCTGCATGAGAGGCATTTTCTTTATGTCCTCCCGAGTACCCCTACCCAACGAACCCCCCCAAAAAAGATGATGTGTCTGCAGCAAGCGCGGATATAGGCATGACACCCGCTATTATTGTGCCTCCTGTCCTGACAATCCTGGTCTTTGCATTGGTGAATGTTTTGAACGCTACCATACACTAGTTGAGTATTAGCGTAGGGTACAGCATTCCACAGACTAGACGCCATTTCACATGGTCTCCCAAGATGCCATCGCATTTTGAGAGACCCGAATCTGGAACTGGTTACAGTTATAAAAGTTACAGTTACAAAAAAAAGTGTACAAAAAAAAAAAAACACAAACAAAAATATAAAATAAAAAAAAATAGTTGTCGTTTTATTGTTCTCTCTCTCCCTATTCTCTCTCTATTGTTCTGCTCTTTTTTACTGTATTCTATTCTGCAATGTTTTATTGTTATTATGTTTTATCATGTTTGCTTTTCAGGTATGCAATTTTTTATACTTTACCGTTTACTGTGCTTTATTGTTAACCAATTTTTTGTCTTCAGGTACGCCATTCACGACTTTGAGTGGTTATACCAGAATGATGCCTGCAGGTTTAGGTATCATCTTGGTATCATTCTTTTCAGTCAGCGGTCGGCTTTCATGTAAAAGCAATCCTAGCGGCTAATTAGCCTCTAGACTGCTTTTACAAGCAGTGGGAGGGAATGCCCCCCCCCACCGTCTTCCGTGTTTTTCTCTGGCTCTCCTGTCTCAACAGGGAACCTGAGAATGCAGCCGGTGATTCAGCCAGCTGACCATAAAGCTGATCAGAGACCAGAGTGGCTCCAAACATCTCTATGGCCTAAGAAACCGGAAGCTACATTTTATGACTTAGATTTCGCCGGATGTAAACAGCGCCATTGGGAAATTGGGGAAGCATTTTATCACACCGATCTTGGTGTGGTCGCAGGTTTCTAAAAAATCTGACTTGTCTTTTGAGGATTCAGGGAACCTAAAAGACCAAATGGACAGAAGGGCGGAGGCGCATTTGCGCAGAGCATGGGATTCCAATGGGGCTGCCATGGCTCCTGCTTTGGCATCAGCATGCGTGGCAAGAAACGTGGACGCATGGTTAGGCAGACTTTCTAATCATGTTTCTAAAGGCAGTGATTCCAAAGAAATCACAGACTCGTTAGAAATAATAGGTAAGGCTGTGGCATATTTGGCAGATGCGGCTGTGGAGTCTGTCAGGAACACAGCCAAATCTGCGGCCCTCCTTAACTCCGCAAGAAGGGCAGTCTGGGTCAAATCATGGGAAGGGGACCATATGTCTAGATCAAGGCTATGTGGTTTGCCCTTTGAAGGTTCACAACTCTTTGGACCCGACCTGGATCAGGTGCTGTCAAGGTCAGCAGAAAAGGGAAAAAAGTTCCCGGTCAAAGCTAAAGGAGCAAGGGGCAGGAAGTTTTTTCATCCCTCCGTTAACCAGGGTCAATTCAAAGGAAAAAAGGATGCGAATAGGAGGTGGGGAAAGGGAAAGAGCGCACAAAAAGGTAGTCTGCTCTTTTCTGGACCTAAAGACACCACCAAGCAGTCTAAGTGACGCCAGCATCAGGGTAGGGAGGAGAGTATCCCACTTTGTCCCTCAGTGGAAGAGAATCTCCGAAAGACCCTATATCTTGCAGATTGTAACAGAGGGATATCGTTTGGAGCTTCTCTCCCCTCCCCCTCAAAACTTTTTTCTGACCCGTCTCCCCAAGGAAACTTCAAAAGCTGCAGGGCTGTTGGACAGCTTGCAGGGATTGGTGTTCCAGGAGGTGATCATCCCCGTTCCACCGGAAGAGCTTTACCAAGGGTTTTACTCCCATGTATTTGTCGTTCAAAAACCGTCAGGGAAATTTTGCCTGATATTAAATCTCAGGAAGTTGAACAGGTTTTTGCGACAAAAGAGCTTCCGGATGGAGAGTTTATACACGGTGCGCAGGCATCTATTAAGGGGTGCGTTCTTAGCCACGATAGATCTAAGGGATGCTTACCTTCATATCCCGATCACCAGGGAACACCAGTCCCTGCTGAGATTCGCAGTCCTTACGAGCGAAGGGATTCAGCATTGGCAATTCCGAGCTCTTCCCTTTGGATTAGCTGCAAGCCCAAGGATCTTCACAAAGGTCCTGGCGGAGGTTGTAGCTTGTAACAGAAGAAATAGGGAGTCCGCGCTAATGGGTGTAATTAGAAGCCTAGGTGGGAAGTATATTCCTAAATTGATAGACTGCTGCCCTCACATGCGCTGACTCCACAGGGGGTGGAATGAGCGGAAAAAGTGAAAAAAAAAAAGTGTGTGAGTGTGGCGCTGTCCCAAAGTTGTAAAAGAAATGTCTGCATATATACAATTTTATCCAAAGTGTCATGTGTGTATTCCCTTAAGTGAAATATGTATGGCAGATTTTACCACTCCTGTGGGTTAAAATGACTGGTGATTTAAACATAAGAAGCATAATGAGTGCAATAAATCGCATCCAAGGTGTCTAGTGCTATATTCCCTCAAAAGGAAAAAACAGTGTTAACCACTGCTAAGAGCATGAAGTGGTCTATGTCTAAACACTAGAAAACACAAAGTTGCAATAAATACATCACACGTGACATGCAAAAAATTCTAACGTGTCTAGTGCTAAATAAATAAATGTTAAAATATTGCTCTACAAACGTTGCAAATAACAAAGTGACAAGTGCCCTATAAAGAGGTCACTCTAAAAAGTACTAAACACACATGCCATGCAAATGGTTCTATGATAATAAACAGTTCATATGGGTATGTGCCCGGTGCACTATAAGTGAAAAAAGGCGTCCGTTGTGGGATTCCTCAAAGCACACAACAGGTGTTAATCCAGTGCTGGTGTCTCGCGTTGTGATTGTGCAGAGACTCACCAGCTGTATATCCCCTGCAGGGGTAACGAGTAGTCACAGTTTGTGCCACTGTGCAGCAGTACTTGGCAAGACCAGGACCAGGATGATATCATAAGGACATAAGAAGAAAGGATTCCATAGTGTGAAACCGTTTAAAACCACTATTTATTAGGTCAGATAAAAAGGGTACTCACATTGTAATGGAAAAAATGAGCGGTGTACAATGCTTACAAAGATGTTCCTAAGCGCGTGGCCTTTGATTGAACGCCTTGCTGACATCTCCCTGCAAAGCTGACGCTTAGGAACATCTTTGTAAGCATTGTACACCGCTCATTTTTTCCATTACAATGTGAGTACCCTTTTTATCTGACCTAATAAATAGTGGTTTTAAATGGTTTCACACTATGGAATCCTTTCTTATGATATCATCCTGGTCCTGGTCTTGCCAAGTACTGCTGCACAGTGGCACATACTGTGACTACTCGTTACCCCTGCAGGGGATATACAGCTGGTGAGTCTCTGCACAATCACAACGTGAGACACCAGCACTGGATTAACACCTGTTGTGTGCTTTGAGGAATCCCACAACGGACGCCTTTTTTCACTTATAGTGCACCGGGCACATACCCATATGAACTGTTTATTATCATAGAACCATTTGTATGGCACGTGTGTTTAGTACTTTTTAGAGTGACCTCTTTATAGGGCACTTGTCACTTTGTTATTTGCAACGTTTGTAGAGCAATATTTTAACATTTATTTATTTAGCACTAGACACTTTAGAATTTTTTGCATGTCACGTGTGATGTATTTATTGCAACTTTGTGTTTTCTAGTGTTTAGACATAGACCACTTCATGCTCTTAGCAGTGGTTAACACTGTTTTTTCCTTTTGAGGGAATATAGCACTAGACACCTTGGATGCGATTTATTGCACTCATTATGCTTCTTATGTTTAAATCACCACTCATTTTAACCCACAGGAGTGGTAATAACTGCCATACATATTTCACTTAAGGGAATACACACGTGACACTTTGGGAGGTTGTAGCTTACCTACACCTACAGGGGGTGTCCCTTATACCCTACCTAGACGACCTTTTGGTATACGGGCAATCCCTAGAGCAGGTGGAGATAGACGTAGGCAGAGTGATTTTCACTCTGGAGTCCTTGGGCTGGATAGTAAACAGAGATAAATCTTCTCTGGTACCGTCCCAAATAAAAGTGTTCCTGGGATATCTGGTGGATACAGAGGTTCAGAAACTGTTTCTTCCAGAGGAAAAACGGTTAAAGGTGGTTACAGCAGTATCCTCTTTAAAAGAAATCAGGGAGTGCTCTCGCAGGCATATCATGAGGGTCCTAGGTCTAATGACCTTGTGTATTCCAGCGGTTCCTTGGACTCAGCTCCACTCCAGGGAGCTGCAGTTCTTCCTTTTGTCCTCCTGGGACAAAATGAGAGAGTCATTGGATGCAAGGGTGTCTATTCCAACAAGAGTAAGGACCTCCCTAGATTGGTGGCTGGATCAGGACAAGCTCAGGGTGGGCCTACCCTGGGACCAGTGGAATCCCACAAGAATCACTACCGATGCAATCGCTTGGGGTTGGGGCGCTCACCTGGGGGACATCCAGGCACAGGGGGCCTGGACGCCTTCTCAGGCAGGGGCATCCTCCAACCACAGGGAACTCTTGGTGGTTGGCCAGGCGTTAGTATCCTTTGGAGACAGGATTCAGGGCTTAGAGATCCAAGTCCTGTCAGACAATGTGACAACGGTCTCTTCCTTGAATCGTCAGGGGGGCACCAGATCCAGGAAACTACTGAGTCTAGTCCTGAACAACTTAAACTGGGCCGAAGAGAATCTTCAGTCCATATCGGCGGTTCACATAAGAGGAACCGCCAATGTGGTGGCAGACTTTTTAAGCCGGCAACCCATCCTTCAAGGGGAATGGGAGTTAAATCAGGAGGTTTTTCTCCAGATAAGTCAGAGGTTCGGGACTCCGGATATAGATCTTTTTGCCCACAGAGGGAACAAAAAAGTGGATAGTTTTTTCTCTCTCAACAGAGAAGGGGATCCCAGGGAGTGGACGCTCTGTCTCAGGACTGGGACTTCCATCTAGCAAACGCTTTTCCCCCACTAGTCTTAATACCACGGGTCTTACAAAAATTGGCCCGCTCAGATTGCGGACTGATCCTTATAGCCCCATGGTGGCCAAAAAGGACCTGGTTTGCCACTCTGAAAAAGTGGTCAATTTCTCCTCCGCTCCGTCTTCCAATCAGACAAGATCTTCTCCTACAGGGGCCAGTCCCCCACCCCGACCCGGGATTCCTCAAACTGACGGCATGGTTCTTGAGGAGGAGATCCTTAGGGGTAAGGGGTGCTCTGATAGGGTAATTGAGACCCTCTTGGGCAGCAGGAAGCTGGTCACCAGGAGGATCTACTCCAAGGTGTGGAATTGCTTTTCACAGTGGTGCCGTGATAAGGAGGTGTCTTATCATTCAGTACCAGTGGTACTGGAATTTTTGCAAGCAGGGGTGGATCAGGGGATTTCCCCGAACACCTTGAGAGTACAGATAGCAGTGTTATCTGTATTTTTGGATCAGAGGCTCGCACTAGAACCTCTGATTAAGAGATTTCTTCTGGAAAGGGAGAGGGTAACCCCTGTCAGAATGAATGTATTTCCTCCATGGAATTTATCTCTGGTTTTGGAGGCGCTGACGAAAGCGCCCTTTGAACCAGCGCAAGAGATTTCAGTTTTTTTGACTCTTAAGTTAGCGTTTCTGTTGGCCATAACCACGGCCAGAAGGGTGAGCGACCTACAGGCCCTGTCAGTTAAGGAGCCTTTTCTGTTGATTCTGGAGGATAGAGTGGTTCTTAGACAGGACCCACTATATCTTCCCAAGGTCGCATCTAAGTTTAATAGATCTCAGGAGATCACTTTACCCTCCTGCTGTGATAATCCTAAAAATGAGAAGGAGAGGAAATTTAATTTATTAGATGTCAGGAAATGTTTATTGACATATCTAGATAGAGTAAAGGACTACAGAAAGTCGAATCATCTTTTAGTTTTATTTAGCGGCCCTAGAAAGGGAGGGCAGGCGTCTAAATCTACTGTGGCTAGGTGGATTAGGCAGACAATAAGATTGGCCTATGAGCAGACCGGTTCCCCAGTACCAGGGAACCTTAAGGCCCACTCAACAAGATCCTTGGCGGCCTCTTGGGCAGAGAGAGCTGGGGCCTCGATAGAACAGATCTGTCGCACAGCCACATGGGCGAAGCAGGATACCTTTTTGGAACTGCTGTCGCCCCAGGATATGACATTTGGAAGGAAGGTGCTACAAGCGGTGGTCCCGCCCTGAGGTAGGCCTTGAACTCCTTGTCCATCCTCTCAGGTTATGCCGTCATGGAAGATGACTAGAGAAAATTGACAGTTACTTACCGATAACTGTTTTTCTAGGATATCTTCCAGGACGGCAGGCCTACTTCCCACCTATGTTTTAATATAAGTACTACGGGAAGAGTTTCTCTCTGTCACCCAAATAACCTATTACTTTGGGAGAACTGAGGTGCAGGGGGAAGGGAGGGGCCTTTTAACCTTGTATATTGATTGTGTGTCAGGTGGACCAGTCATCTCTCAGGTTATGCCGTCCTGGAAGATATCCTAGAAAAACAGTTATCGGTAAGTAACTGTCAGTTTTTTCAGAATTTTTGGTCTTTTTCCGTGTATAGCGCAAAAAATGAAAACGGCAGAGGTGATCAAATACCATCAAAAGAAAGCTCTATTTGTGGGAAGAAATTTGTAAAAAGTGCTCTGGTCAGGAAGGGGGTAAATCCTTCCGGGGCTGAAGTGGTTAAACCACTCTATCAATCAACCATATGTAAGTGGTAAAATATGAAAGTCTGGAATCAATGATTTTTTCAATGATTTTTTTGAACCCTATGCCCTAGGTTTGTTTAAACTGATTTTTGTACATTTAACTTCATTTTAGATAAATTTCTTCTAAGTCTCCACACCCCTGAAGATGGACTAGACATACATATCGAAACGCGTTGGGTGTAAGGAGAATTTTCTACATGCTTTTTATAGCATTATATATGTATTGTATGGACTAATTAATATCTCGTTGCAACTGTTTTTAATGTATTTTCAATAAAATTTATGTAGTTTTTTTTATATACTCTCGTATACTGCCTTACTATTTTGAGTGCCTTAAAAGTCCACTTAGGGGAATCTTTTCGTACTTCTTTTTACCAAAAAGTTGCTCAAAGAAGGTGACGGATGGACGGCTAAACACTCCTGCAAAAAAGGTACGATGATGCGGCTTAGTCACAAGGCTTTGTTCTGCCTTAGTGAACAGGCCGACTTAGGGTGAGCCCTGAAACACCCGGTACAAATGTGTAACAAACACCATTTACTTATATGAAAACGTAAAAAAGCATATGGGGGTACCTCATCCTATATAGAATTTTACAAAACAAGACCAACATAACGGACTATCACAGTACCAATGAGTGTATATATAATCATTTTCAATAGTTTTATTCATACAAAATTAGATACATAAAAATTCATAAAATCATTTAGATGTTCTCTTGAGGTTCATAAATGTTTCTCAAACATTTGTCTGTAAAGATGGTTGACGCGTTTCACATAACAGCTTCCTCGGAACCATTTAGTTGTGACATATGATCAGAGAACCTTAAACCAGAAAACATGGGAGACATATAATTAAAGATAGAAACGTGCTAAAGTGCCCCAAAACATTAAATACACGCAATAATTTACATTGATAGGTACAATGGCCCGTATAGGGACATAAATCCCTATAACTTAAGTATTGAGAACCTAAGATAGTTCAATCTATGGATGGAAAACGATGTGCCCAAAATTGGGAGGAGTGAGCAGAATCAAGAAAACGCAGGAACCTGACCAGTATAATCCCTCTAGAGGAATAATGAGGTAAATTTACCAATAAAAGCATAGACCTAGCACCATATAATCATTATTCAGAAAAATAAAAGTAAAAATGATTTCATTCAATATACTCACTGAAGTTTGTATCATACAGCCTTAGCCAGAGTCGATCGGAAGTTCCCACTTGTATAGGAGGTATCACTTCCTTATGTTATATAAAGGACACCTGAATGATTGTTAAACAGGATCCATTAGAAATGGTATCAAAATGCCAAAATAGAAAATAAAAAATAAATGAGACGAGGAAAGGGATGAGAGAGCTGCACAAGCAATATACCTGTGTAAAACGAGTCAGAGATCCCACATACTCCACATAAAAAAGGGGGGGATGGTGAGCGTCACTGTAGGGGATACAGGCCGCTCTTAAGTCCAATTCAATGTGCTGGGGTAGGGTAAGTGGTAAGCTCCAGCTAAACCAAAAACATCACTAAGGTAGAAAGAAAACAGTACAAGATAATAGAGATTTGGCGTAACATTGCCCCAATAGGGACAAGCAGCCACATATCACCATATAGATATTAAAGCAGCTCTAACTAGCTTACCATAAATGCACCTCACTCCCAGAATACACACCGCTCACCAAACCTGAAATCCTACACTGACTAAATAGTCAGTTTGGCTCCAAACAGACTTGACAATCAGCAGCCAAAAATAGCAACAGCTAAGCGGCATTGATGAGGGAATATAGTTAACCCTCAGGATCCATTCAATGTAGGGCGGACACCACAGGGCAGGCGCCATCTACTTGCCGGCCGAAAACAAGACTTAAACCCCGTGCATGCGCAGATACGTCTGGACGGTCCCATATTACTGATGCCGGCCAATCACAAACGCAGAGCAGGCTGTACGCTGCGTCATCCCAATGCCCAGTCCACGCCAGTCAGGACCAAACCCACATCCAGACCCCCAAGGGGGAACATCAAATACCGTAAAAGGGAAAAAGGGGCAGGGCAGGAAGAATCCCCTGGACGCCACCACCTCAACTCCACCACCATAGGCAGGCTAGAGCAATATTAACTCTCTCTCACCCCCAGTTGTTTACCATGCCAGGTGGGATTTGACCTTCCCAACCATACTGAATGAGGGTTCCTGCGTGTCCAACTCACATCCACAGTCCCATCCACAGGTGGCATCCTAGGACAACCAAAATAAATAATAAACCTTTATAACAGTTTCTTCCTTTGGTTTGGCCAGCACATGTTCCCATAAATCTCCCATATATTCCTCATATTAAAGAAAAAACCTTTACATTGCATTCTTAACAATTCAGGTTAGTCTATACATCAAAAGGAGAGCATGATAAAAGACAGACATTATAACCTAGCAGGTATGAATCATTTATTTTTTTATTATCAAAGGAATGGCCTATAACTTAATGATTCATTGAGACTGGGTGCTCGAATAGAATTTAAATTGAAAATCCATTTTGCTTCACGTTGAAGCGGTCTCTGGTCTATGTTTCCACCCCGTGGGTCTTTGACCCTTTCAAGGGCTGTAAAACAGACCATTGACTTGTCATTTTTGTGCTTTAGCGCGACATGCCAACCTATGGGCATATAATAGATTTTTCCTAATGTAGTATATGTGGTCGTATACTCGTCTCCAGAAATTTCTGAAAGTTTTACCGATGTAAAACAAACCACATTTACAAAAGGCAATATAGACAATCCCCTTGGTCTACTTTTTCTTCTAATCTATCTCCAGATTTCTGAAAATGGCTATGAACCAGCCTGTCTTTTAAAGATTGAGATTTCCTATAGGTGATTTGTGGGAAATTGCTGATGTATTTGTTAATAATGCGATCCCCTGTTAAAAGGTGCCAGTGCCTATCAATTGCCTCTCGTATTATCTCATGATTGCTAGAATAAGTTGTTATTATTCTTACAAAATCCTTTTGTTGCTCCTTATGTTCTTTGTTGTCAAACAGCAATGTCTGTCTATCCTTATCGAGAGCTTTTTAAAAGCCTTTTTGAGGATCGTTTTACTATAGCTTCTCTTCATCAGTCTCAATCTTAACAAATTAGATTCAGCTCAAAGGACTCCTCTGTCGAACAGTTTCTCCTTAGACATAGATATTGTGAATAAGGGATGCTTCTAATCAGTGGCTGGGGATGAGAGCTGGCTGCATGGAGCAGAGTATTTCCAGCATTTGCTTTCCTAAATAATGAAGTATCCATAGTACCATCCTCCTGTTTAATAATGGTTAAATCCAAAAACGCTAGGGATTTGGGGTCATACTCCATCGTAAATTCAGGTTAAAGCTATTATCCGCCAACCTACTCATAAAAATCTGCAAATCCTCAACACTTCCACCCCAGACCATGAAAATATCATCGATGTATCTGCGCCAGCATATAATGCTGGCCAAATACATCGATAAGGAACTGTTAGAAAATAGAGTACGCTCCCACCCCCCCAGGTACAGGTTGGCGTACGATGGGGCACAACATGTCCCAATCGCCACCCCCTGCACCTGGAGGTATAGGGAGCCGTCGAAAGAAAAAACATTTTTTGTCACAATGTGTCGCAAGATCTGCATAATGAAAGCATTTTTATGGTCCCGCCAATCTATCCCCTTCATTTAGGAAACTCTCTACCACTGAGAGGCCCAAGGAAAGAGCTATACTACAATAAAGTGCCTCTACATCAATTGAGACCAGGAGACTATTGGCTGGAAACTTCTTCTTATAAAGCATCCTTAGCAAGGCCATCGTATCTTGTAAATAGGATGGCAATTGGGTAACATGGGGTCGTAGAAAGGCATCAACCAGACAGCTTCCTTTTTCACTTTTGGCTCCAATGCCCGAGATTATTGGGCGCCCAGGTGGTTTTAAAGGGTTCTTATATGTTTTGGGAAGGGAGTAGAATGATGGATTTCTTGGATGGATAACTCGTAAAGCCTCAAATACATCCTTGTCAATAATCCCATCATTATAGGCTTTTGTGATTACGTCATATCATTGTTGAAGGTCTGAATATTCTCCATAGAAACTAGAGAATACCATTCCTCATTAGATAGAATATCAAGACACATTTGTCAATAGTTTTCCGTATCCATTGCCACAACATTGCCGCTCTTGTCGGCCATCTTGATGGTAATTTCTCTATTGTTCTGTAATTGAAGAATGGCCTGATGTTGTTGGAATGTAATTTTATTCGTCTTATTGAATTTAAGATGCAATTTTTTTTACGTCCATCATGACCTGTTGTAGGAATGTCCATATATTAGGGTTCGTTTTTAAGGGAGGAAAGTTTGTAGATTTCTTGCGAAACTTAGGGATCTCCTTGGGGGGATCTGCTTGAGGAGACACCCCCCATACTAGTTGGGGGACCCTCCTCCGCAGAACCACCCAAAAAGTCATCATACTGGTCAGATTCCTGCATTTTCTTGATCCTGCTCACCCCTCCCAATTTTGGGCACATCGTTTTCCATCCATAGATTGAACTATCTTGGGTTCTCAATACGTAAGTTATAGGAATTTATGTCCCTATACGGGCCATTGTACCTATTAATGTAAATTATTGCATGTATTTAATGTTTTGGGGCACTTTAACACATGTTTCTATCTTTAATGATATGTTTTCCGGTTTAAGGTTCTCTGATCATATGTCACAAGTAAATGGTTCTGAGGAAGCTGCTATGTGAAACACGTCAACCATCTTTACAGACAAATGTTTGAGAAACATGTATTTATGAACCTCAAAAGAACATATAAATGATTTTATGAATTTTTATGTATTTAATTTTGTATAAATAAAACTATAATATAACTTGCTCCGCACTCGCGTCCGATGCACAAGGGAACAGCAACCTAAATAGCTGGGCTTTCCCAGCCAAAGCCAGGAAAGCAATCCCCCCTGCATTGTAGTTCTGCCATCAGCCTTGGGACGGTCCAGGTTCTGAGAGAGGGTGAGCTACAGTGCTCCGACCCCCTAGCCAGAGAAGGAGGGATGGAAGCGAAGTCCCCAATATCTGCAGCCTGCGACATGACCTGCATAACCGAAAAAATAAACTTGACATAACCAAGGACATAACAACCGACCCCATGACTTATCTGCGACCAACCGGCCACCCCTGAAAATAAAACAAAACGAGAAACTGGACCAAAACATGCCAGTCTTGAGAAATTACCAGGCCGAGTTACCTGCGGTGCAACATGCAAATTAAAGACGTAAACTCAGGCCTTGAAACGTGATAGTTCATGGCGGCTCCACTGCACTTTTACCTAACGTGAAGATGTGCTACAAAACCCATGTAAAAAGACATAAGAACTCATCGTGGAGAAAATACGAATGGCAAAATCTGCGTGAGAAATGTAAGCCGTCATGAAAATGTGAGCCAAAAGTAAGCTGCGTGAGGAACTTAACTGCGTGAGGAACGTAAGCATGTAAGAGAAACGTAAGCTGTGTGAGAAACGTGAATTGCGTGAAAAAACGTAAGATATGAGAAACTAAACTGCAAGTTGCTTGAAAACATAAGTTGGAATGTCAGGAGGGTTCAAGCGTGACTGACACTGACGCCGGGGGGGTGCGGCCTGAGCATGACGGAGTGAGGGGCGGCGCACTGCAGTGGCGCGTCCGAGCAGGAGATCGTGAGCGGGCAGAGTGAGAGACGCCAGGAACACATGCCGGGACGTGGACGAGAGAAAGGCACAGGAGTGACGGATGGCACCCAGACATCCGCTCATTACTAGGTACCTTACAGCAAAGAAAGACTCAGCCATGTCGGTGGAGGCTGGTGCTGCCTCTCAGCGAGCTGTGCGGGCTGCTCAGAGACAGATAGCGGCCATGGAGGAATCAGCCAACCCAGCCACCTTAAAGTGGAGTTCCACCCAAAAGTGGAACTTCCACTGATCAGATTCCTCCCCCCCTCCGGTGACACAGTTGGCACCTTTCAGGGGGGAGGGGGGTACAGATACCTGTATATTACAGGTATCTGTACCCACTTCCGGCATAGATAGCCGCAGAATCTGCGGTTATTTACGCCACTTCCTGCTCCCTCCCCGCTGCCTGCTGGGAAACACACGGGTCCCAGAGGCAGCAGGGACCATCCGTATTGCGCTGCACGACTCGCGCATGCGCAGTAGGGAACCGGGAAGTGAAGCCGCACATCGTGGGCGCCCTGGACAGGTAAGTGTCCATGTTTTAAAAGTCAGCAGCTGCAGTATTTGTAGCTGCTGACTTTTAAAAAAAAATTTTTCGGTGGCGCTCCGCTTTAAGTAGATCAACGGGGAACATCTGCACCGAGGTGACAGAGGCCGTTGAAGTAAGCTCCCCAATCATATCGTGTACCAGGGTTACCACAGAGGCTCAGGTATGTTCCTTAAATGTGGGGGAGACGACATCGGGGGCTAGTGGTGGTGAACCGGACATTAGGAAGCTCATACAGGCGCTACCGACCAAAGAGGACATACAAGTTCTGATGAGCGACCTAAAGGCGGCTGTAAGGGAGGAAATGAGCGAAGTAGGTGCCAAGTTAGATTTAATGGACAAAATATTGTTCAGCTGTGAGTCTTTGCAGTCCTCGGCAGATGCCCGCATTGATTTGTTGGAAAGAAAGTTAAAAACACAACACCAAAAATTGTTAATTTTACAGTTACAGGCTGAGGATTCTGAGAACAGAAGTAGAAGAAACAATGTACACATTAAAGGGATCTCAGAAGCCATAAAAACACCTGATTTGAGAAAGACAGCAATTGATATCTTTAATAAATATCTGGATAACCCCTCTGACACTCATATTGAGCTGGATCGTGTGCATAGGAGTCCGGTAGGGCTCATCCCAGAACAAGGGGCCCCCAGAGACGTGTTATGCAGCGTCCACTTTTTCAAAATAAAAGAGGACATAATGAGAGCTGTGTGGCAGAAAGGTGCATTGGAATGTGCTGGACTCTGGCCTTTACAGTGGCTTTCCTTTTTTTTTTTTTTCCTTTCTTTTTTGAATTCTTCTCATAGCCCAGATTGTACTGAGTATCATTCGATTTCTTTTTTTTTCCTTACATTCCCTTCCCCCACACACCCCCTTCCATCCTTTTTCTTTTTTTGGGGGGGCTCCCCCTTAAGACTCTGACTACTTGTTTGCGAAGGCGGGAGGAAACCCCTGATAAGGGACAATAGTATTTAAATCGCTGTTACTATGAGATACCTCTGCTCTTGAGGTTTTTTGTTTTTTTAATTTTTTTTTTTTTGTTTCTCTTTTTGTGTATGTAATCCACTTTTTTTATTTCTTGTTGTGAGGGTAGCTGTTTTTTGTTGTGCTTTGGATGTGAGGATTGGGATGGGATAGGTGTAGGGGGGGGGGGAGGGGGAAGGCGGTGGTTTGGAGTGTGTGGGTTAATGAAGGGAGGGGGGAGAGGAAGGGAAGGGGATATTTTCCTTTTCTTCCTTTCCCCCCCTTCTCCTTTTTTTTTTTTTTTTTGGATCTTGAAAATACTTAATATATGCTTTTTTTTTGGTTGGCATGGTGATAATTATACACAAATTTGAGTGGGAAATAAGTGTTTTGGAGATATTCATGAAATAGGGCTAAAAAGGTAAAAGGGGTAAGACACCTTTATTTTTTTTTGGCACTGTGATTATTATACATAAATCTGAGTGGGAAATAAGTGTTTTGGAGATATTTATCTAATAGGGTTAAATAGGGGTGTGACACCATTTTTAAATCAACATAGTTTTTTTTTTTCTCTTAGGGTAATAATAATATAAAAGCAATGCGAAGTAAAGTTGCTTAGCATGGTGAAAATATAGATATATATGCGGGAGACAAGGGCTTTGGGATTGGTCATGTAATGAGGTTAATATGGGATATGACGCCATTTAAAAAAAAAATTTTCTTTTTTTTTTTTTTTTTTTTTTGGGACTTGGGGGGGATGGGTGGTGGTGTCATGGGGGCTCGGGTTGAGTGGGGTTCACATGGGAGCGGAGTGGGTGGGGGGGTATGGGAAGGAAGAGTGAGATGCACGGCGTATTTTACCACGAGTATCAAGAGTAGAGGGTAGAAAGGTGGTGGTTTGAATATGGAGGATGGGATGGGGGGGGTTGGAGGGGGGAGGGGTAAACCGTGTATTGTGATTGTAACTGCCAAATATGTATGGAAATGTAAATACAATTGCATAAGGCTGTCTTCTCTATCTTGCTGTAAAAGTGGAGGGATAGATGGTGTTATACCGTTGATTTGTAATCAAAAACATAATGAAATCTCTCCTTAGTTATTTTTGGGCGCGCTGCTGCTGATATGCTTACGCTTAAACTTCACGTGTTCGGGGACATCCCCCAATAATAAACGTCTCTCCTCCGAGTGGAGGAAAGTCGGAGGCGTTTTTTTTTTTGCCAACGGTATCGAGGATTCGTGCCGATTGGATTATTCCCTTTAGTGGTATAAGGGAATCGGGGGAAGGGTTTTTTTTTTTTTTTCCTTTTTTGGGGTCCCCCCTCCCCGTAGATCCCAGACGATCGTAAAAATATGACTAGAATAAAATTCACCTCATATAATGTTAAGGGACTGAACATCCCGGAGAAATGGATTAGGCTGCTTGCCGAAATGGGAAGGTTAAAAACGCTGATCGCTTTTTTTCCAGGAGACACATTTCAGAAGTGATAGAATACCAAAACTCGTAAACCATAAATTTCCTGTGGTTTATCATAGTGCATCCATGAGCGCTAAATCCAATGGCGTATCTATTATCGTTTCAAAACAGATTCCATGGAAGGAGTTGAAAGTAATTACAGATGAGGAGGGCCGTCTTCTAATCGTAAAGGGACTAATTGGATCGCAAAGGGTTACATTAGTGAACCTGTACCTCCCGAATGAAGATCAGGTTGGGAGTTTAGAATCTTGCCTTCAATTGATACATCAGTATAAGGAAGGCATTCTGGTGATAGGAGGAAATTTAAACTTGACACTGGATCCTCTTATAGACGCATCCAGGGGAGCTTCACACCTCTCATCGACAAAATTACGAAGAGTTAAAAAATTATTAAGTGATTTGCAGGTGATAGATACTTGGAGGGCGCTTCATGTACAAGATAGAGATTACACATTTTTCTCTGCAAAACACAAGTCGTACACCCGTATTGACTATATCTTGATATCACAGATAGTAATAACATCAATGGTGAGTGCTGATATAGGCTCATTTACCTTGTCGGACCATGCTCCGACAAACTGTACACTAGATTTAGGTGAGGCAGAGCGCCGTGAGTGGCATTGGAAGATTAATGAGACTTTGTTAAAGGATAAAGAGTATGGACAAAAATTAAGTCAGGAATTGGATTATTTCTTTTTGATAAACGATACGGATGAAGTCACCCCACTCTGTATTTGGGAAACACATAAATGTGTGATGAGAGGAGTCTTGATATCAATGAACATAGGAACATAGGAAAAAAAAGCTCAATGAACAGATTGATGTTTTACTTAAAAAAATTCGGGAAGTAGAGCTAAAACATAAAAAATCCCAGACACAGCAATTAGAGGAAAAACTAAGTGGTCTCCGGGAAGATCTGAACTCACTACTCATTGAACAGGCTAAAGCCAAATTGAAACGGGGAAGGCGGACACTATATGAATTTGGGAACAAACCGAGTAGGATGTTGGCTAAGGCCCTTAAGGATGCTACAACACAGAAGCACCTGTCTGGTATTAAGACACAGAGGGATGAGGTGGTCAGTTCCTCGCAGGACATGGCACAGATTTTTAAGGAGTACTATGAGGGTCTTTATCAATTAGATGGTCACCTTTCCCCACAGAGGCGTAAAAATAAATGGGAGAGGGTAAGGGACTACCTACGTAACTCAGAAATGCCAAAGCTGACGGAGGAGATAGCACGAGATCTAGATGTACCAATTTCAGTAGAAGAATTCAAGAGAGCATTAAATCTTTTAAAAGTAGGGAAAGCACCGGGTCCAGATGGATACACCCTGGCGTATTATACATTTTTTGCTGAGAAATTGGCTCCAAGATTTATAGCGGCTTTCAATTCACTACGGGAGGGACAGATGTTACCCACTGAGACATTGAGGGCACATATAGCAGTAATCCCGAAGGAGGGAAAGGACCCTTCTCAATGTTCCAGTTACCGGCCGATTGCATTGCTGAATGTGGATTTAAAAATTTTTTCTAAGATTTTAGCGATCAGACTGGAAGAGCACATCCCCACATTGATACAACCAGATCAAGTGCAATTTACTGCTGGAAGGGAGGGGAGGGAAAATACGCAGAGAGTAATTAATGTGATTTACATTGCACAGAGCCAACAGGAACCTTTAATATTGTTTTTAGCTGATGCAGAAAAAGCATTCGATAGAGTTGATTGGATTTTTCTTGAGGCCACCCTACAGCATATTGGACTGGGTGATGGAATGTTGAGCTGGTTCTCAAACCTTTACTCAATCCCGAGTGTGAGGGTTAAGGTAAATGACAGATTATCGGACCCCTTTAGGATACGAAATGGAACGCGCCAGGGATGCCCCTTATCGCCTATTATTTTCATTCTCACATTGGAGCCTTTTCTAAGGAAGTTAAGTGCCAATCCCAACATTAGTGGTATTAAGACAGAAAGAGAGGAGCATAAGTTGGCAGCTTATGCTGATGACTTGATTTTTTTCATAACTTCCCCAATTATATCCTTTCCATCCCTTTTAATGGAGATAAGTAAATATGGGGAGTTAGCAAATTATAAGGTGAACTATACCAAATCTGAAGCCATGGGGATGGAAATGAAGGTACCTGAAATACAACAGATAAAGTCACAATTCAATTTTAGATGGTCAGACTCCCATATAAGCTACTTGGGAACTAAAATTCCAAAGAAGCTTAGTAGAGTGTTCGAGCTAAACTATGCCCCGATGTTAAGGCAAATTAAACTGGACTTCAGGAGATGGGATAGGGAGATCTTTACTTGGTTTGGAAGGACCAATATCATAAAGATGAACGTGATGCCTAGACTCCTTTACCTATTGCAAACCCTGCCAATAAAGATCCCTTCGTGTTTCCTGAAGGACCTCAGATCAAGATTCCTGAGGTTTATCTGGGCTGGGAAGCCAGCAAGAGTAAGGAGAAATATCTTAATGCTCCCAAAAGAAAAAGGAGGTATTGGCTTTCCAGACCCAGTGAGATACCAGGAAGCCTCACAGCTAGCTAGAGTAGTGGAATGGTGTGCCTCTGTGAGGAAACCATACGTACAGTTAGAACAAGTGATGGTTAAAATCCCTTTGGAGGGCTTGGCATGGGTAGCAAAATCGAAACTACCTATAATAGTGAAAAAACATCCATTGACAGGTGCAACCATTCGTACTATTAATATGATTTTCAAAAAGACAAACCTATCACTACATCCGAGTCCTATGGCCCCCGTGCTGGGCACACCAGATTTTCAGCCTGGCCTAGTAGATCGTAGGTTTGAGGTACTAAAACAAAGGGGGAGAAACAGGCTCATACACTTTTCTAGGGGCAACTGCTTGATGACACGAGGTGAGATAGAGGGAGAAGTGGCACCAGATTTAGACTATTTTAGGGCTATGCAGTTAGGAGCATTTATCCGTTCGAAAATTAAAACTTACCCAGTGATACGGGATCTATCCTGCTTCGAACAGAGATGCTTAGATGGAGAGAGCATGAGACACTCCCTATCATATTTCTATGAGGTATTAACGAGTCTGGAAGCCCCCCAAGAGCTTAATTTTATTCAAGCTTGGGAGAGGGAGATGGGGATAAACGTTCTCCCAAAGACAGAAGGTCAAAATTTTGAAATCCATTCATAAGACATCGGTTGCTAGCAGGTACCATGAGGGAGGATATAAAATCCTCACTAGGTGGTATAGAACACCATCTGTTCTACACAAAATATTCCCACAGGCTTCAAATATGTGCTGGCGTTGTATGAGATTAGAGGGCACGATGTTGCATATATTTTGGGACTGCGAGAAGATTAAGGGATTTTGGAAAATGGTTGAGGAAACGATTAAGGATATTACAGGTGTGTCTCTCGGGAATAATCCGGCTGCATTTCTATTAAATGATGTCCCCATGTCGGTGGAAAAATATAAGAATTCTTTGCTTAAACACCTTCTCATGGCGGCGAGGGCCTGTATACCGGCCCTGTGGAAGAGTCCAGTCCCCCCGACCAAAACACAGTGGTGGGCCAGAATTACAGAAATCCAACAAATGGAAAATTTGACCCTGATGCTGAAAGAACAGGACGAGAAATACTGGAGGGTTTGGACTCCCTACCTGGATTATAGAAGTAGAGAGCAGGAGAGGTAGATCATGCGCGATTGAACGGGAAGGGGAGGGGACACCCCCTTTTTTTACATTTTTTTTTTTTTGGGCTTTGGAGGGTGGGGTTGGTACAAGTGTTAAGATAAGAGAAAAGGGAAATTATATATGTTTATCGGGTAGATGAGATTCAGCTCAACTTAAAGGAAAATGTACTATGTTGTTATATTACGGTAAAATGGAGATGTAAGAGATGATATGAAGATTAAGTGAAGCGCTTTATGTGGAATATATTATATGCTATTCAAAAATAAAGAATTTATAAAAAAGAAAACATAAGTTGCGTGAGAAACGAAAATGTAAGTTGCATGAGTGCAAATCGCATGAGACACGTAAATTATATGAGAAACGATAGGCTGCGTGAGAACAGATGAGGAGACTTGCCACTGAAACAAGACAATTAAAACTGAACACCTCAATCTGTTGAAAACCCATAGACGTGAAGGGTAGCCAGCAGGTGACCAGTAGGACGTAGTCGGCCCTTATGCATGAAAAATGTGTCAAACGTGGAGTATAAAACCTGAAATACATACCTGAACTGTCTGGGAACCACCGAACAGAATCCTGAGAACCCTGCTGCAATGTAGAAAACCACCACTACAGAAGGAAACAATACACACAACTACTACTCAGCAACAATGCGTAACAACCTGAAGCGTCAGATCTGAAATAATAACAAATAAAGCCACCCCTGAAAACCGGCGTGAGGAAAACAAATCCCTACCTGAAATGGACAGAAAAAAAAACTGCAAAGAATGCAACCCTGTGCCTCCTGTATATATGTAGAACAAATCAAAGAAAAAGAAACCTAAACATACAAAACTACCACTGAGAAAAATTACGTGAGGTTTAAAAACAGAAAATAAAACTTGACGTGACACATACGGCTGGCGAGGATGGTACGTGACCATACATACCTGGAGACCTTCCCCCCTGCATGGATGTGGGGTGCCACAGAGCTAAGCACTGGAAGAGGGACCCTGCTGAGCTGCCCCTAAGTAACCAGAGCACCCCCTCCAGCCTGCTCCTTAGCCCCCAGTAGATATGGGCCTCCCTGACAGAAAAACAACATCTCCACATGGCCCCTCAAACACACAGTCTCCACCATGCAAACCCCGAATGCAACACTGATCCCCGAGCTGCCCTGCCGCCGATATCCCCAACCAGCCGACACAGTATCAGACCAGACCAGCCATGCAAAAGAACCAGCCGAGTGAGGTGACAACGGAGGGAAGACGTAATTCCCCCTTACCTGTGCCCCTGGCGTGCCAGACCCTCCGAGATAATGCTGCCAGAAACGAAGGATCCAAAAAGCCTGACCGAGAGCCAGGAGAAGCAAGGCCACCGCACCACCTCCTCGTCGAAACCGCAACCCGGAAGTGACGTCAGAGTTGCCCGGAAATTACGCTACACGAGAGCCTACGACCACAAAGGGAGGAGGCAAAGGAGGGCAGGCTTTATGCGGCCTGACTCCTACAAGCATAGGCTGACTTTCGGTCAGCCTTACGCTTGTCGGTTTTGTCACACTGTACAAAGATAAGAGGATTGCTCAGAGCTGGATTAACTCTTTGTGGCATGACTGGGCACAGATGATAGGAAATCTTATACTCTACATTGTGCCAGCAAAAAAAAAAAAAAAAATGGGGGGGTTTACATCCACTTTAACTGCTTCATGACCGCGCTATAGCCAAATGACAGCTACAGCGCAGTCACACTTTGCGGGGAGGGCATCATACTGTATGACATCCTCCCGTATCCTGCTTCCTGCATGCCCCCTGCGACATGCATTGGCAGTGATCTGTGATCGGGATAAAGAGCCAATCACAGTGGCTCTTTACCATGTGACCAGCTATGTCCAATCACAGCTGATCACGGTGTAAACAGGATTTTCAGGTTATCGGCATTCTCATGCTGACAGCACGTGAGGAGAGGAGACCCGATAACAGGCAAATCCACACAGGGGAAATCTAATCAGTGTCCTGATTATCACTGCAGTCCCAACAGTGCCAATCAGTGCTGCCAATCAGTGCCCACCAGTGCTGCCAATTAGTGCCTGCCCATTAGTGCCTGTCAGTGCCTATCAGTACAGCCTATCAGTGCCGCCTATCAGCCCATCATTGCTGCCTATCAGTGTCATCTTTCAGTGCCTCATATCAGTACCTCCTCATCAATGCTGCCTCATAAGTGCCTATCAGAGCACATCAGTGAAGGAGAAAAAGTACTTATGTATAAAATTTTATAAAAAAACACAAAGAAAACCTTTTTTTTTCAAAAGAAAGCTCTATTTGTCTAAAAAAAAATTATAGAAATTTTGTTTGGGTATTGTGTTGCATAACCGCGTAAGTGTCATTTAAAGTGTGACAGCACTGAAAGGTGAAAATTGGCTTGGGCAGGAAGGGGGTGAGAGTACCCAGTAGGCAAGTGATTTTGAGTCATTTTGGATGCAGTAAGGAAGGGTTATAACCCCTGCCAGATTTTTTTTCCATCTGTTTCCCATAGGGAATATTTCCCTTTCTTTTCCTGTCCCAGAGCCAAAACATAAAATAAGAGGAAATCCCTCCGAAGTGAGAGAACCCCTGGTTGTCACCAGAACCCTGTTGGAAGATTTCACTTTTTTATCGTGTTCTGGCGACAAAATTTGGGATTTTCCTTGCACTTTCACTTTGCGATTAACGGTAAACATGACAAATAGAGAGGGTGAATCTCCCAAATGGAGACACAGACAGCAATATAAACTAACATGGGTTCCACTCAGAAGAAACTGACTCCTGTGATCCATAGGAGACATACAGCCAAAAAAACAGCTTTGGCTATACTTCTCCTTTTAAGATTGGCAATAGTGTATGGACCTGAATAGAAAACTGGTTACAGGAGTGCATCCAAAGGGTGTTGATAAATAGTATTTCTTTACTATACATCACGGGACACAGTACCAGTAATTACTACATGGGTTATGGGCCAACTTCGGGTGATGGACACTGGCATAATCAAAGACCGGAAGTCCCCCTCTATATAACCCCTCCCATACGGGGAGTACCTCAGTTTTTTTGCCAGTGTCTAAGGTGTTGGTCACGGTTAAGATTATGCTCCATAGGTTAAGGAGCTACGCAATTGAATCCATTTAAAAAGCCAGAAACGAAGGCAAAAGTGGATGGTACCCAAGCCTCGATACTGAAGAATGAGGTTATGCCTGTAACGCTTCTCTTAAGAGAGCTGGGCCCTGGGATCCAGCACCTGGGTCACATTACTATACCACAGGTTTGTTCTGGCAGGGCGCTATACAGGTCCAAGGCAGTGGACCCTAAAAAATTAAAGGGGACCCCGTCCTTGAAGGTCTGGCATGACTCCAACACGCCGTGATGGGTGAAGATTGGGTCGCTGTGATAATTCCAGTAGTACCCTATGGGAATGGTAAGAAGATCCTTTGGACTTCTTTTAATGAGTAGATGTTGTCTTGCCTGTGTTTTTTCCTACCACTAGAGGGTGTAAAGTAACATACCTGGTGTCAGCATCCCATGCCTGCCTAGTAGGATAGCTGTCAGCAGCACTTGTGGAGGAGTTCTGCCTCTCCCTCTCATATCACCAGCCACCTGAAGGGGGGGAAATTTGGGGATTCCACCCAGTGGTGTATTTAGGTTTTGTGCTGCCCTAGGCCTGACTAATCGCATGCACCCCCCTAATTTAAATACGACCCACCCCATCCTGCCGAGGCCACACCCCTTCCTGTTTAAGACCCACCCTATCATCTGTAAACAACACCCCTTCCTCTTTAGGCTCATTTGGCACCTTTCAGGGGGGAACGGGTACCTGTTTCTGACAGGTACCCTTCCCCACTTCTGGGAGACTGCGCTGTCCCCTCTGAAGTTTGCCCCCCCTCCTCCTTCCTCCACTGGGCCATTCAGAAAGTGCAACGTGCTTCGCACATGTGCAGTAGGGAACTGGTCGGTTTCCCTTACCATGAATGATAGTGGCAAAACCCGAAAGCCAATCCGAAAATCGGCTGAGGTGTCGACATCACTGGATTCCTAGACAGGTAAGTGTCCTAATATTAAAAGTTAGCAGCTACAGTATTTTTAGCTGCTGAGTTTTAATGCTATCACGGGGGTGGGGGTCTCACTGTGCCCATCAATTGCAGCCTCACTGTGCCCCATCAAACGCAGCCACTGTGCCCATCAAATGCAGCCACTGTGCCCATCAAATGCAGCCACTGTGCCCATCAAATGCTGCCACTGTGCTATCAAATACAGCCACTGTGCCCATCAAATGCTGCCACTGTGCCCATCAAACGCAGTCACTGTGCCCATCAAACGCAGCCACTGTGCCCATCAAACGCAGCCACTGTGCCCATCAAACGCAGCCACTGTCCCCTCAAACGCAGCCACTGTGCCCATCAAACGCAGCCACTGTGCCCATCAAATGCTGCCACTGTGCTATCAAATGCTGCCACTGTGCTATCAAACGCAGCCACTGTGCCCATCAAACGCAGCCACTGTCCCCTCAAACGCAGCCACTGTCCCCTCAAACGCAGCCACTGTGCCCATCAAACGCAGCCACTGTGCCCATCAAATGCTGCCACTGTGCTATCAAACGCAGCCACTGTGCCCATCAATTGCAGCCACTGTGCCCATCAATTGCAGCCACTGTGCCCATCAAATGCAGCCACTGTGCCCCATCAAACGCAGCCACTGTGCCCCATCAAACGCAGCCACTGTGCCCCATCAAACGCAGCCACTGTGCCATCAAACGTAGCCATTGTGCCCTCAAGCACAGCCACTGTGCCATCAAACGCAGCCACTGTGCCCTCAAACACAGCCACTGTGCCCTCAAACACAGCCAATGTACCCATCAAATGCTGCCACTGTGCTATCAAACGCAGCCATTGTGCCCATCAATTGCAGCCACTGTGCCCATCAATTGCAGCCACTGTGCCCATCAAATGCAGCCACTGTGCCCCATCAAACGCAGCCACAGAAAGCCGGCCGCCATGGGCTGCATGTGTGCGGGAGGCGGCAGCGGGAGCCGGGAATCGGCAAGACGGGTGGGGGGGCTTTCTCTCATGCGGGGGGCGGCCCTTTTTGCCGCCCCCCGCAAAGTGCTGCCCTAGGCCTAGGCCTTGTCGGCCTAGGCCAAAACACAGCCCTGATTCCACCTGCGGTAAGCTGGGACCTGCTTCCCTCCCCCCCGGGATTCCCGTGTGGATCACGGCAAGCGCGTGAGGATAACCCTCCTTCATGTATGTCGAGAGGACGTCACAGGGGGGCGGGGATCGGCGCCGCCGGCGTGCACGTTATCCTAATGCGCAGGCACGAAACGGCGTTTGTTATTAAACTTAGGCTGTGTGTGTATAGGTTGGCTGATGGAGAGACATAGACACTATTCACAGGGCACGTAAGCGCTGGATGCTGGGTACAGGCATTATCAAGATTCATCTGTTCAGCATCTAGCTGTGGCATTTGATAGCTGCATATTAAATTGCTAAGACTGAGCTCAGCAATAGATGCATGGTGATTAGTACCTCTGCTTTGTGCCTAGGACTATGTATTGCCAAAGGAGAGGGGCAAAAACAGGGAGAAGGGGCGCAAAAGCACAGCGGTCAGGTCCTGGGAACCCAAGTCGCGTCTCCACACCACCATCTTCCACTGTAAGACCTGAAATGGCTGACCAAGCTGAGCCTTTGTCAGGCATTGTAGCTACCTCCAACACTTCAGCCTCTGGATTTGTCACTAAAGATGACTTGGCTACAGCTCTGGCTGGTTTGGAGGGGAAAATTGCTAGTTTGTTCGCGTCCTCCTCCCAGGCTGGGAAAAAACATGACAGGTCCCCATCCCCTGTTCCTGGCCTGTCATCTGCGGATCAGGAGTGGGTAGAAGATTCGGATGTGACCTTAGAGGACCCATTGGAGAGACATGAGGATGGTTCTTCATTAGAGGGCTCTGCCCCGGAGGAGGCCTTCACAAATTCACAGTCTCAAAGGTTGTTAATTCAATTGCTCACTGAGACAGTGCGTGTTGGTTATAAGTTGTAACAGAGTCGGCTGAGGCCCCCTTTTCCTCTCTGGGTTCTCTAAGGCCTTCTCAGGGGGCACATGCTTTCCCTATGCTCCCGTTGCTGGAACAGCTTATTTATGCTGACTGGGAACACCCAGACAGGCATTTTATTCCTCCTAAGAGATTCTCTCAGTTTTATCCTATGGAGGAGAAATTCACTAAGAAATGGAGTGTGCCAGCAGTGGACGCTGCTGTCTCTTCCCTGAATAAAAGTCTTACTTGCCCAGTCGACAATGTTCAGGTGTTTAAGGATCCAGTGGATAAAAGGCTGGAGTCATTGCTTAAAGCATCATTTGCTATGGCCAGTGCGGTAGCACAGCCTGCAATAGCAGTTATTGGTGTCTGTCTTCCTTAAGGATAAGGTGAAACAGGCCGTCAAAGGGGAAGAGGTCCCAGACCTTCCGGAGCTTCCTAAGGCCCTTTGTTTTGCAGTTGACGGCATTAGGGATTCTATTCATCAGACGTCACGTCTTACTCTTCTGCTGGTACACATGCGAAGACTGCTATGGCTTAAGCATTGGTCAGCAGAATTGCCTTGTAAGAAACTGCTGACTGGGTTTCCCTTTCATGGAGAACGTTTATTTGAGGCTGACTTATTTGAGAACATCGAGAAGATCTTGGGTGGAAAGAGTACTCTTCTCCCAGTAAAGAGAAGAAGTAATCGTCCTTCATTTAAACGTTCTGCCTCTCTGCCGCATGGGGCGTCAGCCTCCAGGCAGTCGCAACGGCCTCCGCCGTCCACCCCAAGGGGAAGGCCCCAAAACCAGGTTCAGGGCCAGAAGTCCTGAGGGCAAAAATCTGCAAAGCAGAGTCCCAAGGAGCAGATCCAGGACAGATGGATCATCTCCATAGTATCTCTGGGGTACGAACTAGAGTTTCGGGAATTTCCACCGCCTCGTTTTCTAGAATCGAGCGTCCCCAAGGACAGAGTAAAAAGGGCATCATTGTTTCAGGCACTAGACCGGTTGCTATCTCAAAGGGTGATCATAGAGACCCCCTTAGGAGAACAGGGAATGGGATTTTATTTGAATCTCTTCACGGTGCCCAAACCAAATAGAGATGTCAGACCCATTCTAGATCTCAAGGGTCTGAACCAACTTTTAAATATCCGCTCCTTTCGCATGGAATCAATCCGGTCAGTGGTGTCCTCCCTTCGGGGAGGAGAATTTCTAGCGTCAATAGACATCAAGGACGCATATCTCCATGTTCAAATTTTCCCTGCTCATCAGAGATTCCTGCGATTTGCAGTAGAGCAGCGACACTTTCAGTTTGTGGCCTTGCCCTTCGGGTTGGCCACCGCACCACGAGTCTTTACAAAAGTCCTGGCTCCACTTTTAAAGAGACTAAGAGCCCAGGGTATAGCAGTAAAGGCATACCTAGACGACCTATTACTGATCGATCAGTCCATAACGGGGCTGGACCTGAGTGTATTCAGCATGGTCAGGTATCTGGAGCATCTAGGTTGGATTATCAACCTAGAAAAGTCATCCTTGCGGCCAGTGAAAAAGCTAGAGTACTTGGGTCTGGTTGTAGCCACAGCTCACAAGAAGGTGTTCTTACACCAGTTAAAGGTCTGCACAATAAGAGATCTGGTTCACACGGTCAGAACAAGGGGGAGTCCTCCCGTCCGCCTTCGTATGAGACTGTTAAGGAAGCAGTTCCCTGTGCTCAGTCCCATTCAAGGCTGTTGCAAAACAGTATCCTGTCCGCCTGGAGCAAGAGAAGCCAGGATTTGGATTGCCCAATGTGTTTGTCTCCAAGCATGCGCCAGAGTCTCAATTGTGGTTGCTAGCCTAGAATTTGCAGAGGGGGAAACCTTTGTACCGGTCACTTGGAGGATAGTGACGACCAATGCCAGCTTCATAGGCTGGGGAGCAATCTTGGAAGAGAACACTGTTCAGGGGGAGTGGTCAGAGTCCGAGAAGACCTTACCCATCAACATTTTAGAGATTCAGGCAGCACGTTTGGCCCTAAGGGCCTGGACGGGCAGATTGCGAGATTATCCTGTCAGGATTCAGTCCGACGATGCCACGGCGGTGGCCTATATCAACCACCAAGGCGGCACCAAAAGTCGCACTGCCCTGAGAGAGGTAAACCATATTCTGTCTTGGGCAGAAGAGCATGTTCCTTGCCTATCTGGGGTGTTCATCTCAGGGGTAGAAAATTGGCAGGCAGACTTCTTAAGCCGCCAGCCATTGCTTCCAGGGGAATGGTCCCTACATCCAGATGTCTTTCTGGTCATTTGCCAGAGGTGGGGTACCCCAGATATAGATCTTTTTGCGTCCAGGTTCAACATGAAGTTGGACAATTTGTGTCCAGGACAAGGGACCTGCTCGCTTGCGGGACAGATGCCTTGGTAACTCCTTGGGATCAGTTTTCACTGATTTATGCATTCCCTCCAGTTCAGTTGCTTCGGCAACTTCTGTGCAGGATCAGAGGGGAATGGAAAATGGTAATCCTAGTTGCCCCGGGATGGCCCAGGAGCTCCTGGTATGTGGAGATCGTGAAGATGGCAGTAATGGATCCTTTGTCTCTATTGTCCCGCCAGGATCTGCTGTCACAAGGGCCAGTATTCCATCCTGCCTTACAAACGGTAAATTTGATGGTTTGGCTGTTGAGGCCCTCATCCTAAAAGCGCGCGGGGAACACGCTTTTCTCTATGGGAACAGCGGGGGGGGCTGTGGTGCCGTTAGTGTGCATCAGGCACAGCGAGCTACAGCACAGGCGCAGGGCGTGTTATTTAAAACCCCAGACGCCTAGAGTTCTGTAAAGCAGTGGGACACAGAAGGTTTGGGGCACGTAAGCACCTTTGTTTGTGGATTGGATTCAGGCATACCAAGACACCTACTCAGCATCAGGCTGTGCATATTAGCAGGCATTTTTTATTGCCAGACTAGGCTCAGCAGTTGATGCACTTGTAATAGTACCTCTGCTTTGTGCTTAGGACTATGTCTCCCTGTAGAAGGAGTTCAGGGGCAGGGAAAAAAGGCACTAAAGTGTCGCCATCTGGATCTGTGGGTTCTAGATATGCCTTCATGATACCAGCCTCCGCTGAGAGACCTGAGGCAGCCGCACAGAATGAGCCATTGCCCCTGTCAGGCATTGCAGCCTCTCCCATCCTGGCAGCTCCTGCAAATGTCACTGAAGATTAGGGATGAGCCGAACACCCCCCTGTGACCCCGCCCCCCTCTGACGCACGGTGACTTGACGGGACTTCCCTGTGGCATTCCCCGTGACGTCACAGGGAAGTCCCGTCATGTCCCGTGCGTCAGAGGGGGGCGGGGTCACCGGGTGGCCCCATCCCCGTTATTTAAGAACTGTCAAACGAGGAGCGCCGTCACACAGCGGGAGCCTCCCTCCATGCCAGCATGGGTGCGGAGCGGCCCGGAGAAGAAAATGAAGAAGAGAAGAAAAGAAGAAGAGTAGATGAAGAGAAGAGCGGGAGCCTCCTCCCATGCCATGGGTGCGGAGCGGCCCGAGGAGAAGAAGATAGAAGACGCCGCGGAGGAGATGCTGGACGAGAACGCCGGAGGAAGAACCAGAAGATGAAGGAAGATAGAAGAAAGAAGAAGCATTTAAATAAAGGAATTGTCAAAAACTGTCTCTTGTCATTTTTAACATTTTTGACAGTTTTTTAGTGAAATGGTAGGGGTAAGTACCCCCTTACCATTTCACACAGGGGGGGGGCCGGGATCTGGGGGTCCCCTTGTTAAAGGGGGCTTCCAGATTCCGATAAGCCCCCCGCCCGCAGACCCCCACAACCACCGGCCAGACCCCCACAACCACATGGGGACAAGGTGTTTTGGGGGGCTACCCCAAAGCACCCTCCCAATGTTGAGAGCATGTGGCCTGGTACGGTTCAGGAGGAGGGGGGCGCACTTTCGTCCCCCCCTCTTTTCCTGCGGCCTGCCAGGTTGCGTGCTCGGATAAGGGTTTGGTATGGATTTTTGGGGGGACCCCACGCCGTTTTTTTTTTTTTGGCGCGGGGTTCCCCTTAAAATCCATACCAGACCTGAAGGGCCTGGTATGGAATTTAGGGGGACTCCCATGTCATTTTTTTTTTAATTTTGGTTCGGGGTTCCCCTTTGGGGAATTCCCATGCCGTTTTTATCAATGAACTTCTATGTGTATTGTCGGCAATGCAATAGCCGCGGGTAGTTTTAAATGGGTTTTTCCTTCAAAATGTCATTTTGCTGTCAGACTGTTCTAAACACAGGAAACATGCGCCCCTTTACAGGCATACTATAGACACCCCCCAGGTACGAAATTTAAAGGAATATTACACTTTTATTGTTTGACTTTAAGCATTAGTAAAATCACTGCTTCTGAAAAAACGGCCGTTTTTAAAACTTTTTTTTTGCATTGATCCAAGTCCCCTGGGGCAGGACCCGGGTCCCCAAACAATTTTATTGACAATAACTTGCATATTAGCCTTTAAAATTAGCACTTTTGATTTCTCCCATAGACTTTTAAAGGGTGTTCTGCGGCATTCGAATTTGCCGCGAACACCCCAAATTGTTCGCTGTTCGGCGAACTTGTGAACAGCCAATGTTCGAGTCGAACATGAGTTCGACTCGAACTCGAAGCTCATCCCTACTGAAGATGCTTTGGCAGCAGCATTGGTTGGTTTAGAAGGGAGGTTAGCTGCTTTAATTTCAGCATCCTCACAGAAGAGCAAAAAGCGGGGTAGGTCCCCTTCCTCTGCTTTGGGGTCCCTATCAGACGACCAACAATCTGATGATGATGATGTTGATGATTCTGGGGATCAGGGGCAGTCAGTTGAGTCAAGGGATGAGATAAAGATCCCTTCTACCTCTCAGGTTCTCAGAATGCAGGTGAAGTACTATACAGAAGTTGCGCGTGATACGTACAAACTGCCCTCCACTGAGTCAGCCGGATCCCCTATTCCCTCCTTGGGGTCTTTAAGGTCCCCACAGACTGCATTTACCTTCCCGGTCCATCCTTTACTGGAAAAGCTTATGTATGCTGACTGGGATCACCCAGATAAGCTGTTTTCTCCTCCCAAGAAGTTTTCCCTTCTTTATCCAATGGAGGAGAAGTTCACCAAGAAATGGAGTTTGCCAGCAATAGACGCAGCCATTTCTTCTGTGAATAAAAGTCTGACCTGTCCTGTGGACAACGCTCAGGTATTTAGAGATACAAATGAGAAAAAGCTGGAGTCTTTGTTTAAATCTTCCTTTACTATGGCTGGCACTGTTACCCAACCTGCAGTAGCGGCGATTGGTATGTGTCAGTTCTTAAAGGATCAGATGAAGCAGGTGATTAAAATCCTCCCTGCTGAACAGGCCAGAGATTTGGCGAATCTACCTAAGGCCTTTTGTTTTGCGGTGGATGCTATTAATGATTCAATTCAGCAAGCATCCCGCCTTAGGCCCCTTTCACATGGGCGGACCGTATGTCCGTTTTTCATCCATCCGTTTTTGGATGAAAAACGGACATACATGTATCCCTATGGGATAGCGGATGTCAGCGGATCAACATCTAATGACATCAGTCTCCGCTATGCTCCGAAACTGATGACGGAGGAAAACCCTATTTTTCCATCCGTCTGCGGATCGGATGAAAACGGACACATGGTCTGTTTTCGTCCGTTCCCCCCATAGAGGAAAGCGGAGATCTGATCCGCCGGCTCAGCAGGGATTAACGGAGCGATCGCCGCTGAGCAAGCGGATGTCCAAAAACGGATCCTCCCACAGTGTCTATGGGTTACAGACTGGAATTTCAGGGACTCCCGCCATGCTGTTTCCTAAGGTCAAGCATTTCCAAGGATCCAGTAAAAAGAGGGCCCTTGTTCGTGGCATTGGACCACCTGTTATCCCAGGGGGATAACAAGGCTCAGGGTTTTATTCAAATCTCTTTACGGTTCCAAAACCAAAATGGAGATATCAGGCCCATTCTAGATCTGAAAGATCTGAATCAGTTCCTGAACGTTTGTTCTTTTTGCATGGAGTCATACCGCTCAGTGGTCTCCACCCTACAAGGGGGAGAGTTCCTGGCGTCAATAGACATCAAAGACGCATATCTACATGTGCCAATTTGTCCCGCTCACCAAGGTTTGTGGTAGAACAGTGCCACTTCCAGTTTGTGGCTCTACCCTTTGGTCTAGCTACTGCACCTCAGGTATTCACCAAGGTTCTAGCCCCGCTCCTGGCAAATCTGAGGGCTCAAGGCATAGCAATAACAGCATATCTAGACGATCTACTACTGGTGGAACAGTCGGTTGCACGATTAAACCACAATGTGCTCAAGACGGTAGAATACCTAGAGCGTTTAGGCTGGGTCCTCAACTTAGAAAAGTCATCCTTGCAGCCCCTAAGAAGGCTGGAGTATTTGGGTATGGTCACAGACACAGCCCAAAACAGGGTATTTTTACCCAAGCCAAAGGTCAAGGCTTTGAAAGAGTTGATCCGGCTGGTCAAAGCAAAGAGGGAACCTTCCATTTGCCTTTGCATGAGGTTGTTGGGGAAGATGGTAGCCTCATTCGAGGCCATCCCTTACGCCCAGTTTCATTCAAGACCATTGCAATACTGCAAAACTGCATACTGTCTGCTTGGAACAGGAGAGTCTAAGCCTTGGCCTGACCGATGCGGCTGACGTTGGAAGTACAGCAAACCCTCAGTTGGTGGTTGCTAACCAAGAATTTACAGAAGGGAAAATCCTTTGCACCAGTTACCTGGAAGGTGGTGACTACAGATGCCAGCCTTATCGGCTGGGGCGCAGTCCTAGAAGGAGCTACGATCCAAGGGAGATGGTCCAAAGCAGAGAAGATCCTGCCCATCAACATTCTGGAAATTCGGGCAGTACGCTTGGCTCTCGGGCCTGGACATACAGGTTACAGGGCTGTCCTGTTCAGATACAATCCGACAATGCACGGCGGTGGCCTATATCAATCACCAAGGGGGCACCAGGAGTCTGGCTGCCCAGAGAGAGGTGAACCACATTTTGGTGTGGGCAGAAGGGCTTGTTCCTTGTCACTCACCGGTCTTCATTCCGGGGGTGGAGAATTGGCAGGCAGATTATCTGAGTCGCCAGCAACTGTCTCCAGGAGAGTGGTCTCTGCACCCGACGTGTTCCTGGCAATATGCCAGAGATGGGGTTCGCCCGGGTTGTGGATCTACTAGCCTCTAGGTTCAACATGAAGTTGGACAATTTTGTTTCAAGAACAAAGGATTCACTAGCATTCGGGACGGATGCGTTGGTAATTCCTTGGGATCAATTTTCCCTGATCTATGCGTTTCCTCCGGTTCCGCTCCTACCGCAGCTTCTTCGCAGGGTCAAGAGAGAAAAGAAAGCGGTAATTCTGGTGGCCCCAGCCTGGCCCAGAAGATCCTGGTATGCAGAAATCATAAGGATGGCAGTAGGAAAGCCATGGCTTCTTCCACTGCACCCAGACCTGCTTTCGCAGGGACCAGTATTCCACCCTTCCTTACGGAGTCTAAATTTAACGGTTTGGCTGTTGAAACCTGCATCTTGAAGGGTCGTGGACTCTCGGGTACAGTTCTCTCTACTCTGGTTAATGCTAGAAAGCCGGACTCCAGGCTCATCTATTACAGAATCTGGAAGGCATACGTTTCCTGGTGTGAATCCAGGGGTTGGCATACTCGAAAATATGCCATAGGTAGAGTTCTTGCATTTCTACAAATGGGGTAGAAATGAAGCTAGCCTTGAGCACCATCAAGGGTCAGGTCTCTAGACATGTGCAGAATGAAAAAATTTGTTTAGTTTCGTTTCGTTATTTAACTAAATTCGTTTAGTTAAATTCATTGCATTTGTTACATTCGTTTTCGGAATTCGTTTCGTTTCGTATTCGAATTCGAAAAAATTTGACCGCATTCGAAAAAATTCGACCGTATTCGAAAAAACTATCAAATTCGAAAAAATTCTACCACATTTGAAAAAAACTTTCAAATTCGAAAAAATTCTACCACATTCGAAAAAAACTGTCAAATTCGAAAAAAATCTACCACATTCGAAAAAAACTATCAAATTCGAAAAAATTCTACCACATTCGAAAAAAACTGTCAAATTCGAAAAAATTCCACCACATTCGAAAAAAACATTAACTGAATTTGAAAAAGTAAACTATATATAACCATTTTGCAAAATTTGAAATTCGTATATAATGAAATCGAATTCCAATAGAAAAGATTAGGATAGAATAGAAAATATAAAAGAATAGCATAGAAAAACAATAGAACATAATATAAAAAAATATAATATATTGTATTCTAATCTTTTCTATTCAAATTCAAATTCATTCTGTACCAAATTCCTATTTCGGAAGATGGTTATATATATATATATATATATATATATATATTATATTTTTTTTCTATTCTGTTCCATTGTTTTTCTATGCTATTCTTTTCTATTCTATTCTAAACTTTTCTATTCAAATTTGAATTAATTCTATGCGAAATTCGAATTTCGGAAGATGGCTTCTAAAATTAGAATTTCGTATAGAATGAATTCGAATTTGAATAGAAAATAATAGAAAAGAATAGACTAGAAAAACAATAGAACAGAACAGAATAAAATATAATATATATATTATATCTTATTCTATTCTGTTCTATTGTTTTTCTAGTCTATTCTTTCTACTCTATTCTAATCTTTTCTATTCATTTTATACGAAATTTGAATTTCGGAAGATGGTTTTATATATATATATATATATATATATATATATATATATATATAAAATATTTTTTCTATTCTGTTCTATTGTTTTTCTATTATTTTCTATTATATTCTAATCTTTTCTATTTGAATTCAAATTCATTCTATACAAAATTCGAATTTGGGAAAATGGTTATATAGAAATAGAATGAAATCAAATTCTAATAGAAAAGAATAGAATAGAAAAACAATAGAACAGTAGAACAGAATAGAAAGAAATATTATATATATATATATATATATATATATATATATAATATATATATATAAAACCATCTTCCGAAATTGGAATTTGGTACAGAATGAATTCGAATAGAAAAGATTAGAATAGAATATTTTATATTTTTTTTCTATTCTGTTCTATTGTTTTTCTATGCTATTCTAATTTCGGAAGATGTTTTTTTTATATATATATATATATATATATATATATATATATATATATATAATTTTTTTCTATTCTGTTCTATTGTTTTTCTGTTATTAGAATTCGATTTCATTTTATTTCATTCTGTTTCTGTATAACCATTTTCAGAAATTCAAATTTCGTATAGAATGAATTCGCATTCAAATAGAAATTAATATAGAAAATTAGATTAGAAAATAATAGAAACGAATAGAAAAACAATAGACTAGCATATATATATATATATATATATATATATATATATATATATATATATATATATATATATATATAAAACCATCTTCCGAAATTTGAATTTCTTATAAAATGAATTTGACTTTGAATAGAAAAGATTAGAATAGAGTAGAAGAGAAAAGACTAGAAAAACAATAGAACAGAATAGAATAAAATATATATGTTATATTTTATTCAGTTCTGTTCTATTGTTTGTCTAGTCTATTATTTTCTATTCTAATCTTTTCTATTCAAATTCGAATTCATTCTATACGAAATTCCACTTTCAGAAGCCATCTTCCGAAATTCGAATTTCGTATAGAATGAATTTAAATTCGAATAGAAAAGTTTAGAATAGAATAGAATAGAAAAGAATAGCATAGAAAAACAATGAAACAGAATAGAAAGAAATTATATATATATATATAAAACATCTTCCAAAATTCGAATTTCTTATAGACCGAAATCAAATTTGAATATAAAAGATTAGAATAGAATAGAAAATAATAGAAAAGAATATGAGCCTCTTCTGGGTACACCCACATTGATCACTTATCCAGGCGGTGCGGTAAATAAGTAAATGAGAGTGTGCTTACCAGATCCAGTTGACCCCTTAATTACAGGGGGTCATAGGAGACATGAATGAACCAGTGGCAAACTCCTGGGCTAGCTGTCATCAAGTGGATTCCTTAATTATCGGAGGTCCCATCAGGTCTAATGCCCCGTACACACGGTCGGATTTTCCGACGGAAAATGTGTGATAGGACCTTGTTGTCGGAAATTCCGACTGTGTGTAGGCTCCATCACACATTTTCCATCGGATTTTCCGACTCACATGCTGTGGATGCGTGAGTGCACCATCCTATACAGGCATAAACATAAACAGGAATCCCCCTGATGAAGGCATGTGATCCCTGTGCCGAACACGCGTAGGGGAGGGGCCTGGACGGAGCTGTCAGCAGAGAGAGAGAGAGATTGAGGCACACACCGCACCACACGCTATACCTCACGATCGGCCTGTTTATGTTTATGCCTGTATAGGATGGTGCACTCACGCACCCACAGCATGTGAGTACCCCTATAAGGGGAGAGTTTTGTTCACAATAAAAGATCCTTCATTATGTTACAATGTTGCGCTATGGAGTTTCTTTTCTCTTGCATATAATATCATGACTGGGAACATTGGAGGCCTGCACAGTTGATTCCATTTGAGCACAGGAGTGGCTCCAAAGCGTGTTTGACAAAGTTTAATTACTGTGTCACACACTGTAAGGTGAGCGCATACGCTTTTGGGGGTCACTGGAAGACACTAAGGCATGCTTTATGGTGTTGCACTTTTTGGAAGAACAAGATGGATGAGCTTCACTAATTATGGACACATTTTTTGAGCACTTTATATTTATACATTTTTGGATATACACTTTTTGAACTATAAGGACTTTCATGAGGAATGTTGCTATTTCACTTCTGATTTGGCACTTAGATTGTGTGTTTTTTATATTGCACTCTTCACTTTGAAAATTATAAGGTTTAAGCACTAAGAGATATTTTTGATTAATTATTGGTCAGCATTAGCACATTTATTTATTTATTTTTGGTTATTTTGGCACGTAGCACTTACTGTAATCACCTATATGGTATTTTTTCAATCTAGCGCAGACACATCTGTATGTCTTTAACAAGGTTCAGCACAGGGTCAATGGGTTTAAACAAGGAACAGCAGCAGGTACAGGGAACAGGGCACAGCTGACGACAAACCAGCAACCCGACTGGGTGCTGGAGCCGTCAGATGTAGCCCTCCGGCGAGCGCGTCAGCGTGACGCGCTGCCGGGCACCCGCACGGCCACGGCGCGCACGCGGGGACCACCGTGCACCCACGCGCGCCGCACCATCGGGCCACGAACGGGTGTATGGCGTAGCGCGAATCCACTGCGCATGCGCCCTGGAGCCCGGCGGACGGAGGCGGCCTGTGCCTCCTGACAGCTGGTTTTGTAGATTCTGGATTAGGGTCTTCAGAGGTTTCAAAGATATTTGATTGGGAGAAGCCTCTATCCCTGTGCTCAGGTCTTACCTGACCAAGGCCAGTAAGTCAGCCTGCATGCCTCTGCCTGCCGCATGAACTCTGTCTGCTACCTGTACTATGGAAATATTTAGCTGTAGCAAGAGGCAGTAGGTTTATAAAGAGCTGGAGAGTGGTACAATAATGAGTGTCTGCAGGTAACAGTGTACCAGGACTAGGGATGAGCGGAACACCCCCCTGTTCAGTTCGCACCAGAACTTGCGAACAGGCAAAAAATTTGTTCGAACACGCGAACACCGTTAAAGTCTATGGGACACGAACATGAATAATCAAAAGTGCTAATTTTAAAGGGTTATATGCAAGTTATTGTCATAAAAAGTGTTTAGGGACCTGGGTCCTGCCCCAGGGGACATGGATCAATGCAAAAAAAAGTTTTAAAAATGGCCTTTTTTCGGGAGCAGTGATTTTAATAATGCTTAAAGTGAAACAATAAAAGTGTAATATTCCTTTAAATTTCGTACCTGGGGGGTGTCTATATTATGCCTGTAAAGGGGCACACGTTTCCCGTGTTTAGAACAGTCTGACAGCAAAATGACATTTCAAAGGAAAAAAAGTCATTTAAAACTACTCGCGGCTATTGAATGAATGAATTGCCGGTCCAACAATACACATAAAAGTTCATTGATAAAAATAGCATGGGAATTCCCCACAGGGGAACCCCGAACCAAAATTTAAAAAAAAATGACGTGGGGGTCCCCCTAAATTCCATACCAGGCACTTCAGGTCTGGTATGGATATTAAGGGGAACCCCGGCAAAATAAAAAAAAATGGCGTGGGGTCCCCCTCAAAATCTATACCAGACCCTTATCCGAGCACGCAACCTGGCAGGCCGCAGGAAAAGAGGGGGGGATGAGAGAGCGCCCCCCCTCCTGAACCGTACCAGGCCACATGCCCTCAACATGGGGAGGGTGCTTTGGGGTAGCCCCCCAAAACACCTTGTCCCCATGTTGATGGGGACAAGGGCCTCATCCCCACAACCCTTGCCCGGTGGTTGTGGGGGTCTGCGGGCGGAGTGCTTATTGGAATCTGGAAGCCCCTTTAACAAGGGGACCCCCAGATTCCTGCCCTCCCCCCTGTGTGAAATGGTAAGGGGGTACTTTCATTTCACAAAAAAACTGTCAAAAATGTTAAAAATGACAAGAGACAGTTTTTGACAATTCCTTTATTTAAATGCTTCTTCTTTCTTCTATCTTCTATATTCTTTCTTCAATCTTCTTTTGTCTATCTTCCTTCGGTTTCTTCCTCTATCTTCTTGTTCTTCTGGTTCTTCTGGTTCTTAATCCGGTGTTCTCGTCCGGCATTTCCTCTGCGGCATCTTCTTCCTTTCTTCTCCTCGGGCCGCTCCGCATCCATGATGGCATGGTGGGAGGCTCCCGCTGTGTGACGCTTCTCCTCTTCTGGCGGTTCTTAAATAACGGAGGGCGGGGCCACCCGGTGACCCCGCCCCCTCTAACGCACGGGGACTTCCCTGTGGCATTCCCCGTGTTGTCAGAGGGGGCGGGGTCACCCGTTACGTAATGGGTGACCCCGCCCCCCTCTGACATCACAGGGAATGCCACAGGGAAGTCCCCGTCAAGTCCCCGTGCATCAGAGGGGGCGGGGTCACCGGTTGGCCTCGCCCTCCGTTATTTAAGAGCCATCAGAAGAGGAGAAGCGTCACACAGCGGGAGCCTTCCACCATGCCATCATGGATGCGGAGCGGCCCGAGGAGAAGAAGGGAAGAAGACGCCGCGGAGAAGATGCCGGACGAGAACACCGGAGGAAGAACCACAAGAAGAAGATGGAGGAAGAAACCGAAGGAAGATAGAAGATAGAAGATAGAAGAAGCATTTAAATAAAGGAATTGTCAAAAACTGTCTCTTGTCATTTTTAACATTTTTGACAGTTTTTTTGTGAAATGGTAGGGGTACTCCCTTACCATTTCACACAGGGGGGAGGGCCAGGATCTGGGGGTTCCCTTGTTAAAGGGGGCTTCCAGATTCCAATAAGCCCCCCGCCCACAGACCTCCACAACCACCGAGCAAGGGTTGTGGGGATGAGGCCCTTGTCCCCATCAACATGGGGACAAGGTGTTTTGGGGGGCTACCCCAAAGCACCCTCCCAATTTTGAGCGCATGTGGCCTGGTACGGTTCAGAAGGGGGGGCGCTGTCTCATCCCCCCCTCTTTTCCTGCGGCCTGCCAGGTTGCGTGCTCGGTTAAGGGTTTTTTTCCTTTGAAATGTCATTTTGCTCTCAGACTGAACACGGGAAACATGCGCCCCTTTACAGGCATACTATAGACACCCCCCAGGTACGAAATTTAAAGGAATATTACACTTTTATTGTTTCACTTTAAGCATTATTAAAATCACTGCTCCCGAAAAAACGTCCGTTTTTAAAACTTTTTTTTACATTGATCCATGTCCCCTGGGGCCCTGTCCCCTGGGGCCCTGTCCCCTGGGGCAGGATCCAAGTCCCCAAACACTTTTTATGACAATACCATGAATATAAGCCTTTAAAATTAGCACTTTTGATTTCTCCCATAGACTTTTAAAAGGTGTTCCGCGGCTTTCGAATTTGCCGCGAACACCCCAAATTGTTCGCTGTTCGGCGAACTGGCGAACAGCCGATGTTCAAGTCGAAAATGAGTTCGACTCGAAGCTCATCCCTAACCAGGACCAATATTTTGACCGTGCTGACCATGTCTCTGCCTGGACAATTCGTTTGGCTGTTGCTGACCACTTTTAATGCTTTAGCTGTGCTGACAATATCCCTGTGCTAACTATAGACAATATTCCTGCCTGCTGCCTGGACAATTACTTTCATTGTCACCAAGCACATCGCTGCCTGCTGCCTGGACCAATGCTTTCCTCTGTGGACAACTGCACTACTAAAACCACAGGTAATCGTTTGTTTCCCCTTTGCTCAGCAGAATGTATTTTGGAGTGTTATTCTTGGTATGTACATGCTATGTGTTAGAAATATGAAGGGCCTTCAAAAATGATAGGTTGTCAGGAAATTAGGTGTGTAATTTATGTCCCTGGAACACCTGACAATTCTCCTTACATGCTGAGCCTCTCTATGTGGCCAGGCTGTGTAAAACATGTGGAATAACAATACTCAGGAGGAGTAGCAGAATGTATTTTGGGGTGTCATTTTTTTCTATGTACATGCTATGTGTTAGAAATATCTTGGACAACAAAATGGACAACTTTGTGTAAAATAAAAAATGCGTTTTCATTTTTTCCCCACATTTTCCAGAAACTTTTGGAAAAAAGCAACATGTTCAAAAGACTCATTATGCCTCATAGACTATACGTTGGGGTGTTTGCTTTCCAAAATGGGGTCCTTTTGTGGGCGTTCCCATTGTCCTGGTGCTCCAGGGCCTTCAAAATTGTGATAGGTTGTCAATAAATTAGATGTGTAATTTATGCTCCTAGAACGCCTGAAGGTGCTACTTGAATGTTGGGCCTCTGTATGTGGCCAGGCTCTGTAAAAGTCTCACACATGTGGTATCACTATACTCAGGACGAGTAGCAGAATGTATTTTGAGGTGTCAATTTTGCTATGTGTTAGAAATATTGTATAAAGGGGGTGTGTCCAGCCGGCAGCGAGAACAGTTGCTTTTTAGACGAGCTCCGGCTCTACAGACCATCTAGCTACTAATCCCAGCGACAGAGGGGCCCCTATTCACCAGCTTCAAGCACCCCAGGAAGCCCTGAGCCTTGTGAGATGCACAAACAAGGATCCCTTCGTTCTGCACCGCAGAAACTGATAAATTTTTTCATGCCAGCCGAGGGACGGTGTACAAAGATGGCACCGACCCGGCCATGCGGCCTGCGGACACAGAGAATACCTCTTCAGACTCCAGCAGAATGGCCTCCACGGAATGTACAGCTGTACCGTATACCGTTCTTCCTCTGGAGACTCTGACCCCTCTCCCCCTGATAGTCCCTCCACATGCAGCCCTGCTAAGCATAAAAAGGCCAACCAGGGAGAGGATTCTGATATGGAGGACAATGCTGCAGAGCATTCCGCCCAGCCTGCTCTTGAGAAATTTACTTCCTCATCTCAGCCTGTGTCAGTGGCCAATATGAAAGAAATGCTGATTTCACTAAGAGAGTCCATGCACATTGATATGCTGAAAATGCTACGCCCTATTAATGCTGCTGTGCAGCAACAAAGAATGTCTCATGTAGAGAATAAAATGGATAATGCTTTTTCTGCTCATAATAACCTTGTGGATGCATACCTGCTCCAATTTCTCCATTAGCTTGTCCCTAGGGCCAGTGATATAGAATTGATCATAGACAGGGCACATAGATTGCCTAAACCAGCCTTCCTCGCTGACACGGTGCCAAGAAATGTATTAGCCAGCATACACTACTATCATACCAAAGAGGAAGCTATGCGTGCCATGCGGAAAAATCCACAACTGGATGGGCAATTTACGGGCATCGCATTATACACAGATTTGTGGAGACAGAACTTGAAGAATGAAATAAACAGTCTTGGGCTTTTTTGGATAGCAAATGTACCAGTTGCTATCAAATGGAAAGGTCCTTCCATATCCCCAGTGAAGTGACTGGCCTCAGGTGATACACAGAGATGAGACAAATACGTCTACAGTACATATGTTATACCTGTTTATCTGCAATCTTCTCTACATTCATTCCAATGCCGTGTACACACGAGCAGACTTTTCAGCATCAAATGTCCAAACGGACTTTCGACGTAGTTACGACGGACTGTCGAATGACCGGACTAAAGTCCGTTCGAAAGTCCGTTCGTTTGCACGTGATGATGTACGAAGGGACTAGAATAAGGAAGTTCATAGCCAGTAGCCAATGCCCTAGCGTAGTTTTTTGTCCGTCAGGCTAGCATACAGACAAACGTATTTTCGATCGGACTCGAGTCCGTCGGAAAGATTTAAAACATTTTCGATAGAAAAGGTCAGCTGAAGGGCCGATGAAGCCCACACACGATCAGATTGTCCAACTGATTCGTTCCGTCGGACCAGTCCGGTCGAAAAGTCCGGTCGTGTGTACACAGCAAAAGTTGAATTTTTAAAGCTTGCCTGAGAGTTCAGAAAATGGGGGTGAAGAGTTGAAGTTACATTCTGCAGAGCTTGGTGAGGAGAGCTCTGAGATCTGATTGGAAGGAAAGGAACCCCCCCTTCACACAGCTCACATAAACTTGTCAGAAGTGACTCATGCTGATAGCAGAGGAATGAGGCAGCGGACAGAAATGACACTTAGTGCTCTGGATTGAGTACTACACTATAGAGGAATATGCTTTGTTCATATTTCATGTCTAAGGTTTACAATCACTTGCCACAAATTCACGTACCTATTCGTCATTATATTTCAAGTGGTTGTACCGGGGTGATATGCAGCTGGAGGCATCACCATGGCATAGGCGTGCGCAGGCTATTGCATTAGGGTGTGCACCCCAGAGGTAAATTACACATGCGTGTGTGTATGTGTATATATATATATATATATATATATATATATACACACACACTATATTATCAAAAGTATTGGGACGCACATGAACTTTTTTGCTATCCCAGTCTTAGTCCGTAGGGTTCAATATTGAGTTGGCTCCGCCCTTTGCAGCTATAACAGCTTCAACTCTTCTGGGAAGGCTGTCCACAAGGTTTAGGATTCTTCCAGAAGAGCATTTGTGAGGTCAGGCACTGATGTTGGATGAGAAGGCCTGGCTCGCAGTCTCCGCTCTAATTCATCCCAAAGGTGTTCTATTGGGTTGAGGACAGGACTCTGTGCGGGCCAGTCAAGTTCCTCCACTCCAAACTCGCTAATCCATGTCTTTATGGATCTTGCTTTGTGCACTGGTCCAAATCATTTGGTGGAGGGGGGATTATGATCTGGGGGTTGTTTTTCAGGGGTTGGGCTTGGCCCCTTAGTTCCAGTGAAGGGAACTCTGAAGGCGTCAGCATGCCAAGACATTTTGGACAATTTCATGCTCCCAACTTTGTGGGAACAGTTTGGGGATGACCCCTTCCTGTTCCAACATGACTGCGCACCAGAGCACAAAGCAAGGTCCATAAAGACACGGATGAGCGAATTTGGGGTGGAGGAAAATGAACTTCAAGTGCAATAATTCACATTATAGTTTACTAATAGTAACTAAATAGTAACCATCCCTGCTAAGTTTAATTTGTTATGTCTTGTTTTCAGTTTGATGTGTATTATATGTGACGTTACATATCACAGAGACCGGTGTTGTGGTAATATTGAAGTTTATTGAGATTTCCATACATTGGAGGGTTCCACCATTATTGTTAAGTTATTGATCAGTAAGTCAGCACTGCACTTTTTTTTAATGTGATGTGGGCACACATAACAGTGCTTAGCGGAAGGCCTTTTACTGACACTTTCTTATTTTACCTCCAGTAGTTTATTGTAAATAGTGGTGTGGTGATTACCTATTATACTAAAGATCGGCATGTGGCATTAATAAACATCAACAGATTTCAGTTGTGCCCCACCAGCCCCCCCCCCCATGAACAACGTGCCTGGCTGCAAAGTTCATCTCCCCATCCCTGCACTCAGTGCACTGATCGGCACTGATTGGCAGCACTGATGGGCACTGATAGGCTGCACTGATTGGCAGCACTGATAGGTGGCACTTATAGGCAGCACTAATAGGCGGCACTGATATGCACTAATAGTTGGCACTGATAGGCAGCACTGATGGGCAGCACTGATGGGTACTGATAGGCAGCACTGATAGGCAGCATTGATTGGCACTGATAGGCAGCATTGATTGGCACTGATGAGCAGCACTGATTGGCAGCATTGATTGGCACTAATGGGCAGCACTGATTGGCGTCATTGATTGGCACTTATGGGCAGCACTGTTTGGCACTGATATTGGCACTGATGGGCACTGATAGGCAACACTGATTGACAGCATTGATTGGCACTGATGGGCAAATACTGATTGGCACTTATAGCGGCACTGATGAACACTAATTGGCAGCATTGATTGGCACTGATAGGCTGCACTGATTAGCGGCACTGATTGGCAGCATGGATGGGCAGTAATTGGCTGCACTGATGGGCACTGATAGGTGGCACTAATATGGGTCACTGATTGGCACTGACTGGTGGCACTGATTGCACTAATAGTTGGCACTGATAGGCGGCAATGATAGGCAGCACTGACTGGCAGCACTGAGCGACACTGATAGGCAGCACTGATGGGCACTAATAGGCAGCACTAATTTGCAGCATTGATTGGCACTGATAGGCAGCACTGATAGGCATCATTGAATTGCACTGATGGGCAGCACTGATTGGCATGGATAGCGTCACTGATAGGCAGCATTGATTGGCACTGATAGGCAAATACTGATTGGCACTGATGGGCACTGATTTTCAGAATTGATTGGCACTGATGGGCAGCACTGATGGGCACTGATAGGCAGCACTAATCATCACTGATGGGCACTGACAGGCAGCACTGATGGGCACCGACAGGCACTGATTGGCACTAACAGGCAGCACTGATGGGCACTGATTGGCAGCATTAATGGGCACTGATTGTCACTGATAGCGGCATTGATAGGCAGCACTTATTGACATCATTAATTGGCACTTATGGACAGCACTGATAGCAGCACTGATAGGCAGCACTGATGGGCACTGATAGGCAGCACTGATGGGCACTGATAGCAGCACTGATGGGCATTGATTGGCAGCACTGATTGGCACTGATAGGCATCACTGATGGGTACTGATAGCAGCACTGATAGGCAGCACTGATAGGCATCACTGATGGGCACTGATTGGCAGCACTGATAGCAGCACTGATAGGCAACACTGGTGGGCACTGATTTGGCACTAATTTGCACTGATGGACACTGACAGAGGAGAGGGGGAGTTTCACATTCAGCAGATCATAAAGGGAGAGCCGCTCAGTGTGTGAAACTCAGCTAATGTAACTAAACACAGGGAGAAGATCAGCTGTCACAACTTTGCGGTGATGTAGGAGTGGGCGGGACCGAGCAGCTATCAAACACCAGCCAATGACTGGGCTGCTTAAAAAGGGGGCGGAGCCACATACATGTAGCGGTCCACCCAGACCCCATCCCATTGGCTGGTGTTTGATGGTTGTTCGGTCCCGCCCGCCCCCGACATCACTGCGGAGTTGTGACAGCTGGTCTCTCTCTCTCTCTACATGCAGTTACATTAGCTGACAGTTTCACACACTGAGCGGCTCTCGCCTCATGATCTGCTGAATGTTTCACAGGCAGTGCGGACTACACAATGCCTGGATACAACATTTCAGAGCAGATCTCAGGAGACAGCTTCGGGTGATTAGGGTGTGTAATAACAACCAAGGTGGCTAAGCAGCCACTTGATTGTTATCACAAGCAGCGGGGGACTCCCCTGGCCTCTTCTGTCCTACTGGGAGGCCCGAGTGACCAGCCGACATGTCCACTGGCTGCAGGGCAGGTGCTACCACTAGGCAAACTAGGCAGCCGCCTAGGGCGCACTGCTGCCTAGGGCGCCCAGCCACTGGTGTTCCTACTCTCTTTTCTCTGCAGAAAGCAACTAGGTCTCAGCAGCAGTGGGGAGGACTGTGTCTATGTCCCAACTCCCGAATGAATGGCAACAAGCAAACATTCACTGATGGGCACTGGTGAGGCTGCATTGGATGGGCGCTGGTGAGGCTGCATTGGATGGGCGCTGGTGAGGCTGCATTTGATGGGTGCTGGTGAGTCTGCATTTGATGGGCACTGGTGAGGCTGCATTTGATGGGCGCTGGTGAGGCTGCATTTGATGGGCGCTGGTGAGGCTGCATTTGATGGGTGCTGGTGAGTCTGCATTTGATGGGCGCTGGTGAGGCTGCGTTTGATGGGCACTGGTGAGGCTGCATTTGATGGGCACTGGTGAGGCTGCATTTGATGAGTGCTGGTAGGCTGCATTTGATGGGCACTGGTGAGGCTGCATTTGATGGGCGCTGGTAGGCTGCATTTTATGGGCACTGGTGAGGCTGCATTTGATGGGCGCTGGTAGGCTGCATTTGATGGGCGCTGGTAGGCTGCATTTGATGGGCACTGGTGAGGCTGCATTTGATGGGCACTGGTGAGGCTGCATTTGATGGGTGCTGGTGAGGCTGCATTTGATGGGCGCTTTATTAAAAAGGTGGGGAATACATAGGCAGGGCAAAGGGGGTGGAGTCAGGGGTGGACTGGAGGGGGGGCAACAAAATGAGGTTTCGCCTAGGGTGTCAAAAATCCTTGCACCAGCCCTGACCGGCTGGCCGGAGACCCAAACAGCCGGAATCTGCTTTGATCGGGCCTCGGATCTAGTAACCCATTAGCGACATCATGACATCACTTCCAGGATACTGGAGCCTTAAAGACACAAAATTTTTAAAAAATGGCAGTATTCAAAACAGCCAAACCTGGTCTTATAGATCCCAGATCATCCCTCCAAGAAAATACCTGACACGTGCCTACTGCTGTCACAAGGGATGTTTACATTCCTTCTGACAGCAATAAAAGTAATTAAAATTTTTTTTTAAAGGGACTGTGTGGGGAAAAAAAACATAAATAAGAAAATGTAAAATGTAAACACTGTTCAAATGTAAAATATAAACACTGTTCAAACAACACATGTGAGAGATCACTGTGATAGTTAGAGCGAGAGCAATAATTCTAGCACTAGACCTCCTCTGTAACTCTAAACTGGTAACTGTTAAAAATTATTTAAAGAGTCGCCTATGAAAATTTTTGAGTGCCGTAGTTTGTCACTAGGGATGAGCCGAACACCCCCTGGTTCGGTTCGCACCAGAACCTGCGAACGGACCGAAAATTCGCACGAACGTTAGAACCCCATTGACGTCTATGGGACTCGAACGTTCGAAATCAAAAGTGCTCATTTTAAAGGCTAATTTGCATGGTATTGTCCTAAAAAGGGTTTGGGGACCCGGGTCCTACCCCAGGGGACATGTATCAATGCAAAAAAGACTTTTAAAAACGGCCGTTTTTTCGGGAGCAGTGATTTTAATGATGCTTAAAGTAAAAAAAAATAAGTGAAATATTCCTTTAAATATCGTACCTGGGGGGTGTCTATAGTATGCCTGTAAAGTGGCGCGTGTTTCCCGTGTTTAGAACAGTCCCTGCACAAAATGTAATTTTTAAAGGAAAAAATCTCATTTAAAACTGCTTGCGGGTTTAATGTAATGTCGGGTCCTGGCAATATGTATGAAAATCAGTGAGATAAACGGCATGGGTACCTCCCAGTCCATTACCAGGCCCTTTGGGTCTTGTATGGATATTAAGGGGAACCCCGCACCCAAATTAAAATAAGGAAAGGTGTGGGGCCACCAGGCCCTATATACTCTGAACAGCAGTATACAGGCGGCGCAAACAAGACAGGGACTGTAGGTTTGTTGTTAAGTAGAATCTGTTTGTCATTTTGAACGGGTACATTTTTAACGTGTTTAGCTCCAGCCAAAAAATCTTTTTTAAGCTTTTTGGAAAACATAGGGAAGGGTTATCACCCCTGTGACTTTTGTTTTGCTGTCTTTCCTCCTCTTCAGAAGATTTCACCTGACTTTTTGTCCCAATGACAAATGTTTTTTGAAAATTTGGGGATTTTTGTGGAACAAGGATTGGAAAGCATCAGTGGAAAGGAGAAATGTTTTTCCCATATTAACTCTTACAGGAGAGAATTTCCCTTCCTAGGGGTAGATTTCATCTCACTTCCTGTTGTCTCCTTCCGTTTGCAAGTAGGAGTCGTTTGTAAGTTAGATGTTTGAAAGTAGGGGCCTGCCCTATATACTCAGCAGAAATTTGGGCCTTAGGTGTTGTTGTGGCCACAACACTGTAAGCCCTCACAGGGCCCTGTTGTGAAATATTAGATCAAGAATTGTAATTACATGCCCCTGTTGAACAGGAGCTGAAAAATTAGGCCTTAGGCACTGGTGCTGGTGCCACAACACTGCAACCCCTCGCAGACACTCTAGTTGGAACGCAGGAACGAGCCCTGCTGCAAAGTATTGCATCAAAAATTGTAATTACACGCCCCTGTTAAACAGGGGCTGAAAAATTGGGCCTTAGGCACTAGTGGTGGCGCCCAGAACCAAAAATGTTCTTACAAGCTATCAGCGTGATCATTGAGGAGGAAGAGGATAATTACTCAGGGATAGTCACTCAGCATCAGCATAGGCAGTCTTTGAAGGGATCTGAGATTTCAAAAAAAATTATTCGGTTACATCAGCATCAGGTGCTTGGTAGCTGGTGGTGATCCAAGACTGATTAATTTTTATGAAGGTCAGTCGATCGACCGAGTCGGTGGACAGACGCACCCTGTGATCGGTTACCACGCCTCCAGCAGCACTGAATGTGCGTTCCGAAAGAACACTGGATGCAGGACAGGCCAGTAGCTCAATTGCATACTGTGCAAGCTCTGGCCAGTGATCCATCCTCAAGACCCAGTAACCCAGAGGATTTTCGGTGGGAAAGGTGTCCAAGTCTGATCTTGCCCTAGGTATTCCTGCACCATGTAAAACAGACGCTGGAACCGATCATACCTTGGGGCTGCGGACCAAAAAAATTGTCTGAACGCATCGGTCAGACGGCCACCTTCTCCACCGCTCCTTCTTTGACTGACCGAAGCCTCAGCAACACGTCCAGAAACAGGAGTTTGTAACCTCCCAGTCTCTGGGAACGCGTTGCACAGACCTTTCTGCAAGGCCTCCCGAAGATGTTTCATCCTCTGCTCCCTCTGCGATGGCAAGATAAGGTCCGCAACCTTACCCTTGTAACGTGGATCAAGGAGGGTTGCCAGCCAGTATTGGTCCTTCTCCCTGATACCACGAATAAGAGGATCCTTACGCAGGCTTTGCAGGATCAGGGAGGCCATGCAGCGTAGGTTTGCTGAGGCATTCGGTCCAGAGTCCTCTGGGTCACTAAGGACGACATGGTCCGCAGCCACCTCCTCCCAGCCACGTACAAGTCCATGTGTTTCTTGGGACTGATCCCTTAAAGACTGCTGCTGATGCTGAGTGCCAGGCTCCACCTCCATACTGACACAATCTTCCTCCTCCTCCTCCTCCTCTTCCTGTGTGATCGGCGGGCACGCAGGAACACTGTCTGGATAAAGGGGGCCTTGAGAGCTAAGGAAGTCCTCCTCTTCCTGCCTCTGTTCTGCCTCAAGTGCCCTGTCCATTATTCCATGCAGCGTGTGCTCCAACAGGTGGACAAGGGGGACAGTGTCACTGATGCATGCACTGTCACTGCTCACCATCCTCGTGGCCTCCTCAAATGGTGACAGGACAGTGCATGCATCCCTGATAATGGCCCACTGGCATGAGGAAAAAAAATCAAGCTCCCCTGACCCTGTCCTGGTGCCATAGTCGCACAGGTACTCATTAATGGCCCTCTGCTGCGTGTGCAGCCGCTGCAGCATTGCCAACGTTGAGTTCCACCTGGTGGGCATGTCACAGATTAGGCGGTTCTTGGGCAGGTTAAACTCCTTTTGGAGGTCCGTCAGCCGGGCACTGGCATTATATGACCAGCGGAAATGCACACAGACTTTCCTGGCCTGCCTCAGGACATCCTGTAAGCCCGGGTACCTGCCCAAGAACCACTGCACCACCAAGTTAAGGACGTGAGCCAAACAGGGCACATGGGTCATTTGTCCCTGTCGGAGGGCAGAGAGGAGGTTGGTGCCATTGTCGCAAACCACCATTCCTGCCTTAAGTTGGCGTGGCGTCAACCACCTCTGAACCTTCCCCTGCAGAGCTGACAGAACCTCTGCCCCAGTGTGGCTCCTGTCCCCCAAGCACACCAGCTCAAGCACCGCATGGCATCTTTTGGCCTGCGTACTTGCGTAGCCACTTGAACGGCTACGGAGCACCGCTGGTTCCGAGGACAAAGCACAGGAAGAGACCATGGAGGAAGAAGAAGAGGAGGGGTGGAGGAGAGAGGTGTGTCACAATCATTAGCATTTTGGAGGCGTGGTGGCGGAACAACCTCCAACACTACTGCACCTTGTCCTGCATACTTCCCAGCTGCCAGCAGAGTCACCCGATGCGCCGTGAAACTTAGGTAACGTCCCTGTCCATGCCTGCTGGACCATGAGTCAGCGGTAATATGCACCTTACCGCTGACCGCCCTGTCCAGCGAGGCATGGACATTGCCTTCCACATGCCGGTAGAGAGCCGGAATCGCCTTCCGTGAGAAAAAGTGGCGTTTGGGTACCTGCCACTGAGGAACCGCACATTCCACAAACTCACGGAAGGGGGCAGAGTCTACCAACTGAAAAGGCAGCAGTTGAAGTGCTAGCAATTTTGCCAAGCTAGCATTCAACCGCTGGGCATGTGGATGGCTGGGAGCAAACTTCTTTCGGCGGTGCAGCAGCTGGGGCAGGGAAATTTGCCTGGTACAATCTGACGTCGGTGTACCAAAAGCAGATTGCCCACACGTACTTGACTGTGACACACCTAATTCTACACCTTCATTCCTCTCAGTGCAGGTCTCAGAGAGGACTGAAGGTATAGTGGGGTTGGAAATCTCAGCTGATGAGGAGCAAGGAGAGGTCCTCTTTGTTCTTTGGTGTGGGTCTTTTAGATACGCTTGCCAACGAACTGCATGGCAGGTCAACATATGTCTGGTCAAGCATGTGGTACCCAAGCGGGATATGTTTTGGCCACGCGAGATACGCTTGAGACATATGTTGCAAATAGCAGCGGTGCGATCTGATGCACTCGTCTCAAAAAAGGCCCACACCAAAGAACTTTTTGAATAATGCGCAGACTGCAGCGCCCTGCACATGTGGAGCTTTGGGGTGTGATGCAGTCAATGTGCTGCCCTTAGGCTGGCCCCTGGAGGGCATCCTGCCTCATTCGTGATGTGCCGCCTCCTCCTCCTCCCCCTCCTCTCTCCTATCAGGCACCCACGTTGAGTCAGTGACCTCATCATCCCCTCCCTCCTCATCACTGGAGCAAACCTGGCAGTATGCTGCAGCAGGGGGAGCATGACTGCCAGATTGCTGTCCTTCTTGGGCACCCCCTCTGTCCGTGCTCATGTTACTGCCTTCATCAAGCTCAGTATCATCATCAGAGCCTTCCAAATGCTGGGCATCCTCCTGGAGCATGTACCCAACACTGTGGTCAAACAGTTCGAGGGACTCCTCAGGAGGACAAGGTGGGGCTAGGGAAGGAGTCACTGATGACATTGAGCCGAGGGAAGAGGCAGCTGCTTTGCCAGACAAAGTACCCTGGGCATGGGTGAGAGAGGATGAGGAGGATGAGGACGGCTTGGTCATCCACTCGACCAAGTCTTCCGCATGTTGCGGCTCAACACGGCCAGCTGCCAAAAAAAAGGCCAAGCGTGTCCCACGGCCACGTGCTGATGAGGATGCACTGTCTCCACGACCAGCACTAGACACAGAGCCTGCTTGCCCTCTCTTATTGGCTTGTGACTGTCTGCCTCTCCTTCTTGGCCTTCCAGACATACTAATGGCCTGTAGCTGCACTAAGCTGGGATATATATATATATATGTACTGATACTGCAGCTAGCAAAATCATCTGCCTGCCTGTAGTATGAGAACACCACCAACCTTCTACAGGTAGCTTTAGCTGAACACTGTGAGGTGGACGCACCCCACTAACTTGTAGGTTTAGCTGAACACTGTGAGCAGGACGCACTGCACTAACTGTAAATAGTCTAGCTGCCTGACTTTGGTACTAATAGGATCAAAAGAACACCAGCAATTTTCTTCAGGTAGCTGTATATACTGTAACAAGACAAGCCTGCCTGTCAGTAAGAAGATAACAGGAACGGATCTAGCTGAACACTGTGAGCAGGACGCACCCCACTAACTTGTAGGTTTAGCTGAACACTGTGAGGTGGACGCACCACACTAACTTGTAGGTTTAGCTGAACACTGTGAGGTGGACGCACCCCACTAACTTGTAGGTTTAGCTGAACACTGTGAGCAGGACGCACCCCACTAACTTGTAGGTTTAGCTGAACACTGTGAGCAGGACGCACTGCACTAACTGTAAATAGTCTAGCTGCCTGACTGTGGTACTATTAGGATCAAAAGAACACCAGTAATTTTCTTCAGGTAGCTGTATATACTGTAACAAGAAAAGCCTGCCTGTCAGTAAGAAGATAACAGGAACGGATCTAGCTGAACACTGTGAGCAGGACGCACTGTACTAACTGTAAATAGTCTAGCTGCCTGACTGTGGTACTAATAGGATCAAAAGAACACCAGTAATTTTCTTCAGGTAGCTGTAAATACTGTAACAAGACAAGCCTGCCTGTCAGTAGGAAGATAACAGAAACGGATCTAGCTAAACTGAATACAGTGTGTATATATATATATATATGCAACACCTGGGATGCATATATTTACACAATACACTGTAAGTGCAGCTAACTGACTGACTGTCTGCCTAATCTATCTAACTCAAATCAAATGTCACTGTCTGTCTCTCTCTCTTTCTCAATGAATGCCGGAACACACACTACACAGGGCCGCCGTGCAGGCGGCCTTATATAGTGTGGGGCGTGTACTAAATCCCCTGAGCCATAATTGGCCAAAGCCTCCTTGGCTTTGGCCAATTACGGCTCTCTGTTCAGGCGGCGCTGTGATTGGCCAAGCATGCGGGTCATATTTCATGCTTGGCCAATCATCAGCCAGCAATGCACTGCGATGCCGCAGTGAATTATGGGCCGTGACACGCCACACGAATTTGGCGCGAACGGCCCATATCGTTCGCAATTCGGCGAACGACCGAACAGCCGATGTTCGAGTCGAACATGGGTTCGACTCGAACACGAAGCTCATCCCTATTTGTCACTATTCCGCGAGTGTGCGCAATTTTAAAGCGTGACATGTTAGGTATCTATTTATTCGGTGTAACCTCCGCTTTCACAATATACAAAAAAATGGGCTAACTTTACTCTTTTGTTTTTTATTTAATTAATGAAAGTGTTTTTATTCCAAACAAATTGTGTTTCATAGACCACTGCGCAAATACAGTGTAACATAAAATATTGCAATGACTGCCTTTTTATTCTCTAGGGTCTCTGCTAAAAAAATATATATAACGTTTGGGGGTTCTAAGTAATTTTCTAGCAAAAAATACTGTTTTTTAACTTGTAAGCAACAAGTGTTAGAAAAAGGCATGGACTTTAAGTGGTTAACCGCTTCCGGACCGCCCACCGCATATATACTGCAGCAGTGTGGCCCGGCTGTGCAAAATCACGTACCTGTACGTGGTGTAGGGGCACGCACCGCCGAAACACCGCTCCCACTGTGATTGGTATATTGGTATGTAAACAAGGCAAACCACTGATCTGTCAGGGAGCAAAAGAGAGAACTTGTGTTTCAGCTAAGCTGATTGGACACAGCGGGAGCCAATCAATGGGTCAGGTGACTGTGATGGCCGCCGGGACCCACCGATCATTTGGAGGAAGGGCAGAACCGCGGTCTGCCTGTATAAACAAGGCAGACCTCTGTTCTGTCAGGGTATAAAAGAGAGATCTTTTGTTTCTGCTAAGCAGAAATGTGGATCTCTCTTTTCATCCAGTACATCGACTCCCCCCACAGTTAGTAAGCACTCCCTAGGAGCACACTTAACCCTTTGATTGCCCCTAATGTTAACCCCTTCCCTACCAGCGTCATTTAAACAGCGACCATAAATTTTCTTTTTAGAACTAATCACTGTATTGGTGTCACTGGTCCCCAAAAAGTGTCACTTCGTTTTAGATTTGTCCGCCACAATGTCGAAGTCCCGCTAAAAATCGCTGATCGCCGCCATTACTAGTAAAAACAAAATGTAGACATGTGATTTTTTAAACATTTTTATGGGGTATGTTTTATAGCAGAAAGTAAAAAAATATATGTTTTTTTTTTTCAAAATTGTCACCTTTTTTTGTTTTAAATGCAAAAAAAAACAAAAACACAGAGGTGATCAAATACAACCAAAAGAAAGCTCTATTTGTGGGGAAAAAAGGACATCAATTTTATTTGGTACACAAATTGAATGTGTTAAGGTTTGACCTCATATTATATGGTTTTAGTAAATCTAAACGAAAATTGCACAAGAAAATTGTATAATGTATGGCCAGCCTAAGTTAGCTAAATTTCTGTCATGACAAATACTCAAGGCCTCTGTCCCAAGTACCTGACATAAATAAATTTACACACATTAATTAATTAACAAAACATTAATTTTATACCTCAGAAACTCTGACACTGTAGTCATCCTGTGTATGTGGTCTCTACACATTGATGACAATATTGGTGAGTCTACTCCATTGTAACATTGTTTTTTATAAAATTATATTTACTGGAGAAATTAATTTTCTTCTGGTAACATTCTTCTCTTCTACAGATTGGAAATGAATCGCCTGACAGACAGTTCATGTCCCCACCTGGCTTCTGGAATAAGAAATAACCGGACACTGAGGACACTGGACCTGTCCTTCAACAATCTGGAAGGTCCTCATTTCAGGGATCTGATGGAAGCTCTGACAACAAGCCAGATAGAGGAATTACAGTGAGTATAACACGACTGACTCACACAATCACATTCTTGGACAGTTTTATATCTAAACCATATAATATTAATAATAATACTGTGATTATATGAATCTTCTTTTTGTCACTGTATATAGCCAATCACGTTTTCTAAGTTTAGGCTCACATTTATTATGTTTGCTTATATGGAATCTTTACCTCACCGGCCCAGAGACAATTCCTGCACATGAACAGATCACTCTTGCAGTGCCGTATTTGAATAGCATCTGTACAGTGCAACTGTTATCTTGGTGTCTCTGCAGCGGAATAGTAAATAAAAGTGTCTGGAACAAACTCTTCAAAATGGGGATCAATGGTAATTATAATATGGAATATTTACCTCACCGGCCCAGAGACAATTCCTGCACATGAACAGATCACTCTTGCAGTGCCGTATTTGAATAGCATCTGTACAGTGCAACTGTTATCTTGGTGTCTCTGCAGCGGAATAGTAAATAAAAGTGTCTGGAACAAACTCTTCAAAATGGGGATCAATGGTAATTATAACATCCACTATTCAGTGTAAGGGGACCTCGTCATTACTACACATTTACTATTCAATGTTAGAGGATTTCCCCAGCACTACACATCTACTTTTCAGTGCGAGATTGCAGTGCATTAATGGCTGCTGATTGGCCAAAGCATGCACCTGACCTGCATGCTTTGGCCAATCACAGTGCATTCTGCTGTGAGAGCCATGATTGGCCAAAGGCATCGTGCCTTTGGCCAATCATGGCTCAGGGGGCTAAGTCCACACCCCACACTATATAAAAAGGGGGAAAGGTTTGGGACTTTAAATGAGGTGTAGGACGAGTAGGTCCAATGCCTCCATCCCTAATATGCAGGGAAAAAACAAGAAAAATTTGGGACTTTAGATGAAGCATGCAGTATGAACGCAAGTAAGCATTGTGCGTCTGTAACGTATTTATTCTATATAACAATACAGCTAGAGTAATACACAATGCAAGTAAAAATACAAATTAGTACTAAAAATGCATATATATATATATATATATATATATATACACACACACACACACATATGTCGCTATCTGTACTTCTATGCCTTGCTACTATGTGTGTGTGTGTATGTGTGTGTGTGTATATATATATATATATATATATATGTAAAGGCTAGCTGGAGGCTAGCCTGTATTTGTGGGAGGAGGCTGAGAGGGCTACTTAAGCCTCCTCCTCCTTCAGGCCAGGGCTCGTCGGCGTCTCTGGGTTCATCAGGGGGTGGGGCCTACACGTCACTTCCGGGTCGGCTGCAACATGGTGGCGGTGCCTCTCTCGGGGCTTCACCGGGGAGTTCGCCTGTCCACCCACCTGGTCCCCCCTTGGCACCCACATGACGGGTCCCTGCTTCTCCCGGTGTTTCGGGGGCAATGCTCGGCTGGCCACCCGCCCGCCGCCGACTTCTCTCCCCATTCAATTATCTAACATAGCTCCACGAGGGAGCCTCTCGCTGGCCAGCCCCTTTCTCCCCATTACCAGCCTGCTCCAGGTGGGAGCCGCCTGCCCGCTTTCCCGGGTGTTAGGGGGGGAAATGTCCAGCCAGCTGCCTGCTCCTCCCTGCCAGGGGGGGAGGGGGGGGGCGCCCACCCACCCGCTTCTCCCGGCGAGTATGTCGGGGAGGGGGGCCTTCCATCCATCCTCCACCCACCCTTCTTCCCCTCGGCTGCAGCTGGTCAGGTGCGGCCCGCCCGCTTCTCCCGGTGATTATGCCGGGGGAGGGGGGGGCGTCAATCCATCCTCCGCTCACCCTCCTTCCTCCTTCGGCTGCAGCTGGCCAGGTGCTGCCCGCCCGCTTCTCCTGGCGCTCGTGCAGGGGGGGCGTCTGTACATTACCTCAGATGCCTCTCTCTTCATCTCTCATCCAGGTGCCAGAGCTGTCGGGCGGCGCTTCTCCCGGCTCCTGTGGGGGAGGGATGTTGTTCATCTCTATCTGGGCACAATCCTGCATAGTCGAGGGGGGGGCACCGCCCGCTTCTTCCCTATGTTCCCTCTGTTCTTCATCCCTCTGTTCCTGACAGCGTGGGGGGAGGCTGCCCGCTTCTCCCGGTACGTACGTACGCCGTGGGAAAGGGAGGGGGGTTGTGCCGTCTGTCCGGTCATCCATCCTCCAACCACCCACAGCCCATCTGTCCGGGGTGCTGCCCGCCCACTTCTCCCAGCTCTCAGGCCGGGAGGGGGGGGCGCGTCCATCCATTCTTCACCCACCCATTTGCCACTCGCCCGCCAGTTCACCTCCCCGGTACCACGCCGTGCATCGTGGTGGGGACGCCCACACGTCTCCCAGTTCGCATGGCTGGGGGGGGCGTTCACCCGACCGCTCACCTCCCCGTATTCACGTGGGGCATCACGTGGGGGGGGATCCCCGCACGCCTCCCGGGCTTCCACCGTTTCAGTCACAAGTGTTCATATCGTGGCATTTCGGCCTCAGGATTTCTGTCATAGCGTTGTGGCACAGGTTTCTGTCATAACGGTTCTGTTTAGGCGTTTATTCTCATCGCTTGTTTTTCTGTCATGGCATTTTTCTGTTATAGCGTTTCCTGCCTCAACATTGTTATTGTTGCGTTCTGCCCCAGCATTTTTGTCAGGGCATTCGGCCCTATTATTTCTGTCATGGTGTTTCTGCTCCAGCGTTTCTGTCGTAGCGTTCAGCATTTCTGTCGTATCGTTCAGCATTTTTGTCGTAGCGTTCAGCATTTCTGTCGTAGCGTTTAGCATTTCTGTCGTAGCGTTCTGCCCAGCATTTCCGTCATGGCGTTTAGCATTCTGTCGTAGCGGTCTGTACAGCATTACTGTCATAAGAATTCTGCATTTCTGTGATAGCGTTCTGCCCAGCATTTCTGTCATAGCGTTTAGCATTTCTGTCATAGCGTTTAGCATTTCTGTCATAGCGTTCAGCATTTCTGTCATAGCGTTCAGCATATTTGGCTTAACGTTCTGCTCAGCTTTTCTGTCTTGGCGTTCAGCATTTCTCTCTTAGAGTTCTGCCCTAGCATTGCTGTCATAAGCGTTCAGCATTTCCGTCTCAGCGTTCTGCCCTAGCATTTCCGTCTCAGCGTTCTGCCCTAGCATTTCCGTCTCAGCGTTCTGCCCTAGCATTTCTGTCATAGCGTTCTGCCCCGGCATGTCTGTCTTGGTGTATAGTCTCGGCATTTCTGTCATAGCGTTTCTTCCCCAGAATTTTCTGTAATAGCGTTTGTGGCTCAGGATTTCTGTCATGGCATCTCTGCCTCAGGATTTCTGTCATGGCGTTTTTTCTTTATTCGGTCATGGCGTTTGCTGTCAGTGTTCTGCCCCAGCATTTCTGGCTCGGCGTTCAGGCTCAATTTTTTCTGTCTCGGCATTTCCGTCATAGCGTTTTCTGCCCCAGGATTCTGTTTTTGCATTTCTGCCATCAGTATTTCAGTCATAGCGTTTCTGTCATTGCGTTTCGGTCATGGCATTTCTGCCTCAGCGTTCTGCCCCAGGATTTCTGTCATCACGTTTCTGCCTCTGCGTTCTGTCAGAGCGTTTTTCTACCCCAGCATTTTCTGTCATTTCATTTCTGCCCCAGGGTTTCTGTCATAACATTTCTGCCCCAGGGTTTCTGTCATTACATTTCTGCCCCAGGTTTTACTGTCATTACATTTCTGCCCCAGGTTTTACTGTCATTACATTTCTGCCCCAGGTTTTTCTGTCATTACATTTCTGCCCCAGGTTTTTCTGTCATTACATTTCTGCCCCAGGTTTTTCTGTCATTACATTTCTGCCCCAGGTTTTTCTGTCATTACATTTCTGCCCCAGGTTTTTCTGTCATTACATTTCTGCCCCAGGTTTTTCTGTCATTACATTTCTGCCCCAGGTTTTTCTGTCATTACATTTCTGCCCCAGGTTTTTCTGTCATTACATTTCTGCCCCAGGTTTTTCTGTCATTACATTTCTGCCCCAGGTTATACTGTCATTACGTTTCTGCCCCAGGTTTTTCTGTCATTACGTTTCTGCCCCAGGTTTTTCTGTCATCACGTTTCTGTCTCAGCATTTGGTTCAGCATTTCTGTCTTAGCGTTGTTGTCCTTGTGTTTCTGCCCCAAGATTTCTGTCACAACTTTCTGCCTCAGTGTTCAGCCTCAGCATCTCTCAGAGGGGCATTGTTGTACAGTCACGGCACATACTCCGGTAGCTGTTTCATCTCCATTGTTTGTCATGTCTCATCGTTTTGTGTTCATGGTTGTACCTGCGTCAGGTAGCTAGGGCTCACATGTCAGGATCTGTCACGTCTACAGATCCATACGGGCTGAGGTTTCGTTTGTTAATGATTGTTGACCACAATCTTCTCGCCCGTATAACATACGTCATACGATGCACGTTCATTCACCACACCTGTACGATTACCCACCACGGTCTGTGGGTACACCAGCCCTGAGTTTTCAGTTAATTACTTGTCTCTGCGCGGCAGGCTACTCGGGCTCCTTCATTACTCACACAAGGGGGGGGTCCATCATCAGCTTCATTCACGCGCAGTGGTCTTGACATTTCATGTTCTCATACTTGGGTAGGTATGGAGGGGTGTTGTTGTTCTCATGTCTTGTTGTCTGTCTTTTCTCGTGTGCATGTTCTCAGGTTGGGCTGTATTGGCATTCGTCATCCCCTTGTTGGTCCTTAAGTGGTAGGTTGGGCAAACGTCGTCATGATTCTGGATTCCACTCTCGGCTCGGATCTTGTCTAGGAGGTGGCCTGGAAGACAGCTCAGGGACGTCAGTCCAGTCATCTTTTCCGTTCCCCAGCCGGTTCCAGGTAGGGGGGGTCACTTTGGGTATGACTGTTTTCATGCCATGGGACTTATTTCCCTGGGGTGGAGTCTGGCCCTCCTTCCTCGGTTCTGGTTTCAGACTCAGTTGCCAGGTCACAGGCTGAAGCACGACCCGATTGCATCAGTTGGGCCCAGTATTCTGTGTCTGGCATGGTTTCTCCATGTTGTCAGTACCTATTGCCATAGGGCATGGGCCTCATCCACCTACTCTATCACATCCTTCAGGTATTTAGCATTTTGAACTCCTACCAGTTGTTCTTTGGCACTCACCCTCGCACTTCCCCATACCAGTAGGGCCAGGCCAGGGCTTGGGAGGGGTTTCACTGAGCACATCACGTGTCCGTTTGTAGTTTCGATATTCTCAGCCATTCGTTTTGCAGGGGCTCCTCGGGGCAGCCATTGCTCCCCTTCCCCCACGCATCCTCATTCACAAGCAGTTCATTCTCATTTCTGGGTCGTCTCGGACTTCAGGCCCTGTCCAATCGTTCACGGGATGTTTAGTTGGGTTCTGGGTAGCTTCACAGGTCTGTAGGGGGTTCTGTCTCATCACCAAGTCGGGGGGGGGGTTGTTTCTCCGGTCATAGGGGACACTTTTCGGATACATACTGTTGCCATCCGGGCGCACGCTACTATTCTTGATGGATTGTTACCTCCCCTTTTTCTCCTAAATTTGTGTCTTTTTGCCCTCTTTTCAGGCATACTGACCAGTCAGGCCAAGGCACACCTCAGGCCTTGGTGCTTAGGAGTATCACTTTCTCACTCGAAGACTCTGACTACAAGTGTAAAGGCTAGCTGGAGGCTAGCCTGTATTTGTGGGAGGAGGCTGAGAGGGCTACTTAAGCCTCCTCCTCCTTCAGGTCAGGGCTCGTCGGCGTCTCTGGGTTCCCACCCACCCGTTTCCCCCAATCTTCATACATACTCATATTACTTTTACTTTTTCTTACATTCAGGGTATGCCCTCTTTTCAGGCATACTGACCAGTCAGGCCAAGGCACACCTCAGGCCTTGGTGCTTAGGAGTATCACTTTCTCACTATATATTTTATATATATATATATATATATATATATATATATATATATATATATATATATATATATATATATATATATATATATATATATATAATGTAGACTGCCTGCACTGTATATACAGTCTAGACTGAACGCACTATATATATATATATATATATATATATATATATATATATATATATATATATATATATATATTTATATATAATAGTGCGTTCAGTCTAGACTGTATATACAGTGCAGGCAGTCTACATTATATATATATATATATATATATATATATATATATATATATATATATATATATATAAAAATATATATAAAAATATATATGGCTTTTTTTCAGCGGGAACGCGGGAGAACGCAGTTTCGGCACCTCCTGGACTGACTGTATGTAATGGTAAGGGGTGCTGGGGTGTGCTGCAGGGTATTGATGCTCACTGCTGGGGGGATCTATTCTAGCTGGAGGGGATATATTTTCACAGGGCGGGTCTATTGTTGCTAAGAAGGTCTATTGTTGCTGGTGGGGGACCTATTGTTGCTGGGGGTGGGTCTTATGTTGCTGAGGGGTCAGTTGTTGCTGAAAGAAATCTACTGTTGGGGGGTCTATTGTTGATGGCTGCCGGAGAGTCTATTAATGCTTGCTGTGCGGAGATCTGTTGATGCTGCTGGGAGTCTATTGTTGCTGGTAGGGAAATTTTGTTGTGAGGTGCTCCATTGCTGTTACGGGGATCTATTATTGCTGGCTGCAGGGGATCTATTTTACTGCTTTTCTTGATATCATTACCAAATTCCATACAAATTACTTAGCAACACAAAAGTATACTTGGTTCTGTATTGTCTAAAAGGTGCGGTACTGGGAAGTGGGTAGGGGATGGAACCAAGGGATGGTGCTCGGAGGTGGGTAGGGACTGAGAAAAGGGGTGACTCAGAAAGGGAGAGTTCCTGCACCTATTGTCTGAGAAAAAAAGCCCTGTGTGTGTATGTGTATATATATATATATATATATATATATATATATATATATATATATATAAGAAGTACAGATAGCGACATTCCCAATACACATATAGTAACATGGGAAGGAGGTACAGATAGCAGTGTGCCCGATACTGGCATCCGTGTTAACATGATGTGTAGAACATAACATGATTAGTAAGATTGTAAAATCATCAGACATGATTGGTAGATAAGTAGATGAATTTCATGTAGATAATGTAGCTGAGGCATCAACAAAGCTTGACACGTTTCGTGGATGTGTCCACTCATCAGGAGCAGATGCAACAGATATCTCTAAAATATGAGTATAATAAACCACAGTCTGACTAAAGAGGATATATAAGGCTACTTACACGGTGGCCTTATGTAGTATGGTACGTGGAGGAGACTGAGAGCTTGAGCTAGATTTGGCAGGTTAGTTAGTGGCATGCAGGCAGTTTAGTGTGTGTGGGTATATATACAGTATCTCACAAAAGGAAGTACACCCCTCACATTTTTTAAAATATTTTATTATATCTTTTCATGTGACAAGACTGAATAAATGACATTTTGCTACAATGTAAAGTAGTGAGTGTACAGCTTGTATAACAGTGTAAATTTGCTGTCCCCTCAAAATAACTCAACACACAGCCATTAATGTCTAAACCGCTGGCAACAAAAGTGAGTACACACCAAATTAGCCATTTTCCCTCCCCGATGTCATGTGACTCGTTAGTGTTACAAGGTCTCAGGTGTGAATGGGGAGCAGGTGTGTTAAATTTGGTGTTATCACTCTCACTCTCTCATACTGGTCACTGGAAGTTCAACATGGCACCTCATAGCAAAGAACTCTCTGAGGATCTGGAAAAAAAAGAATTGTTGCTCTACATAAAGATCGCCTAGGCTATAAGAAGATTGCCAAGACCCTGAAAATTAGCTGCCACATGTTGGCCAAGACATACAGCGGTTTAACAGGACAGGTTCCACTCAGAACAGACCTCACCATGGTCGACCAAAGAAGTTGAGTGCACGTGCTCCAGAGGTTGTGTTTGGGAAATAGACATATGAGTGCTGCCAGCATTGCTGCAGAGGTTGAAGGGGCGGGTGTCAGCCCATATGCCGCACACTGCATCAAATTGATCTGCATGGCTGTCGTCCCGAAGGCAGCCTCTTCTAAATATGATGCACAAGAAAGCCTGCAAACAGTTTGCTAAAGACAAGCAGACTAAGGACATGGATTACTGGAACCATGCCCTGTGGTCTGATGAGACCAAGATAAACTTATTTGGTTCAGATTGTGTCATGCCTGTGTGGCAGCAACCAGTGTGTCTTTGTGTGCCTACTGTCAAGCATTGTGTTGGGAGTGTCATGGTCTGGGGCTGCATCAGTGCTCCCGGCACTGGGGAGCTACAGTTCGTTGAGGGAATTATGAATCCCAACATGTACTGACATACTGAAGCAGAGCATGATCCCCTCCCTTCAGGGACTGGGCCCTCAACATAACGACCCGAAAACACACCTCCAAGACGGCCACTGCCTTGCTAAAGAAGCTGAGGGTAAAGCCAAACATGTCTCCAGACCTAAACCTTATTGAGCATCTGTGGGGCATCCTCAAATGGAATTTCGAGGAACGCAAGTCCCTTTGGGTCTGGTATGGATATTAAGGGGAAACCCGCACCCAAAAAAAAAAAAAAATGGCATGGGGGTTCCCTAGGCCCCCAGGCACTATATACTCTGAACAGCAGTATACTGTACGGCGTGCCCAATATACTCTGCAGAAAATTGGGCCTTAGGTGTTGGTGGTGCCACAACACTGTAACCCCTCAGATACTCTTGTTGAGTGCAGGAACGGGCCCTGCTGTGAAATATTAGATCAAAAATTGTAATTACGTGCCCCTGTTAAACAGGGGCAGAAAAATTGGGCCTTGGGTGGTGGTAGTGGTGCCACAACACTGTAAACCCTCACAGTTGTAGTGAAGTAGTTTAGTGGTTAAATAATTAATTAGTAGTTATGATAATGATGTAAGTAATTTTCCAGCAGCAACCCGATTCTTCCAGAAAGATGCACTTTATTGACTTCCAACACAGAACAAAGTCCATAAGATACTTGCAACAGATGACACAATCCAACAGAGTAAATGTGACAAAGAACAGTAGCCTTCATAGTCCCATTTCTTTCCTAGACCTGTGCCATCATATCCATGGAGAATGAACAGACTGAACACCAGGTTACATTCATTATACACGGAAGGGCTGAGCAATTTGATTGGCCTTTTCCATTAGGCCTGCTTCTGTCTGCTTCTGTCTTTTAGAGTGACAGATATTGACCCCGAGCCGTAAACAGCTGCAGTCATAAACTGCCCTAATTTGCATTCTTGCATATTCACATTAACATAGCACAGAGTCATTATCTGTCCTCTTTGATATGTGGAGTAAATTATTGTTTGGCCACTACCCCCTTTGGTCAACAAGGCCCCTTTGAACTGCGTAATTAGATTAACAGATACCAATGTGGCCCTGCACAACCTTAACACCCTTTTGATGTGTAAAATGGATTTGTCCTGAAATGCCCACCCACATATAACACAATATACAATTTTATATATATATATATATATATATATATATATATATATATATATATATATATATAACCACTTGACCACTGGGCACTTAAACCCCCTTCCTAACCAGACCAATTTTCAGCTTTCGGTGCTCTCACATTTTGAATGACAATTACTCAGTCATGCAACACTGTACCCATATGAAATTTTCGTCCCTTTTTTCACATAAATAGAGCTTTTTTTTGGTGGTATTTGATCACCTCTGGGTTTTTTATTTTTTGTGCTATAAATGAAAAAAGACAGAAAATTTTGTAAAAAAATGAATTTTTCTTCATTTCTATTATAACATTTTGCAAATAAGTAATTTTTCTTCATAAATTTGGGCCAAAATGTATACTGCTACATATCTTTGGTAAAAATAACCTAAATTAGTGGATATTATTTAGTCTGTGTGAAAGTTATAGTGTCTACAAGCTATGGTGCCAATCACTGAAAATAGATCACATCTGATCACACCTGATGTACTGAGGCCTATCTCATTTCTTGAGACCCTAACAAGCCAGGAAAGTACAAATACCCACAAAATGACCCCTTTTTGGAGAGTAGACATTCCAAGGTATTTAGTAAGAGGCATGGTGAGTTTTTTGAAGTTTTTTTTTCCCACAATTCTTTGCAAAATTAAGATTTTTTTTATTTTTATTTTTTTCACACCAAATTGTCGTCATAACAGGTTATTTCTCTCACATAGCATGTACATTACACAAATGACACCCCAAAATATATTCTGCTACTCCTCCTGAGTATGGCGATACCACATGTGTGAGACTTTTACACAGCCTGGCCACATACAGAGGTGCAACATTGAAGTAGCACATTCAGGCGTTCTAGGAGCATAAATTACACATCTAATCTCTCAACCACCTATTACACTTTTGAAGGCCCTGGAGCACTAGGAAACGCCCACAAAGTGAACCGATTTTGGAAAGTAAACACCCCAACGTATAATCTATGAGGCATAATGAGTCTTTTGAACGGTTCATTTTTTTCCAGAAGTTTTTGGAAAATGTGCAAAAAAAATGAAAACACATTTTTATTTATCGTACATCACGGGACACAGAGCACCATAGTAATGACTATCTGGGTTATATGCTACCTTTGGGTGATTGGACACTGGCAACCAATAGTAAGAAGGTTCCTCCCATATAACCCCTGCCATACAGGAAGTACCTTTAGTTTTTTGCCAGTGTCTTGAAGGTGATGGTCACGGCTGCGGAAGCTCTTCAAATAAATGTCCCAGTGAGGATGTTATATCGGATCCATTCGGATGGCATAAAAAGCTAAAGTGGATGGTACCCGAGCCTTGGTTCAAGAACAAGGTTTTGCCTGTAATGTGTCCTTTTAGGCGCTGGACCCTAGTTATATGGTATCCCTGGTCTTTACTTGCCCAAGGGAACCAAAAGGGTGCTTCACAGGTCCAGGGGTGTGGACCCCATTCAATGGGGGACCCAGTCCCTGAAGGTCCTCAGTGGCGATACCCACCGTGATGGGGAAGATTGGGCCTGTGTCAGGCCCTGCAGCGAGGACCGGTGAGTACTCCCTCTGGGAGGCCTATCAATATTTCTGTTGTTCCTAATATAGGGTGTCCTAGTAGGCCCTGTGTCTCATTGCAAGCGGTTACTGATGTTACAGAGCAAGCTGACAAGTGCAGCTTATGTGTGTCTCCCACGCGTGGTGGTGTGTGTCGCGCACGTAGGGGCGTGCGCGTGCGTCGCAGCGTGCCTGTGTGTGCGCGTCGTGCAGGGTGCGCGTGTGCAGTAGAAACACGGCTGCGCGTACGTCACTGGGCGGCGCACGGGTATAAGGGGAGGCTATGCACCTGCATGTTCATTGCTGCTAGTCAGTTAAACTCAACAGAGCCTGGTGTGCGGTGGGACACAGAGGTCTGGGGGACATTAGCAACAGGTTGAAGGCTGGTAAGGCTGTGGTGGCGGCTGTACACTGGACCCAGCTAGATCACTCAGAGGGAGTGCCTTTTTTTCCTCAAACTTGTAAGCAATGTCTTCCAGGAAACGAGGTACCGGGGAGCAGGGCAGTCCAGGGGTTAAAGGGACTCCTTCAAAAACAGGAGATCAACCTCAGGTTACTGCAGCATCAGTCTCCCCTGAAAGACCTGCGGCATTTGGCCTAGCCATTACAGTTGTCAGGCGTAGTGGCCACTACCAATATCCCTGCATCAGCCTATGTTACCAAAGATGATTTAGCATCAGCCCTAGCTGGCCTTGAAGGCAAGATAGCAGGTATGATTGCTACAGTAACACAGGGAGGGAAGAAATGTCATAGATATCCCTCCCCTGAGCCTGGTCCCAGTGGTGAAACACTTGAGCACTAGGATTCTTTTGGCATGGGTCCCTGTGATTTGGATCCAGAATGGGCAGAGTATTTGGAGGAGGAGGCCATTAAAGACAAAGAGGAAGGGGAGGCTGAAGAGTCTTTGGCTGGGGATTCAGGTTCTGAAGAACCAATTTCAGCCTCTCAATCTCAAAAATTATTTATCCAGTCCTTGGCCGAGATGGTGAGAGCTGGATTTAAATTACCTCCGGTGCAGGGACCAGGACCCTTCTGTTCTACATTAGGGTCCTTGCGTCCTCAACCAGGTTCTCAGGCGTTTCCTTTACATCCTTTATTGGAACAGGTAATTTACGCTGACTGGGACCACCCGGACAGGACATACTTGCCTTCAAAAAGGTTTTCTTTTTTATATCCTATGGAGGAAAAATTCAGGAAGAAGTGGGATACACCTTTGGTTGATGCTGCCATTTCTTCAGTGAATAAAAGTCTGACCTGCCCAGTGGATAATGCCCAGGGATTTAAGGATCCGGCACATAAAAAGCTGGAATTCTTACTAAAAGCTTCTTTTTCAGTAGCTGGGTCAGCAGTACAACCGGCAGTGGCGGCTATCGGTATTTGTCAGGTGGTGAAGGACCGTTTTAAGAAATTGGTCAGGAACCTGCCTGTTCAAGAGGACAGAACTTCCTCGTGCTTTATGTTTTGCGGTAGATGCATTAAAGGACTCGATTCAGCAGATGTCCCGGTTTGCACTACTCTCAATCCATATGCGCAGGGTACTGTGGTTAAAGAATTGGTCGGCCGAGACGCCATGCAAGAGGCTACTAGCGGCCTTTCCTTTTCACGGTGAGCATCTATTTGGGGAGGATTTGGACAAATACATCCAAAAAAATCTCAGGAGGGAAAAGCTCCTTGCTTCCGGTCAAAAGAAGGGGTAAGCAGCCTTCCTTTAAGATTCCCAATGCTCCTGGGCCAAGTGACTCTTCCCCTAAGAAGTATCGATGGCCTCAGCCACCTACCTTTAAGAAGCCTCAAGGTCAATAAAGACCTTGGACCCAGAAACCAGCCAAAACCAATTCCAAGTCTTCCTTGTGAAGGGGCGCCCCCACTCTTGATGGTGGGGGGCAGACTGTGGTGGTTCGCAGATGCTTGGGGAAAATTGGTTCAGGACAGGTGGGTTATTTCCACCATATCTCAAGGTTACAAAATTGAATTTCAGGATCTTCCCCTAACTCGATATTTGGTATCCAGGGTTCCATCAGACCCGGAGAAAAAGAGGGGACTATTCCTGGCTTTAGAACAGCTGGAAAGGCAGAAGGTAATCATCAAGGTTCCGCAAAAAGAAAGATTCAAGGGGTTCTACTCGAACCTATTTACGGTGCCGAAGCCAAACGGAGAGGTAAGGCCCATCTTGGACCTCAAATCCCACAATTCCTTTCTAAACCTCCGAACTTTCCGGATGGAGTCGGTTCGTTCAGTAATCACATCGTTGAGAAAAGGAGATTTTTTAGCGTCCATAGACATCAAGCACGCATACCGGCATGTACCGATTTTTGGTCCACATCAAAGATTCCTGCGATTTGCAGTAGAAGGGTGTCATTTCCAGTTTGTGGCACTTCCATTCGGTCTAGCCACTGCCCCTCGGGTCTTCACAAAGGTTTTGGCCCCAGTGTTGGTCCGTTTCCTAAGGTTTTTAGGCTGGATTCTAAATATGGACAAATTGGCCCTTCATCCAGCTCAGGCCTTAACATATCTGGGTCTGATCTTGGACACAACCCAAGAAAAGGTAATTCTACCTCCCTTGAGAGTCAGCTCTATAGTGGAGCTGGTTCAGAGAGTCAAGGGGGTAGAAGGTCCTTTGATTTGTCTATGCATGAGGCTGTTGGGAAAGATGGTGTCATCTTTCAGCGCAGTTCCCTATGTGCAGTTTCACTCCAGGATGTTCCAGAAAGCTATCCTGGAAGCCTGGGACAAGTCGGTTCAAACCTTGGATCATCCCATGTCTCTATCCCTAATAGGGATGAGCTTCGTGTTCGAGTCGAACCCATGTTCGACTCGAACATCGGCTGTTCGATCATTCGACGAATTGCGAACGATATGGGCCGTTCGCACCAAATTCGTGTGGCGCTTCACGGCCCATAATTCACTGCGGCATCGCAGTGCATTGCTGGCTGATGATTGGCCAAGCATGCACTATGACCCGCATGCTTGGCCAATCACAGCGCCGCCTGAACAGAGAGCTGTAATTGGCCAAAGCCAAGGAGGCTTTGGCCAATTATGGCTATGGGGATTTAGTACACGCCCCACACTGTATAAGGCCGCCTGCACGGCGGCCCTGTGTAGTGTGTGTTTCGGCGTTCATTGAGAGAGAGAGAGAGACAGACAGTGACATTTGATTTGAGTTAGATAGATTAGGCAGAACAGTCAGTCAGTTAGCTGCACTTACAGTGTATTGTGTATATATATGCATCCCAGGTGTTGCATATATATATATATATATATATATACACTGTATTCAGTTTAGCTAGATCCGTTCTCGTTATCTTCCTACTGACAGGCAGGCTTGTCTTGTTACAGTATTTACAGCTACCTGAAGAAAATTACTGGTGTTCTTTTGATCCTATTAGTACCACAGTCAGGCAGCTAGACTATTTACAGTTAGTGCAGTGCGTCCTGCTCACAGTGTTCAGCTAGATCCGTTCCTGTTATCTTCTTACTGACAGGCAGGCTTGTCTTGTTACAGTATATACAGCTACCTGAAGAAAATTGCTGGTGTTCTTTTGATCCTATTAGTACCACAGTCAGGCAGCTAGACTATTTACAGTTAGTGCAGTGCGTCCTGCTCACAGTGTTCAGCTAGATCCGTTCCTGTTATCTTCTTACTGACAGGCAGGCTTGTCTTGTTACAGTATATACAGCTACCTGAAGAAAATTGCTGGTGTTCTTTTGATCCTATTAGTACCACAGTCAGGCAGCTAGACTATTTACAGTTAGTGCAGTGCGTCCTGCTCACAGTGTTCAGCTAGATCCGTTCCTGTTATCTTCTTACTGACAGGCAGGCTTGTCTTGTTACAGTATATACAGCTACCTGAAGAAAATTGCTGGTGTTCTTTTGATCCTATTAGTACCACAGTCAGGCAGCTAGACTATTTACAGTTAGTGCAGTGCGTCCTGCTCACAGTGTTCAGCTAGATCCGTTCCTGTTATCTTCTTACTGACAGGCAGGCTTGTCTTGTTACAGTATATACAGCTACCTGAAGAAAATTGCTGGTGTTCTTTTGATCCTATTAGTACCACAGTCAGGCAGCTAGACTATTTACAGTTAGTGCAGTGCGTCCTGCTCACAGTGTTCAGCTAAACCTACAAGTTAGTGGGTTGCGTCCACCTCACAGTGTTCAGCTAAACCTACAAGTTAGTGGGGTGCTTCCTGCTCACAGTGTTCAGCTAGATCCATTCTTGTTATCTTCTTACTGACAGACAGGCTTGTCTTGTTACAGTATATACAGCTACCTGAAGAAAATTGCTGGTGTTCTTTGCTGGTGTTCAGTTAGTGCAGTGCGTCCTGCTCACAGTGTTCAGCTAAACCTACAAGTTAGTGGGGTGCGTCCTGCTCACAGTGTTCAGCTAAACCTACAAGTTAGTGGGGTGCGTCCACCTCACAGTGTTCAGCTAAAGCTACCTGTAGAAGGTTGGTGGTGTTCTCATACTACAGGCAGGCAGTTGATTTTGCTAGCTGCAGTATCAGTACATGTATATATATATCCCAGCTTAGTGCAGCTACAGGCCATTAGTATGTCTGGAAGGCCAAGAAGGAGAGGCAGACAGTCACAAGCCAATAAGAGAGGGCAAGCAGGCTCTGTGTCTAGTGCTGGGTCGTGGAGACTGTGCATCCTCATCAGCACGTGGCCGGGGGACACGCTTGGCCTTTTTTTCGGCAGCTGTCCGTGTTGAGCCGCAACACGCGGAAGACTTGGTCGAGTGGATGACCAAGCCGTCCTCATCCTCCTCATCCTCTCTCACCCATGCCCAGGGTACTTTGTCTGGCAAAGCAGCGGCCTCTTCCCTCGGCTCAATGTCATCAGTGACTCCTTCCCTAGCCCCAGCTTGTCCTCCTGAGGAGTCCCTCGAACTGTTTGACCACAGTGTTGGGTACATGCTCGAGGAGGATGCCCAGCGTTTGGAAGGCTCTGATGATGATACTGAGCTCGATGAAGGCAGTAACATGAGCACGGACAGAGGGGGTGCCCAAGAAGGACAGCAATCTGGCAGTCATGCTCCCCCTGCTGCAGCATACTGCCAGGTTTGCTCTAGTGATGAGGAGGGAGGGGATGATGAGGTCAATGACTCAACGTGGGTGCCTGATAGGAGAGAGGAGGAGGAGGAGGAGGCGGCACATCACCAACGAGGCAGGATGCCCTCCAGGGGCCAGCCTAAGGGCAGCACATTGACTGCATCACACCCCAAAGCTCCACATGTGCAGGACGCTGCAGTCTCTGCGCGTTATTCAAAAAGTTCTTTGGCGTGGGCCTTTTTTGAGACGAGTGCATCAGATCACACCGCTGCTATTTGCAACATATGTCTCAAGCGTATCTCGCGTGGCCAAAACATCTCCCGCTTGGGTACCACATGCTTGACCAGACATATGTTGACCTGCCATGCAGTTCGTTGGCAAGCGTAACTAAAAGACCCACACCAAAGAACAAAGAGGACCTCTCCTTGCTCCTCATCAGCTGAGATTTCCAACCCCACTATACCTTCAGTCCTTTCTGAGACCTGCACTGAGAGGAATGAAGGTGTAGAATTAGGTGTGTCACAGCCAAGTACTTGTGGGCAATCTGCTTTTGGTACACTGACGTCAGATTGTACCAGGCAAATTTCCCTGCCCCAGCTGCTGCACCGCCGAAAGAAGTTTGCTCCCAGCCATCCACATCCCCAGCGGTTGAATGCTAGCTTGGCAATATTGCTAGCACTTCAACTGCTGCCTTTTCAGTTGGTAGACTCTGCCCCCTTCCGTGAGTTTGTGGAATGTGCGGTTCCTCAGTGGCAGGTACCCAAACGCCACTTTTTCTCATGGAAGGCGATTCCGGCTCTCTACCGGCATGTGGAAGGCAATGTCCATGCCTCGCTGGACAGGGCGGTCAGCAGTAAGGTGCATATTACCGCTGACTCATGGTCCAGCAGGCATGGACAGGGACGTTACCTAAGTTTCACGGCGCATTGGGTGACTCTGCTGGCAGCTGGGAAGGATGCAGGACAAGGTGCAGTAGTGTTGGAGGTTGTTCCGCCACCACGCCTCCAAAATGCTAATGATTGTGACACACCTCTCTCCTCCACCCCCTCCTCCTCTTCTTCCTCCATGGTCTCTTCCTGTGCTTTGTCCTCGGAACCAGTGGTGCTCCGTAGCCGTTCAAGGGGCTACGCAAGTACGCAGGCCAAAAGATGCCATGCGGTGCTTGAGCTGGTGTGCTTGGGGGACAGGAGCCACACTGGGGCAGAGGTTCTGTCAGCTCTGCAGGGGCAGGTTCAGAGGTGGTTGACGCCATGCCAACTTAAGGCAGGAATGGTGGTTTGCGACAATGGCACCAACCTCCTCTCTGCCCTCCGACAGGGACAAATGACCCATGTGCCCTGTTTGGCTCACGTCCTTAACTTGGTGGTGCAGCGGTTCTTGGGCAGGTACCCGGGCTTACAGGATGTCCTGAGGCAGGCCGGGAAAGTCTGTGTGCATTTCCGCCGGTCATATAATGCCAGTGCTCGGCTGACGGACCTCCAAAAGGAGTTTAACCTGCCCAAGAACCGCCTAATCTGTGACATGCCCACCAGGTGGAACTCAACGTTGGCCATGCTGCAGCGGCTGCACACGCAGCAGAGGGCCATCAATGAGTACCTGTGCGACTATGGCACCAGGACAGGGTCAGGGGAGCTTGGTTTTTTTCCCCACGCCAGTGGGCCATGATCAGGGATGCATGCACTGTCCTGTCACCATTTGAGGAGGCCACGAGGATGGTGAGCAGTGACAGTGCATGCATCAGTGACACTGTCCCCCTTGTCCACCTGTTGGAGCACACGCTGCGTGGAATAATGGACAGGTCACTTGAGGCAGAACAGAGGCAGGAAGAGGAGGACTTCCTTAGCTCTCAAGGCCCCCTTTATCCAGACAGTGTTCCTGCGTGCCCGCCGATCACACATGAGGAGGACGAGGAGGAGGAGGAGGAGGAGGAAGATTGTGTCAATATGGAGGTGGAGCCTGGCACTCAGCATCAGCAGCAGTCTTTAAGGGATCAGTCCCAAGAAACACATGGACTTGTACGTGGCTGGGAGGAGGTGGCTGCGGACCATGTCGTCCTTAGTGACCCAGAGGACTCTGGACCAAATGCCTCAGCAAACCTACGCTGCATGGCCTCCCTGATCCTGCAAAGCCTGCGTAAGGATCCTCGTATTCGTGGTATCAAGGAGAAGGACCAGTACTGGCTGGCAACCCTCCTTGATCCACGTTACAAGGGTAAGGTTGCGGACCTTATCTTGCCATTGCAGAGGGAGCAGAGGATGAAACATCTTCGGGAGGCCTTGCAGAAAGGTCTGTGCAACGCGTTCCCAGAGACTGGGAGGTTACAAACTCCTGTTTCTGGACAACGTGTTGCTGAGGCTTCGGTCAGTCAAAGAAGGAACGGTGGAGAAGGTGGCCGTCTGACCGATGCGTTCAGACAATTTTTTGGTCCGCAGCCCCAAGGTATGATCGGTTCCAGCAACCATCGCCAGCATCTGTTTTACATGGTGCAGGAATACCTAGGGGCAAGATCAGACTTGGACACCTTTCCCACCGAAAATCCTCTGGGTTACTGGGTCTTGAGGATGGATCACTGCATCCAGCGTTCTTTCGGAACGCACATTCAGTGCTGCTGGAGGCATGGTAACCGATCACAGGGTGCGTCTGTCCACCGACTCGGTCGATCGACTGACCTTCATAAAAATGAATCAGTCTTGGATCACCACCAGCTACCAAGCACCTGATGCTGATGTAACCGAATAATTTTTTTTGAAATCTCAGATCCCTTCAAAGACTGCCTATGCTGATGCTGAGTGACTATCCCTGAGTAATTATCCTCTTCCTCCTCAATCATCACGCTGATAGCTTGTAAGAACATTTTTGGTTCTAGGCGCCACCACCTGAAGGCACAATTTTTCAGCCCCTGTTTAACAGGGGCGTGTAATTACAATTTTTAATGCAATACTTTGCAGCAGGGCTCGTTCCTGCATTCCAACTAGAGTGTCTGTGAGGGGTTGCAGTGTTGTGGCACCAGCACCAGTGCCTAAGGCCCAATTTTTCTGCCCCTGTTTAACAGGGGCGTGTAATTACAATTTTTGATGCAATATTTTGCAGCAGGGCTCGTTCCTGCGTTCCAACTAGAGTGTCTGTGAGGGGTTGCAGTGTTGTGGCACCAGCACCACCACCACCACCACTACCACCAAAGGCCCAATTTTTCTGCCCCTGTTCAACAGGGGCATGTAATTACAATTCTTGATCTAATATTTCACAGCAGGGCCCATTTCTGCACCCACCAAGTGCGAGTGAGGACTTACAGTGTTGTGGCACCAGCACCACCACCACCAAAGGCCCAGTTTTTCTGCCCCTGTTCAACAGGGGCATGTAATTACAATTCTTGATCTAATATTTCACAGCAGGGCCCTGTGAGGGCTTACAGTGTTGTGGCCACAACAACACCTAAGGCCCAAATTTCTGCTGAGTATATAGGGCAGGCCCCTACTTTCAAACATCTAACTTACAAACGACTCCTACTTGCAAACGGAAGGAGACAACAGGAAGTGAGATGAAATCTACCCCTAGGAAGGGAAATTCTCTCCTGTAAGAGTTAATATGGGAAAAACATTTCTCCTTTCCACTGATGCTTTCCAATCCTTGTTCCACAAAAAAACCCAAATTTTCAAAAAACATTTGTCATTGGGACAAAAAGTCAGGTGAAATCTTCTGAAGAGGAGGAAAGACAGCAAAACAAATGTCACAGGGGTGATAACCCTTCACTATGTTTTCCAAAAAGCTTAAAAAAGATTTTTTGGCTGGAGCTAAACACGTTAAAAATGTACCCGTTCAAAATGACAAATAGATTCTACTTAACAACAAACCTACAGTCCCTGTCTTGTTTGCGCCGCCTGTATACTGCTGTTCAGAGTATATAGGGCCTGGTGGCCCCACACCTTTCCTTATTTTAATTTGGGTGCGGGGTTCCCCTTAATATCCATACAAGACCCAAAGGGCCTGGTAATGGACTGGGTACCCATGCCGTTTGTCTCACTGATTTTCATCCATATTGCCAGGACCCGACATTACATTAAACCCGCAAGCAGTTTTAAATGAGATTTTTTCCTTTAAAAATGACATTTGTTGCAGGGACTGTTCTAAACACGGGAAACACGCGCCACTTTACAGGCATACTATAGACACCCCCCAGGTACGATATTTAAAGGAATATTTCACTTTTTTTTTTTTTTTACTTTAAGCATCATTAAAATCACTGCTCCCGAAAAAAAGGCTGTTTTTAAAAGTTCTTTTTGCATTGATACATGTCCCCTGGGGTAGGACCCGGGTCCCCAAACCCTTTTTAGGACAATACCATGCAAATTAGCCTTTAAAATGAGCACTTTTGATTTCGAACGTTGGAGTCCCATAGACGTCAATAGGGTTCTAACGTTCGTGCGAATTTTCGGTCCGTTCGCAAGTTCTGGAGCGAACCGAACCGGGGGGTGTTCAGCTCATCCCTAATCCCTAAAGCTAAAGAGGGAACTCTCTTGGTGGTCAAAGACCAGCAACTTGAATGGCGGAAAATCCTTTCCACCAGTAACCTGGAAGGTAGTATCTACGGACGCCAGTCGTCTAGGCTGGGGAGCAGTCCTGGAAGAGGGTCCCGTCCAGGGAATATGGTCTCAGGCAATGAAGTCCTTACCCATCAATCTGCTAGAGATTCGGGCAGCTCGCCTGGCTCTCCTATTTTGGACGTCCAGACTGCAGAGATTTCCTGTCCGGATTCAGTCCGACAACTCCACGGTGGTGGCATACATCAACCACCAAGGGGGAACCCGGAGTCAGTCGGCCCAAAGAGAAGTAAATCACATATTAACTTGGGCAGAGAGACATGTGCCGTTTCTGTCAGCAGTCTTTATTCCAGGGGTGGACAATTGGCGGGCAGACTACCTAAGTCGCCAGCAGTTACTGCCGGGAGAGTGGTCTCTTCACCCCGAAGTTTTCCTTCAGATCTGCCAGCATTGAGGGGTGCCAGATGTGGATCTTCTGGCATCCAGATTCAATGCCAAGGTGGACAGGACCAGGGATCCTCTCGCTATCGGAACGGATGCATTGGTGGTTCCCTGGGACAGGTATTCCCTGATTTATGCTTTCCCTCCGATCCAGATGCTGCCGCACCTGTTGCGCAGGATACAGGAGGAGCAGAGTACAGTGATCCTGGTGGCCCCGAAGTGGCCCAGGAGATCCTGGTATTCAGAGATTGTGAGGATGGCGGTGGAGGACCCACTATGTCTCCCAGACCGTCCAGATCTTTTATATCAAGGTCCCATATACTATCCTTCTTTACGGTCGCTGCATTTGATGGCATGGCTATTGAGACCAGGGTACTGAAGGACCGTGGTATCAGAGGTTCAGTCTTATCTACCCTGATTAATGCTAGAAAGCCAGTTTCTAGAAGTATCTACCATAGGGTCTGGAAATCGTATATTTCCTGGTGCGAGAAAAGAGATGGCATCCTCGCAAGTATGCGATTGGGAGGATCCTTGTCTTTCTTCAATCAGGAATTGATGTAAACTTATCTTTAGGAACCATTAAAGGGCAAATTTCGGCCTTATCGTTTTTTTTTCCAAATTGTTTTTTTTGCCAATTGCTTCTCATTCCTTAGTGCGAACCTTCGTGAAGGGGGTACTGCACTTAAAACCGCCGGTTAAGCCTCCCTTAAGCCCTTGGGACTTCAACTTGGTGTTATCAGCCCTACAGGTTCAACCCTTTGAACCAATTAGGCATATCCCTTTAATCCTGTTGACCAGAAAATTGTTTTTTCTGGTAGCCATAACTTCGGCTAGAAGGGTGTCTGAATTGGCCGCCCTTTCATGTAAGGAACCGTTTCTATTTTTACATCAGGACAAGGTGGTGATGCGCCCCATCCAGATTTTTTACCTAAGGTGGTTTCCAATTTTCATTTGAATCAGGATATCATTTTACCTTCCCTTTTTCCCAATCCTAAGACTAAAGAGGAAAAGTCACTTCACTCACTGGATGTGGTGAGAGCGGTCAAGGTCTACTTAAACATGTCAGCTCCCGTTCAGAAGACTGACTCCCTTTTTGTCCTTCCAGAGGGTCCTAAGAGGGGACAGGCAGCAACTGGTTCACCTATCTCTAGATGGATTCGCCAGCTCATTATCCAAGCTTATGAGTTGAAACGCAGGGTTCCACCTCGATATTTCAAAGCTCAATCTACTAGAGGAGTTAGTACATCATGGGCAGTGCGCCAACAGATGTCTATGGCTCAGGTTTGCAAAGCGGCAGCTTGGTCTTCAGTTCATACGTTCACCAGGTTTTACCAGCTGGACGTTAGATCTCAAAGGGAGACTGTCTTTGCCCACAGCATGCTGCAAGCGGCCTTATAAGTCCTGGGTCTGAAGGGGATCTTGGAATACTGTGTTCCCTCCCCTCAAATGCATTGCTTTAGGACATCCCAGATAGTCATTATTTATGGTGCTCTGTGTCCCATGATGTACGATAAAGAAAAATTGATTTTTAAAACAGCTTACCTGTAAAATCCTTTTCTTGGAGTACATCACGGGACACAGAGGTCCCTCCCTTCTTTTCTGGGATCTTCATTGCTTGCTACAAAACTAAAGGTACTTCCTGTATGGGAGGGGTTATATGGGAGGAACCTTCTTACTATTGGTTGCCAGTGTCCAATCACCTAAAGGTAGCATATAACCCAGATAGTCATTACTATGGTGCTCTGTGTCCCGTGATGTACTCCAAGAAAAGGATTTTACAGGTAAGCTGTTTTAAAAATCCATTTTTTTTACACAAAGTTGTCCATTTATCATATATTTCCAACACATAGCATGTACATAGCAAAAATGACACACCAAAATATATTCTGCTACTCCTCCTGAGTATGGCGATACCACATGTGTGAGACTTTTACACAGCCTGGCCACATACAGAGGACCAACATTGAAGTAGCACATTCAGGCGTTCTAGGAGCATAAATTACACATCTAATTTCCTTGCAATCTATCACATTTTTGAAGGCCCTTCATATTTCTAACAGATAGCATGAACATACCAAGAATTACACCCTAAAATACATTCTGCTGAGCAAAGGGTAAACAAAAGATTACCTGTGGTTTTAGTAGTGCAGTTGTCCACAGAAGGAGAGCCCTGATCCAGGCAGCAGGCAGGGACATGGTCAGCGACAGGGAATGGAATTGTCCAGGCAGCAGGCAAGAATATTGTCCATAGTCAGTACAGGCAGGGATGCTGTCCTTAAATATTGGTGCCAAAATATTGGTCCTGGTAGTAAGCAGGAACATGGTCCAAGTAGCAGCCCAGGAAAGAATGGGGACAGGGGTAGAGGCTTCTTCCACCCAAATCTCTTTGAAGCCTCCGAGTCTCCAGACCCTAAATCTGGGAATGAGAAAACGAAAAAATTAGTTTTCTTCATCCAGAAAAACATTTCTGGAGCCCCTCACATATGTGAGACCCCTGTGTTCCCACTAGCATAGCAGGGTAAATGATCAGTCCAAGAGGGAGGCAAAAAACATGGTCAAACAGTACAGGGTCAGTTCCAGAGCAGGCAGAGGTAGGTACAATTTAGCATTAGGCATAAGCTTGATCGTATAACAGGCCAGGGTCAGTTCCGGAGAAGGCAGAGGTATGTTTATCATTAGGCAGAAGCTTGGTCGTATAACAGGAAAGGGTCAGTTCCGGAGAAGGCAGAGGTAGGTATAGTTTAGTGTTAGGCAGAAGCTTGGTTGTATAACAGGCCAGGGTCGGTTCCGAAGAAGGCAGAGGTATGTACAGTTCAGTGCTGTGACATAAGGGGTGTGGAGGAAAATGACAGGAAATGAGAATTACGTTTACCATACTTCCCTAATAATGTAGAGAAGTATGGTAACGGCGGAAACATTCACCTATACAGAGGCCTGGTTGGGAAGGATATTGGGGACAATAATACGTGGTGTCTCTTCTAATTCCTCCTCTGGAGCACACCCGGCACCTCTTCTGACGTCTATGGCCTGTTTCACGGGGGGGGGATTTTGTCAGGAAAGTGACGTTCGTGGAGTCCGCTCACGGAATCAGAGCGAATATTTTCTGGTGGGCTTTCAGGGTACAAAAGGGCGGAGATTACTTGTTCCTGGTAGTGCAGATAGGATACGGGGTTCTCTATAGATTTTTGGTAAATAACATAAGTGTTATACATGGCCAAACTGAAAAAATAAATGGACACTTTTTTATACCAGTGGTGGGATTTTCTTGTGGGAAGGTAGGGTTCAATCATCTGATCGTTGAAGTCCACTCCCCCCATAAACAAATTATAATCATAAACACAAGCAGGTTTCTGGACTGGGCCGTTTCTTCTTGGGACTTCTACGTAGGTGTCATTATGAATTGTCGTCAGCATGTGGATGTTTAGTCTGTCCCTCCACTTGACAGCCAATAGCTCCTGGTTCCGCAAAGACGCCGTCTCCCCTCGTCGTAGCCTTTCATTGACCAGTTTTTGCGGGAAACCCTTTCTATTGGTTCTTACAGTACCACATGCTGGGGTGTCCCTCCGGTGAAGATTGCAGAAGAGGGGCAAACTTGTATAAAAATTATCCACATAAAGGTGGTACCCCTTTCCAAGGAGTGGATAAACAAGCTCCCAGACAACTTTGCCGCTGGCTCCAATATATGCTGTACATTCAGGGGGATGCAGTTGGGTGTCCTTCCCTTCGTACACCCAGAAGGCGTAAATGTACCCCGTGGCTCGGTCGCAAAGTTTGTAAATTTATACCCCACATCGGGCCCTTTTGCTGGGGATAAATTGTTTGATGCCCAGCCTGCTGGAGAATTTTACAAGGGACTCATTCATGAAAATATTCTGTTCGGGGGTATATAATTGGGGAAATTTTTCAGAGAAATAATTTAGGAGTGACCGAATTTTTAATAATTTTGTCAAATGCTGGGTCATTTCGGGGAGGGCACTGGGTGTTGTCATTGTAGTGGAGGAAGCGCAAAATCATAAGGTATCTTGATCTTGGCATAATCGATGAAAAGAGTGGCATGTGGTGGATGGGGTTAGTTGACCAATATGAGTACATTTAGTTTTTTTTTTTTGAGTCCCATTGTAAAAGTTAGGCCTAAGAAAATTTTGAATTCCTCTATGTAAGCTCTCTCCACTCAAAGGGACGGGCATAATTAGAGCCAGGGTTGCTTACTATGTACTGCTGTGCATAGAGGTTGCACTGGGCCACAATAGATGATAGTAAGTCTTCAGTGAAAATCAAATAAAAAAAATCAAGTATGACAAAATCATCGTTGTTCACCTGGACACCTGGCTGGGCGGTAAAAGGGGGGATATTTGCTGCTCCGGAATGAGGGGGAAGCCACAGGGGGTTTTGAAGGGCATAGGGAAGGGTGGCATGGCCTCTATCCTTTTGGGGCTGAGAGGACACCCTACTGGTACCTGGCCTTTGTTGCAGTGGCACTGCGCTTGAGGTGGACGGCACTGCGCTTGAGGTGGACGGCACTGCGCTCGACACCAGAACGCCTTCTTTTCACTGGCAAATGTTCCTTTTCTGATTCTGTATCAGACCCGCTGCTTGTCACGGGTTCATAGGCTGAATCCGAATCGGACTGAGACTCAGAGAGCTCCCCACTGCTCTCATCGGTCATGCTGAGATGCTAGTAGGCCTCCTCGGCCATAAATAATTTTTTTGCCATACTGGTGGCTGGTGAGGTTGATGTGGCGCAGATGAGCACTGATGGGAACTGGTGTGCCCTGAAGTGGCACTGGTGTGGCTCCGGTTGCACTGGTGTGGCTCTGGTGGCACAGAGGTGGCACTGGTGGGCACAGGTGGCACTGATGGGCACAGGCGGCACTGATGTGGCACTGCAGTGGTGCAGGTGGCACTGATGGGCACAGGTGGCACTGATGGACACAGGTGGCACTGATGTGGCACTGGTGTGGCTCTGGTTGCACTTGTGTGGCTCTGGTGGCACAGAGGTGGCACTGGTAGGCTCAGGCAGCACTGGCGGGCACAGGTGGCACTGGTGGGCACAGGTGGCACAGGCAGCACTAATGTGGCACTGCAGTGGTGCAAATGAGCACAAGTGGCACTGATGGGCACAGGTGGCACTGATGGGCACAGGTGGCACTGATGGGGCACTGGTGTGCACTGTAGTGGCACTGGGGCGGCTCCGGTTGCACTGGTGTGGCTCTGGTGGTACAGAGGTGGCACTGGTGGGCTCAGGCGGCACTGATGTGGCACTGCAGTGGTGCAGATGAGCACAGGTGGCACTGATGGGCACAGGTAGCACTGATAGGCACAGGTGGCACAAGTGTGGCACTGGTGTGCACTGTAGTATCACTGGGGTGGCTCTGGTGGCACAGAGGTGGCACGGGTGGTACAGATGGCACAGATGTGGCACAGATGACACTGTTGGGCACTGTTATGACACTGTTGGACACTGTTATGGCACAGATGACACTGTTGGGCACTGTTGTGGCACTGTTGGGCACTGTTGGGCACTGATATATGTTGAAAAACTCACAGATTGGCACCGTAAAGCTCTGCTCTCCTCTCAAGCTGCATCAGTGTGAGGAGAGGAGAGCGGTGAACTCCTGATGACCCTGCTTTCCTTACTTTGTTGACATTTGTGATCGGTCCATCATTGGACGGAGCGATCACATGGTAAAGGCCCGCTGTCATTGGCCCTTTACCGCAAACCGTGTTGCGCCGTGTGTGCGCCCGGGAGCGGTTTTCCGGGATCACGTCATAGTACGTGCTCCCAGAGTTATCCACCTGCCCTACTGCCGTCATTTGGCTATGGGCCGGTTGGTAACTGCTTAATAAACCCAAAAATCATGCAAAGAGTTCTCAATAGCGGGTGAGTAAAAGTGTTATTAAGTGTTTATGCTCCACCAAGGCTCCTGAAATTCTTTAGCAATTTTATTAGAACTGATGAGGTTTTCCTTCACCAGTTCTTGTAATTCTATAATTTTCCTACTATCCCTCTTAAATAATGTATCCAATTCAACTGTAAGTGGTGGTATTTTCTTAACCACTTCAGCCCCGGAGGATTTGGCTGTCCAATGACCGGGCCGTTTTTTGCGATTCGGCACTGTGTCGCTTTAACTGACAATTGCGCGGTTGTGCGACGTGGCTCCCAAACAAAATTGACATCCTTTTTTTCCCACAAATAGAGCTTTCTTTTGGTGGTATTTGATCACCTCTGCGGTTTTTATTTAACAAAAAAAAGCGACAATTTTGAAAAAAAAAGAAATATTTTTTACTTTTGCTATAATAAATATCCCCCAAAAATTATTCTATACTCGATTCATCTGGGTATTGGCTCCAATGTCTTCCTCTCCATTTGTTAACAGTCCATCTGTGAGGTTCACGCACCAGCCTGTGATATGTGTCCAGCACTTAACTTGTTTCTGCCAAGTGAATGAGGGAACCCCAATGCACAGACCCTCGAGTCTTCTCCTTGAATTATTCTCTTCCAGGCCAGTTCAAATTTTTGCAATCGAACCAGGCAGTTTCCAGAGTGTGTAGCAGCACAGCCATCTATGTACTCCAGCCACTCAAAAGAACAGGCACAAAGCCAGGCCTGGGCACATCTGGTACAGCAGTTGGGGTCCATGGTTTTCCACACTTGTAAAATTCAACAATAATGGTGATGATAAATATGAAACATCGCTATACATTAAAGTTTGAGTCCGCTCAAGAAAAAGCCCATGTTCTGGCCACTGTAAAATTGTAGGACAGTCTCTAGAATTTGACCATTTAATTTAGGCTTTTTGTGTAGACTCCATCCTTCACATCATGAGCGCTACAGGATATAATACCCTCCTTAAATATTGTGAAATTCCTTTCTAAAGTCATTTGCATTTGTGGTCTATTCTTTGTCTCCACTAATATTATATTTGTACTCCTGTGACGATTGCTTCCTTCTGTGTAAGTCCAAACAGCATATTCCACAAAGTAATCAGATTTTGGCATCATGATCTCATCTAACGCCTATCCACCCCTCGACTATGCCCTTTACAGTATCCCCATGTATCTGGATGCCTTCTGAGTTCTCTAAAACAGTAAGTTCTGTATTATGATCCACTACACTTATTTTATTGCTATCAGATTTCCCCACTGGTAAGCAATTTGAATTCCTTAACTTGACACTTTTCCACTCTGATGTTTGTGATGCAAAGTAGTAGAGTGATTGACGCTGTTATCAACACATATGCTAATAGAGAAGGCTTGTATTTTTCCAGGGGTGGGGGATGTCTTCATTTTGGTGTAGTCTTCTGGCATTCGTATTACTCCTGGGACCTGAAAGACAATCTCAGGGAGAAAGTTAGACAATGCTCTCATCCATCAAATCCATTTTCCTTTAAATGCTTTGATCTGACATGCATGACTCCATCTTGACCTATCCTCTCCCAAGTCTAATAAGTAAACCGAGGGTCCAATTTTGTCTGACTGCAAAAGGGCCCTTCCACTTTGCCCTAGGGAATTGGTGAAACCCAGAAAAATCCTGTAACATTACTCTAGCCCCAATTTGGTATTCACTAGTGTCCCCCATTGCATTAAACCACTGTTGTGAGCTTTTATGGGTATATTCATCAGTGGCACACACAGCCTTATGTACTGTAATTACATGATCCTTTAAGATCTCTACCCATGATTCAGATAATGACACAGTTTCTAATGCTGCTGGGACCAGATTTATCAGATGTTCCAACGTAAGGGGCAAAGCCTATGGACCTGCAAACTCTGTAACGAATAATTGCCAGAACAAAGGGTAATTTTTCATCCCAATCGGTACCTTGCTCATTTACAACCTTTCTAACAGTAGTTTTAATTGTCCTGTTCATTCGTTCAACCTGTCCTGCAGACTCAGGGTGATGGAAGATGTAAAATTTTTGAATGACATCAAGGAGCTTACATGTCTCTTGCATCAGATTACCTGCAAAACCTGGCCCATTGTCACAACAAGAGTACTACTTGCAGTAGTAATGGAAGTACAGTTTTTGTTAGGGAAAGCTTCAACACAGTGACTGAAAGAATCCACAACAACCAGCAAATATTTGTTCGGGTGTGCAGTGTTAGGTAATTCACCTGTGTAATCAATTTGTATTCACTCCCATGGGAGCTTGTCTCCTCAGTGCCCCTCTCCCCTTCCCATTTGCGGGATCATGCCTGGCACACATCAAACATGATAAGATATGGTCCTGTATGTGTTGTTTATTTTGAGGTCACCATAATACATGATCTAATCTCTCTAAATATATATATATATACAAAATATACTACAACGGTTACTCTTGGTGGGCACAGGGGCAGAAAAATTGGGCCTTTTGTGGTGGTACCACCACACTGTAACCCCTCACAGATATTCTTGTTGAGTGCAGGAACAGGCCCTGCTGTGAAGTATTAGATCGAAAATTGTAATTACATGCCCCTGTTAAACAGGGGCAGAACAATTGGGCCTTAGGCAGTGGTGGTGGTGCCCTAAACCAAATATATTCTTAGAAGCTAGCATCATCAAGATTGAGGAGGAATAGGATAGTCACTCAGCATAGGCAGTCTTCAAGGGATCCCACATCCATAGAAAATTCATTTGGTTACATCAGCATCAGGTGCATAGTAGCTGCTGATCCAAGACTGATTCATTTTTAAGAATGTGAGCCTATCAACGGAGTCTGTGGACAGGCGCACTCTATGATCCGTTAAAAACCCTCCAGCAGCACTGAATGTGCGTTCAGAAAGAACGCTGGATGCAGGACAGCCAGTAGCTAAATTGCATATTGAGCAAGCTCTGGCTAGTGGTCCATCCTCAAGACCCAGTAACCCAGTGGATGCTCTGTTGGAAAGGTCTCCAAGTCTGCTCTTGCCCCTAGATATTCCTGCACCATGTAATGCAGACACTGGCGATGGTTGCTTGAACCGATCAGACCTTGGCGCTGAGGACTGAAAAATTGTCTGAAGGCATCGGTCAGCTGGCCACCTTCTCCACCGCTCTTTCTCTGACTGAACAAAGCCTCAACAACACGTTGTCCAGCACCAGGAAATTGTAACCTAAGATGTTTCATCCTCTGCTCCCTCTGAGAAGGCAGGATGAGTTGTGCAACCTTACCCTTGTAACGTGTATCAAGAAGGGTTGCCAGCCAGTAATGATCCCTCTCCTTCATACAACAAATCCTAGGGTCCTTTTGCAGGCTTTGCAGAATCAGGGAGGCCATACAGCGTAAGTTTGCAGAGGCATTCGATTCTGAGTCCCTTGTTTCACTAAGGATCACATGATCCACAACTACCTTCTCCCAGCCACGTACAACTCCTTTGGTTTCTGGGGACTGAAAACGATCCCTTGAAGACTTCTGCTGAATATTATCCTCCATGTCCATGCTGGCACAATTCTCCTCCCCCTCTTCTTCTTCCTGTGTGTTTGGCAGGCACGCAGGAATTCTATCTGGATAAAGGGGGGCCTTGGAAAGTAAGGAAGTCCTCCTCCTCCTCCCGCTGTTCTGCCTCAAGTGCCCTGTCCATTATTCCACGAAGTGTGTGCTCCAACAGGAAGACAAGAGGGACAGTATCCCTGATGCATGCATTGTCACTGCTCCCCATCCTTGTGGCCTCCTTAAATGGTGACAGGACAGTGCACGCATTCTTGATCAGTAGCCACTGGCGTGGCGAAAAGAGCCAAACTCCCCTAACCCTGTCCTGGTGCCATACTCACACAGGTACTCATTGATGGCCCTCTGCTGGGTGTGCAGCCACTGCAGCATTGCCAACGTTGAGTTCCACCTGGTGGGCATGTCACAAATGAGGCGGTTGGTGGGCAGGTTGCTTTCCCTTTGAATGTCAGCCAGCCGAGCACTGGCATTGTATGACCGGCGGAAATGACCTGCCCCAGGAGATCCTGAAAACCTGGGTACCTGCTCAAGAACCGCTGCCCCACCAAATTCAGGACGTGAGCCAAACATGGAACATTGGTCAAGTGTCCCTGTCAGAGGGCGGAGAGAAGGTTGGTGCCATTGTCGAATACAACCATTCCTGGCTGAAGCTGGCATAGCGTCAACCACCTCTGAGCCTGCCCCTGCAGAGCTGACAGAATCTCTGCCCTTGTGGGGCTTCTGTCCCCTAAGCAGACCAACGCAAGCACCGCATGGCATCTTTTTTCCTGAGTGCTTGCGTAGCCCCCTTGAACACCTATGGAGCACCACTGGTTCAGAGGACAAATCTGCAGAGGAAGAGGCCATAGAGCAAGAAGAAGAGTGGGTGGAGGAGAGAGATGTAGCAGAATCACCACTAGCATTTTGGAAGCATGGTGGCGAAACAAGCTCCAACAATACTGACTACTGTCCTGCATCCTTCCCAGCTGCCAGCAGAGTTACCCAGTGCACCGTGAAGGAAAGGTAACGTCCTTGCCCATGCCTGCTGGACCATGAGTCAGCGGTAATATGCACCTTACTGCTAACCGCTCTGTCCAACGAGGCCGAAACATTGCCTTCCACATGCTGGTAGAGAGCTGGAATGACCTTCCGTGAAAAGAAATGGTGTTTGTTTGAACCTGCCACTGAGGTACAGCACATTCCACAAATTCACAAAAGGGGGCAGAGTCTACCAGCTGAAAAGGCAGCAGTTGCAGTGCTAGCAATTTGGCCAAGCTAGCATTCAGACACTGAGCATGTGGATGGCTGGGACCGAATTTCTTTCTACGGTTTAGCAACTGGGGTAGGGAAATTTGCCTGCTAAAATCAGATGGTGGTGTGCTGCTAGCAGATTGGCTGCAAGTACTTGGGACACCTATTGCTATACCTTCTTTCCTCTCAGTGCAGGTTTTTGAGAGGACTGGAGGTATAGTGGCGTTGGAGATCCCAGATGAGGAGCAAGGAGAAGTCCGCCTTGTTCTTTGATGTGGGTCTTTCAAGTGCTGTTGCCAACGGACTGCATGGGAGGTCGTCATATGTCTGGTCAAGCATGTGGTGCCCAAGCGGCTGTTGTTTTGGCCACGCTTGATCCGCTTCAGACATAGGTTGCAAACAGCAACGATGCGATCTGCTGCACACGTGTCAAAAAAGGCCCACACAGAAGAACTTTTCAAAATCAGCGGGGAGTCAGCAGCGCCCTGCACCTGCGGAGCTCTGCGGTGTGATGCAATAGAGTGGCTGCCCCCTGGAGGGCATCCTGCCTCGTTGGAGATGTGCCTCCTCCTCCTTCTCCTCTTCTATCAGGCACCCAAGTAGAGTCAGTGACCTTATCCATCCCCTCCCTGCTCGTCACTGGAGCAAACTTGACAGTATGCTGCAGCTTGGGGAACATGACTGCCAGTTTCTTGTCCTCCTTGGGCACCCCCTCTCTTTAGGCTTGCGTTACTCCCTTCCTCAACCTGGGTACCAACATCTGAGCCTTCAAATCGCTGCACATCCTCCAGCAGCATGTACCCGACACTGTGGTCGAATAGTTCGGGGGACTCTTCTGTGCATGATAGTGGGGCTACAGAAGGAGTGACTGTGGACAAAGATCCGGTGGAATAGGCCGCTTTGGCAGCTGCATTGAAAGGCAAACTACTCTGAGCCTTACCAAAAAGGATTGTAGAAGTTCCCCATGGGGTTTTTAAGCAGCAAGCATCGAAAAAAAGTTTTTGTAAAAAATGTTTTTATTAGAAAAATACTCCGAACATACTTTAAGGACTACAAAGGTTTAAAATATGAGCTCCAGTTACACATAGAGTTAAGTATACAGGGTATATATACTGGTTATGCTGAAAAATCTATCACATAATCGCACAATAAGTTGCAGGGAGTGTACATATATTACCACTCCAGGCAGTATCAATATTGGTTGTAGTAATGCTTGCCAATATTAAAGAAGACCCCGAGACCCCAATGCATTTCGACGTTTACAAGGTCATTGTCTTCCTCAGGGGGTCCTTTAGGCTCTGTAAAGGCATCAAGGTAAAAATGATCATATATTCCTTGTATGTCATTAAAGAGGAGTTCCACCCAGGGGGTCCAGTAAAAAAAAAAAAAAATTAAAAGTCAGCAGCTACAAATACTGCAGCTGCTGACTTTTAATTGGACACTTACCTGTCCCTGGGTCTAGCAATGCGGGGGATCGAAACACACGCTCGCCCCCCCCCTCCGCTTGTCGGCGCCGGCATTTCAACTGTGGGCGCCGGGCTGTGACTTTACAGCCTGGCACCCTCTGCACATGCGCGAGCGGCGCCGAGCGCTGTGATTGGCTGCTCAGTCACCTGGGACCTGTAATGGGTCCCAGATGATTGACAGGAGGGAGGGAGCAGAGCCGAGCCCTTCCTGTGCCGAGGGGGAAGTGATGTCACCAGCCCAGGCACTGGAAGAGGCAGACTACGAAGGACCACTTAGCAACAGGCATTTAGAGTTAAGTAAAAAAAAAAAAATATCCAAATGTTTTTTTGTAATTTTTTTTTTTAATTTTTCATGTAGTTTTTTTTTTTCGGGTGGAACCCCACTTTAACTGTAGATGTTCCATAGTAACTTGATATTTACCCTTGGTACCGTATATACTCTTAACCAGAGTTATCTTAAAAACTGAAAGGATCAGAGAAGTCCCCCTCTTCTGACGCTGGAGTCCGTTGCACCGCCGTCCCTACCTGCACCCCAAGGGGGAAAACAGGACCAACCCGTGGGGCTTACGAACGATCACAGATGTGTAGCTCTCCTCCGCACTTGGAGGCAGGTAAAGAGCAGGACACCTATAGATTCGTCATACTGAAAGAAAAAGGGGTTTCTTAGTGTCATATCTAACTTTCAAAAGACTATAAGTCACATGTGTAAATTAGTTCACTTAGGTATGAAGAAAGATTGGTATGACAGCAACATGCTGAGTATCTATAAATGTATATTGCTATGGCATGCGGAGCCCCATAGCCTGTGTGTGTAGCCAAATGAGGAGTAAATAGAAATCTATTAGCATAAATCTTGAACCACTAGGATTACATTAAGTCTATCATATCCCCTGATATTGGTGTATTATACTATGATTGCATTAAGTCTATCATATTCCATAATACTGGTGTATTGTAGACTTTCATGTGTAAAGGTGCAATGTGCTGAAAAGAAACAGAAAAAGAAAAAGGAGGGGGGGGGTGTGTATGGGCAAAACGATGTGTTTGAATGTTATGTTGCATAGTGAAGTAAAAAGCATAAATGTGACAACGTGAAAACATCCTCATTTAAAGAGAATGAGTGAGGTGCCAAAAATGATGAAAGAAACCAGTGAAAAAAACAATAAAAAACATCAATGCATAAGGGGAACATCTACAGTTAATGACATACAAGGAATATATGATTTTTACCTTGATGCCTTTACAGAGCCTAAAGGACCCCCTGAGGAAGACAATGACCCTGTAAACGTCGAAATGCATTGAGGTCTCGGGGTCTTCTTTAATATTGGCAAGCATTACTACAACCATTAATGATACTGCCTGGAGTGGTAATATATGTACACTCCCTGCAACTTATTGTGCGATTATGTGATAGATTTTTCAGCATAACCAGTATATGTACCCTGTATACTTAACTCTATGTGTAACCGGAGCTCATATTTTAAACCTTTGTAGTCCTTAAAGTATGTTCAGAGTATTTTTCTAATAAAAACATTTTTTACAAAAACTTTTTTTCAATGCTTGCTGCTTAAAAACCCCATGGGGAACTTCTACAATCCTTTTTGGCAATACTTATTTTGGGGTGTGCAGCCAATTTTGCCCCTGGTGCCTTGTCAGGTAGGGATGAGCCGAACACCCCCCGGTTCGGTTCGCACCAGAACCTGCGAACGGACCGAAAGTTCCCACGAACGTTAGAACCCCATTGAGGACCCGGGTCCTACCCCAGGGGACATGCATCAATGCAAAAAAAACTTTTAAAAACGGCCGTTTTTTCGGGAGCAGTGATTTTAATGATGCTTAAAGTAAAAAAAAAAAAAGTGAAATGTTCCTTTAAATATTGTACCTGGGGGGTGTCTATAGTATGCCTGTAAAGTGGCGCGTGTTTCCCGTGTTTAGAACAGTCCCTGCACCTGACCAAATGTCATTTTTAAAGGAAAAAATCTCATTTAAAACTGCTTGCGGGTTTAATGTAATGTCGGGTCCTGGCAATATGTATGAAAATCAGTGAGACAAACACCATGGGTACCCCCCAGTCCATTACCAGGCCCTTTGGGTCTTGTATGGATATTAAGGGGAACCCCGCACCCAAATTAAAATAAGTAAAGGTGTGGGGCCACCAGGCCCTATATACTCTGAACAGCAGTATACAGGCGATGCAAACAAGACAGGGACTGTAGGTTTGTTGTTAAGTAGAATCTCTTTGTCATTTTCAACGGGTACATTTTTAAAGTGTTTAGCTCCAGCCAAAAAATTTTTTTTAAGCTTTTTGGAAAACATAGGGAAGGGTTATCACCCCTGTGACATTTGTTTTGCTGTCTTTCCTCTTTAGAAGATTTCACTTCACTTTTTGTCCCAATGACAAATGCTTTTTGAGAATTTGGGTTTTTTTGTGGAACAAGGATTGGAAAGCATCAGTGGAAAGGAGAAATGTTTTTCCCATATTAACTCTTACAGGAGAGAATTTCCCTTCCTAGGGGTAGATTTCATCTCACTTCCTGTTGTCTCCTTCCGTTTGCAAGTAGGAGTCGTTTGTAAGTTAGATGTTTGAAAGTAGGGGCCTGCCCTATATACTCAGCAGAAATTTGGCCCTGCTGTGAAATATTAGATCAAGAATTGTAATTACATGCCCTTGTTGAACAGGGGCAGAAAAACTGGGCCTTTGGTGGTGGTGGTGGTGCTGGTGCCACAACACTGTAAGTCCTCACTCGCTCTTGGTGGGTGCAGAAATGGGCCCTGCTTTGAAATATTAGATCAAGAATTGTAATTACATGCCCCTGTTGAACAGGGGCAGAAAAATTGGGCCTTTGGTGGTGGTGCTGGTGCCACAACACTGCAACCCCTCACAGACACTCTAGTTGGAACGCAGGAACGAGCCCTGCTGCAAAGTATTGCATCAAAAATTGAAATTACACGCCCCTGTTAAACAGGGGCAGAAAAATTGGGCCTTAGGCACTGGTGCTGGTGCCACAACACTGCAACCCCTCACAGACACTCTAGTTGGAACGCAGGAACGAGCCCTGCTGCAAAGTATTGCATCAAAAATTTTAATTACACGCCCCTGTTAAACAGGGGCAGAAAAATTGGGCCTTAGGCACTGGTGCTGGTGCCACAACACTGCAACCCCTCACAGACACTCTAGTTGGAACGCAGGAACGAGCCCTGCTGCAAAGTATTGCATCAAAAATTGTAATTACACGCCCCTGTTAAACAGGGGCAGAAAAATTGGGCCTTAGGCACTGGTGGTGGCGCCCAGAACCAAAAATGTTCTTACAAGCTATCAGCGTGATGATTGAGGAGGAAGAGGATAATTACTCAGGGATAGTCACTCAGCATCAGCATAGGCAGTCTTTGAAGGGATCTGAGATTTAAAAAAAAATTATTCGGTAGCATCAGGTGCTTGGTAGCTGGTGGTGATCCAAGACTGATTCATTTTTATGAAGGTCGGTCGATCGACCGAGTCGGTGGACAGACGCACCCTGTGATCGGTTACCACGCCTCCAGCAGCAATGAATGTGCGTTCCGAAAGAACGCTGGATGCAGGACAGGCCAGTAGCTCAATTGCATACTGTGCAAGCTCTGGCCAGTGATCCATCCTCAAGACCCAGTAACCCAGAGGATTTTCGGTGGGAAAGGTGTCCAAGTCTGATCTTGCCCCTAGGTATTCCTGCACCATGTAAAACAGACGCTGGCGATGGTTGCTGGAACCGATCATACCTTGGGGCTGCGGACCAAAAAATTGTCTGAACGCATCGGTCAGACGGCCACCTTCTCCACCGCTCCTTCTTTGACTGAAGCCTCAGCAACACGTTGTCCAGAAACAGGAGTTTGTAACCTCCCAGTCTCTGGGAACGCGTTGCACAGACCTTTCTGCAAGGCCTCCCGAAGATGTTTCATCCTCTGCTCCCTCTGCGATGGCAAGATAAGGTCCGCAACCTTACCCTTGTAACGTGGATCAAGGAGGGTTGCCAGCCAGTATTGGTCCTTCTCCTTGATACCACGAATACGAGGATCCCTACGCAGGCTTTGCAGGATCAGGGAGGCCATGCAGCGTAGGTTTGCTGAGGCATTCGGTCCGGAGTCCTCTGGGTCACTAAGGACGACATGGTCCGCAGCCACCTCCTCCCAGCCACGTACAAGTCCATGTGTTTCTTGGGACTGATCCCTTAAAGACTGCTGCTGATGCTGAGTGCCAGGCTCCACCTCCATACTGACACAATCTTCCTCCTCCTCCTCCTCTTCCTCGTCCTCTTCCTGTGTGATCGGCGGGCACGCAGGAACACTGTCTGGATAAAGGGGGCCTTGAGAGCTAAGGAAGTCCTCCTCTTCCTGCCTCTGTTCTGCCTCAAGTGCCCTGTTCAATATTCCACGCAGCGTGTGCTCCAACAGGTGGACAAGGGGGACAGTGTCACTGATGCATGCACTGTCACTGCTCACCATCCTCGTGGCCTCCTCAAATGGTGACAGGACAGTGCATGCATCCCTGATACTGGCCCACTGGCGTGGGGAAAAAAAACAAGCTCCCCTGACCCTGTCCTGGTGCCATAGTAGCACAGGTACTCATTGATGGCCCTCTGCTGCGTGTGCAGCCACTGCAGCATGGCCAACTTTGAGTTCCACCTGGTGGGCATGTCACAGATTAGGCGGTTCTTGGGCAGGTTAAACTCCTTTTGGAGGTCCGTCAGCCGAGCACTGGCATTATATGACCGGCGGAAATGCACACAGACTTTCCTGGCCTGCCTCAGGACATCCTGTAAGCCCGGGTACCTGCCCAAGAACCGCTGCACCACCAAGTTAAGGACGTGAGCCAAACAGGGCACATGGGTCATTTGTCCCTGTCGGAGGGCAGAGAGGAGGTTGGTGCCATTGTCGCAAACCACCATTCCTGCCCTAAGTTGGCGTGGCGTCAACCACCTCTGAACCTGCCCCTGCAGAGCTGACAGAACCTCTGCCCCAGTGTGGCTCCTGTCCCCCAAGCACACCAGCTCAAGCACCGCATGGCATCTTTTGGCCTGCGTACTTGCGTAGCCCCTTGAACGGCTACGGAGCACCGCTGGTTCCGAGGACAAAGCACAGGAAGAGGCCATGGAGGAAGAAGAAGAGGAGGGGGTGGAGGAGAGAGGTGTGTCACAATCATTAGCATTTTGGAGGCGTGGTGGCGGAACAAACTCCAACACTACTGCACCTTGTCCTGCATCCTTCCCAGCTGCCAGCAGAGTCACCCAATGCGCCGTGAAACTTAGGTAACGTCCCTGTCCATGCCTGCTGGACCATGAGTCAGCGGTAATATGCACCTTACCGCTGACCGCCCTGTCCAGCGAGGCATGGACATTGCCTTCCACATGCCGGTAGAGAGCCGGAATCGCCTTCCGTGAGAAAAAGTGGCGTTTGGGTACCTGCCACTGAGGAACCGCACATTCCACAAACTCACGGAAGGGGGCAGAGTCTACCAACTGAAAAGGCAGCAGTTGAAGTGCTAGCAATTTTGCCAAGCTAGCATTCAACCGCTGGGCATGTGGATGGCTGGGAGCAAACTTCTTTCGGCGGTGCAGCAGCTGGGGCAGGGAAATTTGCCTGGTACAATCTGACGTCGGTGTACCAAAAGCAGATTGCCCACAAGTACTTGGCTGTGACACACCTAATTCTACACCTTCATTCCTCTCAGTGCAGGTCTCAGAGAGGACTGAAGGTCTAGTGGGGTTGGAAATCTCAGCTGATGAGGAGCAAGGAGAGGTCCTCTTTGTTCTTTGGTGTGGGTCTTTTAGCTTGCCAACGAACTGCATGGCAGGTCAACATATGTCTGGTCAAGCATGTGGTACCCAAGCGGGAGATGTTTTGGCCACGCGAGATACGCTTGAGACATATGTTGTAAATAGCAGCGGTGCGATCTGATGCACTCGTTTCAAAAAAGGCCCACACCAAAGAACTTTTTGAATAACGCGCAGAGACTGCAGCGCCCTGCACATGTGGAGCTTTGGGGTGTGATACAGTCAATGTGCTGCCCTTAGGCTGGCCCCTGGAGGGCATCCTGCCTCGTTGGTGATGTGCCGCCTCCTCCTCCTCTCTCCTATCAGACACCCACGTTGAGTCAGTGACCTCATCATCCCCTCCCTCCTCATCACTGGAGCAAACCTGGCAGTATGCTACAGCAGGGGGAGCATGACTGCCAGATTGCTGTCCTTCTTGGGCACCCCCTCTGTCCGTGCTCATGTTACTGCCTTCATCGAGCTCAGTATCATCATCAGAGCCTTCCAAACGCTGGGCATCCTCCTGGAGCATGTACCCAACACTGTGGTCAAACAGTTCGAGGGACTCCTCAGGAGGACATGGTGGGGCTAGGGAAGGAGTCACTGATGACATTGAGCCGAGGGAAGAGGCCGCTGCTTTGCCAGACAAAGTACCCTGGGCATGGGTGAGAGAGGATGAGGAGGATGAGGACGGCTTGGTCATCCACTTGACCAAGTCTTCCGCATGTTGCGGCTCAACACGGCCAGCTGCCGAAAAAAAGGCCAAGCGTGTCCCACAGTTACGTGCTGATGAGGATGCACCGTCTCCACGACCAGCACTAGACACAGAGCCTGCCTGCCCTCTCTTATTGGCTTGTGACTGTCTGCCTCTCCTTCTTGGCCTTCCAGACATACTAATGGCCTGTAGCTGCACTAAGCTGGGATATATATATATATATAATATACTGATACTGCAGCTAGCAAAATCAACTGCCTGCCTGTAGTATGAGAACACCACCAACCTTCTACAGGTAGCTTTAGCTGAACACTGTGCAGAGCTCGCAAAAAACTAACTTGTAGGTTTAGCTGAACACTGTGAGGTGGACGCACCACACTAACGTGTAGTTTTAGCTGAACACTTTGAGCAGGACGCACTGCACTAACTTGTAGCTTTAGATGAACACTGTGCAGAGGTCTCACTACACCAACTTGTAGGTTTAGCTGAACACTGTGAGCAGGACGCACAGCACTAACTTGTAGTTTTACCTGAACACTGTGAGCAGGACGCACTGCACTAACTTGTAGCTTTAGATGAACACTGTGCAGATGTCTCACTACACCAACTTGTAGGTTTAGCTGAACACTGTGAGCAGGATGCACAGCACTAACTTGTAGTTTTAGCTGAACACTGTGAGCAGGACGCACTGCACTAACTTGTAGCTTGAGATGAACACTGTGCAGAGGTCTCACTACACCAACTTGTAGGTTTAGCTGAACACTGTGAGCAGGACGCACAGCAATTACTTGTAGTTTTAGCTGAACACTATGAGCAGGACGCACAGCACTAACTTGTAGTTTTAGCTGAACACTGTGAGCAGGACGCACTGCACTAACTTGTAGCTTGAGATTAACACTGTGCAGAGGTCTCACTACACCAACTTGTAGGTTTAGCTGAACACTGTGAGCAGGACGCACAGCACTAACTTGTAGTTTTAGCTGAACACTGTGAGCAGGACGCACTGCACTAACTTGTAGCTTTAGATGAACACTGTGCAGAGGTCTCACTACACCAACTTGTAGGTTTATCTGAACACTGTGAGCAGGACGCACAGCACTAACTTGTAGTTTTAGCTGAACACTGTGAGCAGGACGCACTGCACTAACTTGTAGCTTGAGATGAACACTGTGCAGAGGTCTCACTACACCAACTTGTAGGTTTAGCTGAACACTGTGAGCAGGACGCACAGCACTAACTTGTAGTTTTAGCTGAACACTGTGAGCAGGACGCACAGCACTAACTTGTAGGTTTAGCTGAACACTGTGAGCAGGACACACTGCACTAACTGTAAATAGTCTAGTTGCCTGACTGTGGTACTAATAGGATCAAAAGAACACCAGCAGATTTATTCAGGTAGCTGTAAATACTGTAACAAGACAAGCCTGCCTGTCAGTAAGAAGATAACAGGAACGGATCTAGCTGAACACTGTGAGCAGGACGCACTGCACTAACTTGTAGCTTGAGATGAACACTGTGCAGAGGTCTCACTACACCAACTTGTAGGTTTACCTGAACACTGTGAGCAGGACGCACAGCACTAACTTGTAGTTTTAGCTGAACACTGTGAGCAGGACGCACAGCACTAACTTGTAGGTTTAGCTGAACACTGTGAGCAGGACGCACTGCACTAACTGTAAATAGTCTAGTTGCCTGACTGTGGTACTAATAGGATCAAAAGAACACCAGCAGATTTATTCAGGTAGCTGTAAATACTGTAACAAGACAAGCCTGCCTGTCAGTAAGAAGATAACAGGAACGGATCTAGCTGAACACTGTGAGCAGGACGCATTGCACTAACTTGTAGCTTTAGATGAACACTGTGCAGAGGTCTCACTACACCAAATTGTAGGTTTAGCTGAACACTGTGAGCAGGACGCACCCCATTAACTTGAAGGTTTAGCTGAACACCGTGAGCAGGACGCACCGCACTAACTTGTAGGTTTAGCTGAACACTGTGAGGTGGACGCACAGCACTAACTTGTAGGTTTAGCTGAACACTGTGAGCAGGACGCACCCCACTAACTTGTAGGTTTAGCTGAACACTGTGAGCAGGACGCACTGCACTAACTGTAAATAGTCTAGCTGCCTGACTGTGGTACTAATAGGATCAAAAGAACACCAGTAATTTTCTTCAGGTAGCTGTAAATACTGTAACAAGACAAGCCTGCCTGTCAGTAGAAAGATAACAGGAACGGATCTAGCTAAACTGAATACAGTGTATATATATATATATATGCAACACCTGGGATGCATATATATACACAATACACTGTAAGTGCAGCTAAACTGACTGTTCTGCCTAATCTATCTAACTCAAATCAAATGTCACTGTCTGTCTCTCTCTCTCTCTCAATGAACGCCGGAACACACACTACACAGGGCCGCCGTGCAGGCGGCCTTATATAGTGTGGGGCATGTACTAAATCCCCTGAGCCATAATTTGCCATAGCCTCCTTGGCTTTGGCCAATTACGGCTCTCTGTTCAGACGGCGTTGTGATTGGCCAAGCATGCGGGTCATAGTGCATGCTTGGCCAATCATCAGCCAGCAATGCACTGCGATGTCGCAGTGAATTATGGGCCGTGACGCGCCACACGAATTTGGCGCGAACGGCCCATATCTGCGGCCCATTTTTTCTAAACCTCCATCTGCCAATTTTTTTCTATGACCGAATGAATTTATTCCCGTATTTGACATGAGGTCGTATTCATGTTGGTTTGTGTGTGAGACGGGTATGAAGTGTTTAAATCGGGTGTGGTGGCCACCTGTATCCTAATAAGATGTTAGGTCTTATTTTTAATTATGTGTTGGAGATGGGTGTAGTTTTCTATTATCATTGCTTATTTATATGAATTTGGATTATCAATAAAGATATTTAACTTACACCGAACTGTCCTCTCTGATGAATAACCTTTGTGTTCTTCCCTTTTTTTTGCACAAATGTTTCAATATTCAGAGGACTACCACCCCTAGAGGTTTAACCTATTGTGTTTTATACCTCAGGCTGACGGTGTAAACAGATTCTTGAATCGGGTGGGCTATTTTTTAAGCCAATTTTCTACTCTATCGGATCTGTGTTAAATTGGATGAGCCTCAGGTTCCCCCCCCCCCCCCTTTCTTTCTTTCTATCCTTACCCTATCTCTGATCACTACCTTATTAATTTCACTCTCTCCCTTGCCTCCTCTCCCTCCAAACGGTTACTTGTAGAAACCTTTGCCATATCAACCCTTCTCTTATATACTCTGTGACTGACAACCTCTATGACAAAATTGCACCCCTGTCCTGCACTGACCTAGCCACTTCTGTCTACAACACCTCACTTCTAGCATCACTGGACACACTGGCCCCCCTCACTACACACAGAATAAGGCCCCGTCCCCTTCAACCCTGGCAAACAGATGATACTAGAAGTCTGAAAAAACACAGCCGTGCTCTCGAGTGCCTGTGGCGTAAGAGAAGTACCAGAAAGATTTTGGCCAGTATAAATCTGCCCTCCAAAAATACAATTCCAGCCTCCTCACTGCCAAGCAGACCTATTTCATCACCCTCATTAAAAATGTATCATCCCTTCCGCGCCAACTCTTCTCTACCTTTAACTCTCTCCTTCGTCCTCCACTGCCTCCACCCACTAACTCACTCACTGAGCAGGAGATCGCCAATCACTTCAAACAGAAGATTGATACAAGGAGATCTCTACTGTTCAGATACCCTCCATGCTTTACACCTAATGCCCACAGGTACAATCATTACTTCCCTCTTTCAACCCCACCACTATAGAAGAGGTTGCTAAATTACTTGCTAATGTCCATCTTACCACCTGCCCTCTGGATCCTGTTCCCTCACAAATGCTACGTTCACCCTCCGGCTCTATTCTACACTCTCCAACCCACATCTTCAATCTCTCCCTCTCTTCTGGCATCTTGCCTAACTCTTTGAAACATGCACTAATTAGCCCCATACTTAAAAAGCCCTCACTGGACCCATCCAATCTTAACAACCTACGCCCCATCTCCTTGCTCCCCTTTTTATCCAAACTCCTTAAACGTCTAGTCTACAACCGACTGAGCATCCACCTTGCTGATAATAGCCTTCTTGATCCCCTTCAGTCTGGATTTCATCCTCAACATTCCCCAGAAACTGCTCTCCTAAAACTAACAAACAATATAAAAACCAAGGGAAACTATTCTATACTCCTACTCCTGGACCTCTCTGCTGCCTTCGACACGGTTGACCACCCCCTCCTCCTCAAAAAAACTCCACGCCTTTGGTCTTCGTGACTGTACTCTTCACTGGTTCTCTACCTACTTATCCAACCGCACCTTTAGCGTTACTTACAATTCTACTTCCTCCTCTCCTCTTTCTTTCTCTGTTGGGGTCCCCCAAGGTTTTGTTCTTGGACCTCTCCTATTTTCAATCTACACCTCCTCCCTGGGTCAGCTGATAGCCTCCCACAGCTTCCAATACCATTTCTACGCTGACGACACTCAAATCTATTTCTCTGCCCCTCAACTCGCTCCTTCATTCTCTTCACTTATCACTGATTTACTATCAGATATATCAGTTTGGATGTCACACCACTTCCTCAAACTCAATCTATGCAAAAAGGATCTTATCATTTTTCCTCCCCTGATCTCTGTCAAAATTGATGGCACAATTATTAGCCCATCCCCACATGTCAAGGTCCTAGGCATAGTCCTGGACTCTGAACTCTCCTTTAAGCCCCACGTCCAATCACTGTCCAAATCTTGCCGCCTCAGCCTCTGAAACATCTCCAAAATACACCCCTTTCTAACCAATGACACAACAAAGCTCTTAATTCACTCCCTGGTCAACTCTTGCCTCGATTACTGCACCTCCCTCCTCATTGGCTTACCTCTGCATACTCTATCCCCCCTTCAGTCCATCATGAATGCTGCTGCCAGACTCATCCACCTTACCCAACAAATTAAATTCAAAATACTAACAACTACCTACACAGCCATCCACAACTCTGCCCCCAGCTACATCACTGACCTAGTCTCTAAATACCAACCTAATCGTTCTCTTCGTTCTTCTCAAGACCTCCTGCTCTCTAGCTCTCATCACCTGCTCCCATGCTCATCTCCAGGGCTTTTCCAAAGCCTCTCCAAACCTATGGAACTCCTTACCCCAATCTGTCCGTCTATCTCCTTCTCTATTAGCTTTTAGAGGATCCCTGAAAATGCTCCTCCCCAGAGAAGCCTATCCTACCCACACCTAACAACTGTATTTTCATTTTGTCCATCTGATCATCCCCCACAGCTACTACCCTTTGTTCCACTTGACCCTCCCTTCTAGATTGTAAGCTCTAACGAGCAGGGCCCTCTGATCCCTCCTGTGAAGAAAGAGAAGATCATTCAAGGGCTACTCCAAGCAATGCCCTCGATCATCAGTGATAGTTCGGACTATTTCGGTACCCAAATATACAACAGGGAATTATATAAAAATATAGCATTTATTACAAAATAGATAAACAATATACAGTTGATAACAACAACAATTAGATAGTCGTTGAACAAAGTATCACATAACAATGACTTTAAACAATAGTTTGAGGGCCCCCGCAAGTATGTGGAGACACAAGTATATGGAAATAGACTTAGTCCTCCACAAGTTTCGCGGCCTGCACCGCTTCTTCAGAAGAGTCACCCAAAAATCTATAGAAAAATAGAGTCTCATAGTTACAATATCATGATACAAAAATGAATAATGAAACAATTGGTAACACATTGAATTTGGAGTCTTTTAAGAAAAAACCTGCGTGACTCACCAATGAAGGCCCTTGTGGCAAAAAAAGGCATCAATTGACACACCCTATAATAGGGTAGTCAATAGGGTAGTCCCCCGGGGGCAGACACTGGGGGCTAATAGGACGGACTGAAAATAGAATAAAAGGAGTGTAATTAATTGATTTAACGTGGGTTCCAGCACAGACCCAGTGCACAATGGAAAATTAAAAAAAGACAGAAGAGTTAGGTAAAAAAGGGGGTTGAATAAAAAGGACCAAAGAAAAGAAAATAGGGAAAGGAAGGAAAGAGTGGGAAAGGAAAGAAGGTGGGAGGGGGTGACACTTGGGTGCCAAATCATGTCCGGCGCCGACGTCACTGGGTCCGACTCTCACAATGCGCACACGTGAGTGAGAGTCGGACCCGGTGACGTCGGACCCGCTGACCATAAGGGGAACACAGTGAGGCTGGCAGGGGAACATTTCCGGATTTCCATCTGAGGACCAGAGATCTGAATAAGCACTGAATGATCTTCCTGAGTAAGGAAGATCTCTGGTGGTCTGGTAAGCCCCCATCTGATTTATGGTGAAGGTGACACAACGGTGAATGTCTGAGCACTGCGCCGTCAGGATCCATCCAGGATCTATCCAGTGTGGGACACTGGCATGCATGAACTTTTTGCACAGGAGCACTTTAGTGATCGATGTATGAACTTTACACTTTAGGAATATAATATACAGTATTTTGCACTTTTGCATAAGGACATTTTTAGATTGAATAATATTTTGATTGGATTTTCTGTTCACTTTAAAGGTTTTGCACTGTTATATATGGTGTTTTGCACATGGTAATTTTGTTTAGCGCTGCACTTTTAGGACATACATATTTGATTAACTTGGTATTTAGGTTTTAGTGCACAGCTGCTGTATTTACTTTTGATAACACACTAGCGCAGATTTTTTTCTATATAGTAATTGTTGTATTGAAGCCTGGTAAAAGTCCTAGCAAATCAGATTCAAACCACATGATTTCCCTACTCACTTTGGACATTAAGCTTCTGGCGAAGGTACTGGCTACCAGACTATCAAAACATATAAATAAATTAGTCCACCCTGACCAATTTGTATTTATCCCAAATAGGTCCACAACTAGCAACATCAGGCGTTTATTTCTAAACTTGCAAATCCCAACTAACAATACAGGAAACAGACCCATATTGTCGCTTGATGCGGCTAATGCCTTCAACAGCATAGAGTGGGATTTCCTGCGGCATTGTCTAAGGCTTTATGGGTTTGGGCCCTGATACATAAAATGGATACAACTTCTATACACTACTCCAATTGTTCGCGTGCAGGTGAACGAACACATATCAACCCCTTTCCCACTATATGGAGGAACAAGGCATTATCACCACTCCTCTTCACCTTAGCTTTGGAACCATTGGCAGTGGCTATTTGTAATTCCCCAGAAATTGTGGGGTTTCCGAGATCAACAGACGAAGACAAGATAGCGTTATATTCGGATGACACCTTATTGTTTTTAGGTGACACATCATCATCTTTGTCCACAGTTATGTCCTTAATATCTATGGCTCATTCTCAGGATTTAATATTAATTGGGACAAATCAGTATTATTACCCCTTGACCCTATACTTACGGAGCTTCCATCTCAGGCGTATCAAATTGCATTCGTTACGTCATTCAAATATTTGGGAGTCATAATTACTCCCCAAGTCAATGAATATGTTGATAGGAACTTGGTCCCTCTGATTGCTAAATTCAGACAAACAGGCAAAATATGGAGTAAATTACCTCTGACAGCGATAGGCAGAGTAAACCTAGTGAAAATGGTGTGGATGACTCAGATGTTGTACATATTGCATAATTGTCCCGTGTGGCTATCGCTATGTTTATTCAAGATTATTGATTCTGTCTTTTGGATTTCTATATTGCCATATAAAATGCCTAAAATTAGACTTGCTATACTGCAGCTAGCCAAAGGTAGTGGGGGAATTGTGGTGCCTAATGCAAGACTATACTTTATTGCATCGCAGTTACAACACTGGTATGGCTGGAATGAGGTGGATATGCAGGACCCAAAACAGAAGGTCATTGTAACGAGCCCCTGCTCGCTCGGTTCCACTCTCCCAACACTCCTCTGCTGCTATTGAATCAGATTGCAGATCGCAACGTCTGATGGTTGGGTCAACTGATGCTTCAGCAAGGATTGGTCCGATAGCTTGAATAGGAGGACTGATATGTGTAATGACACAGAGAAGTCCCAGGAGATAATTAAAGTACATAAAAAAACAATCAAACGTTCAAACACAGAACAATGCCTTCCTTCCAGACCATGGAGTAGTCTGGAGGGGGTTAGCCTAAAGACAGGGCGGAGGACCCACCACTGTGTAATAGAATGAAAGGAGAAATACTTTAGTATTCCAAGGATCATGACAATACTCCCCCCTGGGAAACAGTCCAACAGCCACAGTGGGACCTCGAACAGGTCAACTCAAGGATTTTGGAAAAGTAGTCTTAAGGTTCCAGGTCCGTCTGCCGGGATAACCCATCCGCATTCCCGTTTTGGGGCCCTGGCCAATATTGTATGGTGAAATTCTACGGTTGCAAAGCCAGACTCCACCTTAGTAATCGGCTGTTCTCTCCCGCCACCCGGTTAAGCTAATTTCTTTAAAGCCCAGACTAAGGCCAAACACTCTTTTTCCACGGCAGCATATCCAACTTCACGGGGTAACAACTTGCGGCTGACATACTCCACTGGGTGCTCTTTCCCGTCATCGCCAACTTGACTTAGTACGGCTCCCAGTCCGAACATGGACTATATGAACGACAAAGCGTTTGTTAGGATCAGGTGCCTGTCTACGTTGAGTCTTTTTGGTCCGGTCCGTCAAGAGTTTGGCTATGTGACTATAGTGAGGTACATACTTCCTGTAGTACCCTGCTGTCCCTAAAAATGCAAGTACCTGGGTCTTGGTTCTGGGAACCGGCCAGTTTAGGACAGCCTCGATTTTTGCAGGTTCTGGCCTCTGCTTCCCACTCTATGTCCCTGATATTGCACCTCAGACATCCCGATATTACATTTGTCTGGCTTCAGGGTCAGGTCTGCGGCTCAGATCCTATCTAGCACTATTCCCAGGTGTCTAAGATGTTCCTCCCATGTCTGGCTATAGATTGCGATGTTGTCAAGATATGCGCATGCAAAATCTTGCAGACCATCGAGGAGTTCATATATCATCCGCTGGAAGGTAGCCAGAGCATTCTTCATCCCGAATGGCATTACCCGAAACTGGTAAAGGCCGAACGGGGTAATGAAGGCCGACTTTGGAATTACTTCCGCATCCAAGGGAATCTGCCAGTAGCCCTTACACAAGTCAATAGTCGTCAGATAGTGTCCCTGAGCTATTTTGTCCAGCAATTCGTCCACTCGGGGCATAGGGTAGGCATCTTTAACAGTACAGTCATTCAGTCGCCTATAGTGCACACAAAATCAGGTCATGCCATCCAGTTTTGGGACTAATACTACAGGGTAAGCCCAGGGGCTTGCTGATGGTTCGATCACCCCTAACTCGAGCATCTCCCTAATCTCCGCTCTCATCCCTTCTTGCACGGCTCCGGGAATCCTATAGGCTGGTTGACTCGGGGGGTCTCTACCTTGTGCACAGCTATGTGAGTGTACCCAGGGAGTGCTGAGAATATCTCCTGCCGGTCCTGGAGTAATTCTCTGGCCTGTTCTCGTTCTTGGGATCCTAACTTATCTCCTAGCCATATATCTTCAGCCCCCCCCCCCCCCCCCCCCGAAAAGTTACTGATTTCAAGCAGCTCCAGCATCGATAGATATTCAGAGTCCCCGGCGGCAGAAGAGCATATGGCGGCTACTGCCTCAGCCCTCTCATGATAGGCCTGCATCATATTAATGTGGATTGTCCTCTTAATTTTTGTGTCTGCACAGCTGGCAACCACGTAGGTGGTATCGCACAGCTGTTTTACCACCTGATAGGGGCCCTGCCAGGAGGCCTGTAATTTATTTTGCTTCAGGGGTTTTAGTACCAGAACTTTCTGTCTGATATAAAAGGTGCGATTTCGTGGTGCAGACTGATCATAATAAAACCTGCTGACTCTGGGCCGATTGCATATTCTCATGGACTAGATCGGTAAGTTCCCGCAGTCGCTCCCTGAGCTCTAAGACCTAAGCAAGGATGGGAAGGCCTTCCAGATCCTCTACCCCCTCCCACTGGGCCCTCACTAAGTCTAAGGGTTCCCTAACCCTTCGCCCATATAACAGCTCAAATGGGGAAAACCCTGTGGACTCTTGGGGTACCTCTCTATAGGCGAACAGTAGATGGGGAAGATATTTCTCCCAATCCCTCCTACTCTTCACGAAGGCCCGAAGCAGCTGCTTTAGGGTCCCGTTAAATCTCTCACACAGCCCATTAGTCTTAGGGGGTAGGGGGTGCTCTGGAGGGGTTTAATCCCACAGAGACTCCAGGGCTGCTGGGTCAGCTCGACTGTGAACTGGGTACCCTGATGGGACAATATCTCCTGGGGAAACCCTACCTTAGTGAATACCTGCAGTAAGCCATCTGCTACTGTATCAGCCTGGATACTGGATAAGGGAATGGCCTCCGGGTAACGGTTAGCGGGTGGCGTAATCCACCACCGTAAGAATATACTTCTTCCCAGTGGCACTGGGGCGGGTCAGTGGGCCTATAATATCTACCGCTATCCGGCTAAAGGGTTCTCTAATGATCGGCAGGGGTTGCAGAGAGGCTTTTGGGTGATCCCCTGTCTTCTCTACTTTTTTGACAAGTCTCACAGGTCCGGCAGTATTCTCACACCTCAGCGTGTAACCTGGGCCAGAAGAAAGTATGAGACAACTGACTGCGGGTCTTAGCTATCCCTAAATGTACGGCCAAGGGGATGTAGTGAGCCAGCCGCAATAGCTCCCGTCTGTATTTCTGGGGTACGACTAGCTGTTTGTGGGGACCCTGTCGCTTCCCGGTGCCCATCCCCTCAGTGTAACGATAAAGAAACCCCCCTCCCACTCTATTCGGTCTTCCAACAACCCCCCTGGATCCTTGCCTGCCCTGTCTCGATAACCAGCTAAAGTTGGGTCACTCTGAGTCTCTTGCCTAACGTCGGAGGGAGAATCCCAGGACATGGGGTTGTCAAGTCGGGGTAACGTAGGAGGATTTGGTCTTACCTGGGTCCCCATAGGAGTGGAGTTGCCTTGAAGTTGGCTCTGTCGTCGGGTGGTCACGACCATGTCGACCTCTGGGGCATATGAGGAAGTTAAATGCCCCAAATCGTTCCCCAAAGTACTTCTGCGGGTAACCCACGTAGTAATCCCACTTGCACTTGTCGCTCCCCTGAGCCCCAATCCAAGAGGACTTGGGCGGTGGATAAACATAGCACCTTTCCCCCTTCTACCCTGACTGCAACAGTCTGGCCGGTCCGGACCGACTGGCGAATCATGTGAGGCTGGATAAGAGTAATTGTAGCCTCAGAATCGCGGAGTCCCTGGGCCGGCTGCCCATTTACCCATACTGCCTGACGCTAGTGCTGCCGATTCTCTGCCGCAACAGCTTGGATGGGATCAGCCTCAAACAGTTTGCTGCACTCTTCCTGAACATCTCGATGGTTGGGCTCGTTCTGGAAGCAATGAGCCGCTGGTCTGGATGGATGAGCAGTCTCTCGGTACCTCGTGGATCAGGTAGGGTAATATTGCTGCAGATGACCGGTTTGATTTCAGGTATAGCACTTAGGTCCGGTAGGGGGGTTGGGTTGGGCTGGGAGTCTAGAGGCAGACCACTGGGCTGAGATAGTGGATAGCGCTCACTTTCGCCTGACCTTCGAGAGTCGAGATATTCATCAGCCAAAGTAGCCGCTTGCTGTACAGTCCGTGGTCGCTTATCTCGCACCCAATCCTGTACTACCGGAGGGGTGTGGTTAAAGAACTGTTCTAAGAGTACTAGCTGGGTGATGTCCAATATGGTATGAGCATGGCTTCCCTGGAACCAGCCCTTAAGGTTCCGCTGCAGACGATGTGCCCACTCCACGTATGTTATGTTGGTTTGTTTCCTGGGATTCTCAAAACTTAATCCGGCTGGCTTCGGTTGTAATGGCAAATCGGGCTAGCAGAGCTTCTTTTACCCGGTCATAATCCTTAGCATCCTCGTCCTCCAGGGCCCGATGCGCATCCGCCGCTCTGCCAGTTAAATTACTTGCCAGTAAGGCGACCCAATCTTGGGACAGTACTTCAAGTATCTGGCATAGTTTCTCAAAGTCCTGCAGGAACACTTCAATTTCCTCCTCTCCTTTCTTAAATAGTTTGAACGCCCGAAAGGGCAACTTACGGAAAGGCGATGTATCTTTAGGTGTTGTCTCCGATTGCCGTACTTCCGCTATTCTCCGCTCATGTTGCCTCTCTAGTTCTCTCTCTTGTCGCCTTGTGGCCTTGTTCTTTGTCCCACCGGTCCTTCCCAGCTCTCAAGTAAGTCTTTCAGCGTGGCTCTCCTGCAGGCTGCATAGCTGGTCATTCACTGTGGTGGTTTGGAGTGTCCCAGTAACTGGAGAGCAAATCCCACCGCTGCCAACCAATGTAATGAGCCCCTGCTCGCTTGGTTCCACTCTCCCAACACTCCTCTGCTGTTATTGAATTAGATTGCAGATCGCAACGTCTGATGGTTGGGTCATCTGATGCTTCGGGATTCGAACTACAGCTATGTGCCGTTCGAATCCAGTTGTGATAGCTCAGAACAAACACCAGGCAGGCTGTATATAAGTTCAAACAGGAATCTCACCTTTATTGGATGCACACAACACACTTTTATACATAGCAGTTTGAACACCCCGCCCAAACAACAACTTTCCTATTGGTCAATTGTAAAGTACACTCTAGTCCTCACTTAGGTCCTCTTGGCCATGCAAATGAGGACTTGAAATAGAGTCAGCAGGGATTGGTCCGATAGCTTGAATAGGAGGACTGATATGTGTAATGACACAGAGAAGTCCCAGGAGATAATTAAAGTACATAAACAAACGGTCAAACACAGAACAATGCCTTCCTTCCAGACCACGGAGCTCAACACTGTGATATATAGGATCAAAGGAGAAATACTTTATTATTCCAAGGACCATGACAGTCATATTAATGATATAAATAGATAAATCCGCGCTTAGGACTGTGTAAGAGCTGCTGCCTATCCCTAATTAGTACCCCTAGGGGTCTAATTGCATAAATAGATAAGTAATATGGGAATAAAGAGGCGCTGCCCTCTAAGTTAGTAAGTAATAGGTACGAATATCATAAAATGCAAACTAGATCCAGATGACTACGGTGTATGAGAACTCCATCAATATCTATCGTAATGTGGTCTATACCAAAAAAGACCATATATTTAGAGACAACCGAAAAATTCAAAAACACCAGTAATATAGAAACTGCTGAATTAAAAATGTCCCCCCGGTGGGGTGAATATATCTGCCAAGGTAAAAATGTATAGTAAATATGTGAAAAAATAATGTGGTGAACGATGCAGTTAATTGAAATAAAAAGTAAAAAATTTTTTCAAAAAGTTTTGGGACAAAATGGCGCCAGTGAAAAAAATGTATAGTGAGAAATTGTATGTGCGTAATAGTGTCAGTGTGTTATCCGTGTTACCCCTACCATATGTATATACAAAAAATTAAGTTGGGTTAAGATTGACCCCAATGTTCAAAAATATTGGGACAGTATGGCGCTTATAATCCGTGAGGTGTCCTTATGTGTGAAAAAATACAAATCAAATAAACCGCTCCCTGAGCATTAGATACAATAAATATAAAGGTAACATGCATAAACAATTAATTCCAGTTTCTCGTGTTTATAGCAGATGATAATAGACTTCTAGAAAGTTTTTTATATGTACCGTATATACTCGAGTATAAGTCGAATTTTTCAGCACATTTTTTTGTGCTGAAAGTGCCTCCCTCGACTTATACTCGAGTCAAGCACTTTTCTGCAGCACAAAATTTCATTTTCTGAACCGACTTTGGGGCCCCATATCTCAGGGCCACCTGCAGCTAAGAACCGCAAATTTGGTGTGCTAACCCAGTGGAACTGGTACCATAACATATCCAAAGCTGGGGTTCCTAGCACTAAGTGGCCCCGAGATATGGGGCCCCAAAACCGGTTCAGAAAATGTCATTCTCTGCTGCAGAAAAGTGCTTGACATTTTCTGAACTGATATTTGGGGCCCTGTATCTCGGGGCCACTTAGTGCTAGAAACCTCAGCTTTGGAAATGTTATGGCGCTAGTTCCACTGGGTTTGCACACCAAACTTGGGGTTCTTAGCACTAAGTGGCCCCAAGATATGGGGCCCCAAATTCGGTCAACTGTGTCCATCTGCAGCAATGTAATTTCGGGACCCTTTGGGTTCAGAGACCCCAAATTTTGGCTGCACCTAGGGGGCATCTAGGAACCCTTAACTAACGAGTTTGACGTTCAGGGGACCTATGGCTGCAAATGGGCACAGTGATGCTGCAAATGGGCATTGTTGACCCTCTTTTCCACTTACAGTAGCTGTGCATTTCTCACCCTCGTCTTATACTCGGGTCAATAAGTTTTTCCCATTTTTTTTGTGGTAAATTAGGGCCTCGACTTATACTCGGAACGACTTATACTCGAGTATATACGGTAGTCCATGTAAAAAAGAGTTCAAAAGTAAATATTGTTTGTTTCACCCTTAAGGGCACACATCAGTGACTTCTGTGCATTTTATTCAAATGGTGACTTGTAGTGCTCGCCCCCCAGTGCTTCCCCACTCACCAGAAATAATCACCCCTACAGGGGTACCGAGCGACAGAGTGGGTGCCTACGGGCGGATGGTGTTCACTCCAGTTCTGCTACCGTTCCTCTGCTCTATTCGATCCTTACGACTGTTCCAGGGGAAAATTATGTGCTCTAATGTGACCATGCTACTCCATCGCATACCACCTTAATCTGTTAAACTCTCCAGAGAAAAGAGAAACACAAGGGGGCTTCCTTCGTGAAGTATGTCAAGTTAGTTTATTGCACATAAGCCAAAAGAGTCCAAAAATACAAGCCACAAAGTAGATTATAATGAAACAGGCACCGCTGTATGCAGGGATGGGACCAGCAACGAGCTATGAGCATGCGTCCCACCTTGCGTTCCAGCCTGCACTTCCGGGTATGACGTGTGAGCGTGACTCCGTCTTACGCGTTTCGTCATAGGACGTTTTCAAAGACGGTGTCGACGCCTACGCTTCACACTATAATATAGTCCTACGGCCCACAACACCACTCCCCTAATTATGGTAATGTCGCTCGGGGGGGGGGAGGATGTGGTACACCTGCTAGACTGCAGAGATGTTATACATACAGACTAGGCAAAAACTAGGCGCTTTCCAATCGTTCCACAATCTGTTCACTGCTATTTATACTCCAATTGCTCATTGTTGTGATGACCCTTAAACTATTACATTCAAAGCAGTTGTGTTTAGGTTAATAATAATATGGTCAAATTGAGAGTAATTCTCCTGATATATTGTGTGTAATGGAGATAGATAGCAGTGAGTGAGCATCAGTACATTAATATTACATAAATTACGATTGAATATAGTACCATCTCCTCACCCTTTGCCTGACACCTGGAAATATATGCATTTTACTAATTCATTCCTGTTTCATTATAATCTACTTTGTGGCTTGTATTTTTTGGACTCTTTTGGCTTATGTGCAATAAACTAACTTGACATACTTCACGAAGGAAGCCCCCTTGTGTTTCTCTTTTCTCTGGATCTCTGGAGAGTTTAACAGATTAAGGTGGTATACGATGGAGTAGCATGGTCACATTAGAGCACATAATTTTTCCCTGGAACAGTCGTAAGGATCGAATAGAGCAGAGGAACGGTAGCAGAACTGGAGTGAACACCATCCGCCCGTAGGCACCCACTCTGTCGCTCGGTACCCCTGTAGGGGTGATTATTTCTGGTGAGTGGGGAAGCACTGGGGGGGGCCAGCACTTCAAGTCACCATTTGAATAAAACGCACAGAAGTCACTGATGTGTGCCCTTAAGGGTGAAACAAACAATATTTACTTTTGAACTCTTTTTTACATGGACTATATATAAAAAAACTTTCTAGAAGTCTATTATCATCTGCTATAAACACGAGAAACTGGAATTAATTGTTTATGCATGTTACCTTTATATTTATTGTATCTAATGCTCAGGGAGCGGTTTATTTGATTTGTATTTTTTTTACACATAAGGACACCTCACGGATTATAAGCGCCATACTGTCCCAATATTTTTGAACATTGGGGTCAATCTTAACCCAACTTAATTTTTTGTATATACATATGGTAGGGGTAACACGGATAACACACTGACACTATTACGCACATACAATTTCTCATTATACATTTTTTTCACTGGCGCCATTTTGTCCCAAAACTTTTGAACTTTTTGAAAAAATGTTTTACTTTTTATTTCAATTAACTGCATCGTTCACCACATTATTTTTTCACATATTTACTATACATTTTTACCTTGGCAGATATATTCACCCCACCGGGGGGACATTTTTAATTCAGCAGTTTCTATATTACTGGTGTTTTTGAATTTTTCGGTTGTCTCTAAATATATGGTCTTTTTTGGTATAGACCACATTACGATAGATATTGATGGAGTTCTCATACACCGTAGTCATCTGGATCTAGTTTGCATTTTATGATATTCGTACCTATTACTTACTAACTTAGAGGGCAGCGCCTCTTTATTCCCATATTACTTATCTATGACAGTCATATTATCCCAATTTACTCCGATGGTCCAATTAGTAGTTGCTCATCAGTTTCATGTAAAAAGAATATTCCCCACATTTCACCTAAACCATAGGTTATGGGAGGTAGTACGGACTATCACCCAGCACGTAGGCTATATGAAACATATGCCTGGGACAATCCATGTTTGTCTGAATTAAATAAGTTAGTCGGGTTTGATATGTGGAAACAGGTTGGCATAACTCTATAACTCTCCTATATCAGTTATTCAACAAAGATGTCTTGTTACCTTTTAATGTACTTAAAAAATGCTATCAGTTGTCCAACAATAATTTTTACCAATCCCTTACATTACGCCATGCACTACAATGCCAGGCATCTATCTTCCAGCTGCAATATAATCCCTTTATGATTTTGTCCATGGCTATCTCTACATCCTGTATGAAAAGGGGGTTAATAGGAGACATTAACTATGCCTTGCAGACCGCAGTTAGCACCCGAACGCAGGCAACTAGCTTTATTTCATGGCAAAGAGACTTAGAATAACTGGACGAAGAGGAGTGGAGGTAATACTGAAGGTCTCTCTCCCACCCTCCCAGCGACTGACTCAACTATTTATTTTACATAGGGTTCATTATATCCCACAAAAGCTTTATGCTTGAGGAAAATCCATAACACCATTATGTCTTCATTGTGCCTCAGCTAATGACTCTTTTTTATTCACATGCTTTGACGATGCCCCAAACTTTATCGTTTGTAAAGTTCACGACTTTAAATTCATTATGTTTAACGAAGGTGGCAGGGAATTTGCACTTCTGGTAATAGTCCCAGAGGAAGTACTCCCAGTTTAGATGCACCTTATGTGGACAAGGTCCTTATATTTAGCATGCAAACTCATATTACAAAAATGGACCTCCCCTGCACCTCCAACACATAAACAGTGGTGTGCGAATCTTAACTCTACACTAAGAAGAGAAAAACTAACATACAATCATAGAGAATGCCCTAGAAAGTTTCAAAAAATATTATTATGATGCCCCATCCAATGACATAGAGGATAGTAACTAAAACACATGTAGTGATAGCAGTTGGTTGCTACTAGCTACATCCACGCATATTCACCCTTCTGCCAGACATCCATACGCCACACTTTGTAGACAATGAAAAGTCTCTTACTTTGTTTTATTTGGGGAATTAACTTGGTTGGGTAAGGGACATGGGATGCCCATAGCAACAAAGATCATTGACGTGTGATTCCATTAGATGCGTCACAGTTTTGATAGAGAACAAAAAAATGTCTGACACTAGACTTGATAGTATTCAGTTCCACAGCACCTTTCTTCCTCCTTTCTTCCTCCTGCACACAGCTTGACAACTTTACCTCCGACCACTCTCCCTGTCACATTCCTAGTACTCCCGTCACACCATTATATAGAAACTGGGCCTTACTCTGAATAAGCCCCCAGCATGGATAGAAGATGTAACCGATCAAGGCCTGGGGCCTGCAGTGCCCCCTCATGGCTGTTTCCGGTTAGCCGCTATTACATTAAAGCTGATGGACTACTGATCCCAGCAAGCCTGACTTGCAAATCCTGCCCACCCTCATGGCTCTGCTGAAGTAGGAACGGGGGTCAGTTTATATGGCCATAGTTATGTGTGTAGTAAGACTGATTTAGAATTTCAGCTAAGAATCATATTTCTTGTATTTCATGATTGAAGCTAATTGTGACTTCCCCATCACAGGAATTTGCTACATTCCTCTTTCTGTGCAAAAAGCTTGCTTGCTGACATCATTTAAGACAGATGAAGGAACCGCAATAGCATACTGCAGAGAAACGAGTTTTGTATAAGGCTAAAAATATATATGGTTTTACGGAACTTGTCTGGTTTTAGGATGCATAGGTTGATTTTTAAAAGGTTAGAATGTCTGTTAAAACAGAAGTGTACCGCCTGTTCGCTTGTGACGCAATATGCTGAAAATATATATCTTCACTGTATTCACTGTATCTGACACTCTTGACGTGTAGACACGAGTCGGGTCAGGAGCTTCCATTCTTTTCTGGCCAGAAAGATGGAATAAAATCTCCCATACCAGAGTTCTTTGTCCAACTGTCATTTACCGATATCCTACCTAATACTTGCTACTTTATTTGGTGCATTTGGCCGTGAGGGGGGAATATCGGTGTGACCTGTTGAGACAGGTGGCACTGTTTTCCACCAGACCTACAAGGAGTGGTCCGAGAGGCCAGCCCTGCGGGCTATATCGTAGTCTCAAAAGGCACCTTCTAGAACTGTTATCTAGGAGACTGCGCTGTGTCCCATTTGGTGGCCTGCTGTGGACGACCTTGGTAGCGTCAAAAGGACCTGGGAATCTGAGAAAAAGATAGCTGGAGCTCCAACAGGAACAGGTGAGAGTCTTTTTACTTCTGTTTTTGGATAACAGTCAGACAGCCAGCCAGCCTCTCGATGGATCGAGAGAAGGGAAGCCTGATCACCTTCCGAGAGAGACGTCCGTTCAGATGATTGTGCATCTTTCGGACGAATCCTCAGTCAGTCAGTAATTTTTGGGTGGGAGTGTCTGGTATGATTGATGTGTGTATGAGACATCACTTTGTGGTGAAGTGACCGTGGTGCTCTTCTAAGTGCGGTTCCTGGCCGGGAGACCGCGCCCAGGCCACTGACCGAGGGAAGCGTTGTCTATTGTCCCTACTTGTGTCGAGGATTCAGACCCCTTACTGAATTCTCATCATTTACCCTACCCTCTGTGTCTGTCTTGGTGTCTGTTAGGTTATAAGTATGGGTGGGAAATATAGTGTTGAATCTCCCCTACAATCCATGATCTCCAACTTTAGGAAGGGATTTGCTAAGAACTGCAATTTAAAACTTAGCCCTGAGAAATTGATAACATTGTGTGAGAAAGATTGGCCCCGCTATGGAGCGCGGTGGCCCCCACAAGGAACCCTTGACTTAGAGACCATTGACTGATTATTTGAGAATATTATGCGAGACTCACAGAAACATGACCAAGGCGCATCTTCCAGGAGGACTGTTCGTTCGGATGATTGTGCATCCCTCGAATAAATCCTCAGCCAGTCAGGAGTAGTGTTCGTTCGGATGATTGTGCATCCCTCGAATAAATCCTCAGCCAGTCAGGAGGAATATCCGTCCAGATGATTGTGCATCTCTCGGATAAATCCTCAGCCAGTCAGGAGGAATATCCGTCCAGATGATTGTGCATCTCTCGGATAAATCCTCAGCCAGCCAGTCAGGAGGAATATCCATCCAGATGATTGTGCATCTCTCGGATAAATCCTCAGCCAGCCAGTCAGGAGAAATATCCATCCAGATGATTGTGCATCCCTCGGATAAATCCTCAGCCAGCCAGTCAGGAGGAATATCCGTCCAGATGATTGTGCATCTCTCGGATAAATCCTCAGCCAGTCAGTCAGCTAGGGGAAAACGTCCGTCTGGATGATTGTGCATCCTTTGGACAAATGGGAGATAAAGACCTGCAGTGGATAGAAGCCACAAAAAGAGGAACAGTGTAGCATTATGGTTATGACAAGAGTAGTACCACTGACAAAACAAACAAAACACATATATTCTCAACCCGAAGAGACAGATCAACCTCCCCCGTACGTAGATGAACAGACCTTTAGATAGAGACAGGTCAGAGCCATGTCCAAATGCCCCGTCCAGTAAACAAGGGGACTCAAGTTGTTGTCCACCTACATCAGATTCAGCAAGTTTGTCAATGCCAAATCTCAGTAAATATACTCCGAACCGTAACACTCTGGGTATAGGCAGGACAGAAATAGGGAACTCAGTAGTAGTCAATGGGCTCCCCAATCAAGTGTCCACTTCCACTCCGAGAAATCCTGATGCAAACAGCCGGACCCTTGCCCCATCTTTCAACATACCTCTGCAAATGCCCTTAAGAGAACAGGCGGTAGAGGAACATGGGACTTTAGTTTACACCCCTTTTTACCACAACAGATTTACTGAACTGGAAGATTCATAACCCTGCCTACTCTGAGAAGCCCCAAGCCATCACAGATTTGCTCCGATCAATAACTCAGACCCATAACCCCACTTGGTCGGACTGCCAGCAACTTTTATTGACCCTTTTTAATACTGAGGAGAAACACAGAATTAACCAAGCAGTGCAGAAGTATAAAGGCAAAAGACCCTTCCTATTAGAAAGACTTTGTAGTTTTGGGGGGCATCAAGGCCAACATCAGTTCCTGTACATGCCGGATTCCCCTATTCCCTTGCTGGGCAGAGACTTACTTGCTAAACTCAGAGCATACATATACTTCCAATCTGACGGACAGGCTATCCTAAAATTGCCCCATCCCTTTGAAGCCCGCATACTGCAAGACATCCCAGGACTATGGGCAGAAGACAAGCCACCAGGATAAGCCAGACACATTTCCCTAATCCTTATTGAATTAAAATCAGGAGCCACTCCAGTCAGCCTGAAACAGTACCCAGTCCCTCTAAAAGCCCTAGTAGGAATACAAAAGTACTTAAACAAATTCCTACACTATGGAATTCTAAAACCCTGTCAGTCTCCGTGGAATACACCTCTACTCCCAGTGCAGAAACCCGAAACAGCTCACTGTTGTCCTGTTCAAGACCTCAGAGAGGTCAATCAGGCTGTAATGACCATGCACCCAGCGGTCACTAATGAACTGTTATAATTACTGTGGGAGGCAGGTTATAAGGTGTCCCGGAGAAAGGTGCAATTTTGACAAGAGACTGTAAAGTACCTGGGATTCAGAGTATCACAAGGACAGAGACAATTGGGAGAAGGCAGGAAAGAAGCTGTTTGTCAGATTCCCACCCCGACTACCAGACAGCAAGTACGTGAATTCCTGGGGGTGGCAGGATTCTGCTGAATCTGGATACCGGACTTTGCCACAAAAGCCAGACCCCTCTATGAATCCAGAAAGGGGGGAGAAAATGAACCCTTCCAATGGGGAGAACAGCAAAACAGAGCATTAAGACATTAAGGTCTCCCTAATGCAGGCTCCTGCGCTAGGCTTGCCAGATAGCCAAAAAGTCTTCTATTTGTATGTCAGTGAAAAACAAGGAATAGCAGTAGGAGTCCTGACACAATACTCTGGGTCTTGGCAGCGCCCTGTAGCACACCTTTCAAAACAACTGGACATTGTAGCTCAGGGATGGTCATCCTGCCTGCGGGCCATCGCAGCAACAGCCCTCCTTGTGGCTGAAGCTGACAAGTTGTCATTGGGTCAGGAGACTTATGTCCGAGTCCCACACCAAATACAGGCATTAATGGATTATAATGGAAATCACTGGTTTACTAACAGTCGAATGGTTAAATATCAAGCTATGCTGTGTGAAAATCCTCGTATCCACTTAGAGACTGTAAACACTTTAAACCCAGCCACTCTGCTCCCCACCTCACAGGAACCCCTAACTCATGACAGTCTCCAGGTAATGAATACCAGACTTGAAAGACAGCCCCTTGGAAAATCCAAACGTTGAGTACTTTACTGATGGAAGCAGTTTTGTAAAAGATGTTTATCCCCAGATATAGGCTCAGACAATGGCCCTGCCTTTGTTCACAAGTGCCTCCAGGAATTAGCAACAGCACTTAAGATTACTTGGAAACTACACACTGCATTTAGGCCCCAAAGCTCTGGAAAAGTTGAACGAATGAACCGCACGCTCAAGTCATAACTGGCCAAGCTCTGTCAGGAAATGCAAATGAAATGGACCTTGATGTTGCCCATTGCTTTACTGAGAATTCGGAGTACCCCAACAAAGAGGACAAATCTGTCCCCTTTAAGGTACTGTATGGTTAGGGTGGCCACGTGTCCCGGATTGCCCGGGATTGTCCCTTATTTAAGATATTTGTCCCGTGTCCCGGGTACCTTCATTCCGGGACAATACAGCATCCCGGAATGAAAAAAAAACACACCGCCGGCGGCTGGCACTCCATCTCCGAGTCTGTGACTGCCTGCCACCCTTATCACAGACTCAGTATATACACACAACAAGTAGCGCAGCTTAGCTCAAGTGCCTTAACTGGTTGCTAGGCTAGGGCCGCCCGCCCCGCGTCTAGCAACCAGTGACGTCAGCTGGCACGTGGAGTCAGTGCAGTGGGCTCTCTGGGCACCCGCACGGCACGGCGGCGACGGTGCAGTGCGCACTCTAGCCTCTACACTCTAGCCTCTACACGCTACGGGCGGGCCTACGGCTGAGCAGAGCAGCGCGCCTGAGAGAGAGAGCAGCCGCCACTGCCAGCCTGAGTGCCAGTGTCAGTGAGTCCACTAGCCTGCCCTGTGCGCGCCGCCCAGCCCCAGTCAGTGACAGTGGTGGAACGGAAGGTGCCTGCCGTGCCGCTGCCAGTGACCACCAGTCCCGGAGCGCCGAGCCGACTACAGCAGCTACTCCAGCAGCCGCACATTGATTGCCACTGCAGTGCCAGCCAGCAAGCAACCCTCGCCTGAGTCCTCCCTCCGGCTCCCTCCCGCCCACGAGGTCCGCCCGCCAGAGATACTACAGGTTAGTGTAACTTCCACAGCACACTACCTAGTGAGCAATGCACACACTCCCTCTCAAATCTGCTGCTGTCCCCAGACCCCCACCCCCCTCAGTTCTGCTGCTGTCCCCAGACCCCCACCACCCTCAGTTCTGCTGCTGTCCCCAGACCCCCACCCCCCTCAGTTCTGCTGCTGTCCCCAGACCCCCACCCCCCTCAGTTCTGCTGCTGTCCCCCACCCCCCTCAGATCTGCTGCTGTCTCCCACACTCCCCCTCAGTTCTGCTGCTCTCCCCCTCCATCTTTCCTCCATGTCCCCCTCCGTTCTGCTGCTGTCCCCCTCCGTTCTTCCTCTGTGTCCTCCTCTGTTCTTCCTCCGTGTCCCCCTCCATTCTGCTGCTGTCCCCCTCCATTCTTCCTCCGTGTCCCCCTCCATTCTTCCTCCGTGTCCCCCTCCTTTCTTCCTCCGTGTCCCCCTCTGTTCTTCCTCCGTGTCCCCCTCCATTCTACTGCTGTCCCCCTCCGTTCTTCCTCTGTGTCCCCCTCCGTTCTTCCTCTGTGTCCCCCTCCGTTCTTCCTCTGTGTCCCCCTCCGTTCTTCCTCTGTGCCCCCCTCCGTTCTTCCTCTGTGCCCCCCTCCGTTCTTCCTCTGTGTCCCCCTCCTTTCTTCCTCTATGTCCCCCTCCGTTCTTCCTCTGTGTCCCCCTCCGTTCTTCCTCTGTGTCCCCCTCCTTTCTTCCTCTGTGTCCCCCTCCGTTCTTCCTCTGTGTCCCCCTCCGTTCTTCCTCTGTGTCCCCCTCCGTTCTTCCTCTGTGTCCCCCTCCGTTCTTCCTCCGTGTCCCCCTCCGTTCTTCCTCCATGTCCCCCTCCGTTCTTCCTCCGTGTCCCCCTCCATTCTTCCTCTGTGTCCCCCTCCATTCTTCCTCTGTGTCCCCCTCCATTCTTCCTCTGTGTCCCCCTCCATTCTTCCTCTGTGTCCCCCTCCTTTCTTCCTCCGTGTCCCCCTCTGTTCTTCCTCCATGTCCCCCTCCATTCTGCTGCTGTCCCCCTCTGTTCTTCCTCTGTGTCCCCCTCCGTTCTTCCTCTGTGTCCCCCTCCGTTCTTCCTCTGTGTCCCCCTCCGTTCTTCCTCTGTGTCCCCCTCCGTTCTTCCTCCGTGTCCCCCTCCGTTCTTCCTCCGTGTCCCCCTCCGTTCTTCCTCTGTGTCCCCCTCCATTCTTCCTCTGTGTCCCCCTCCATTCTTCCTCTGTGTCCCCCTCCATTCTTCCTCTGTGTCCCCCTCCATTCTTCCTCTGTGTCCCCCTCCATTCTTCCTCTGTGTCCCCCTCCATTCTTCCTCTGTGTCCCCCTCCTTTCTTCCTCCGTGTCCCCCTCTGTTCTTCCTCCATGTCCCCCTCCATTCTGCTGCTGTCCCCCTCTGTTCTTCCTCTGTGTCCCCCTCCTTTCTTCCTCCGTGTCCCCCTCTGTTCTTCCTCCGTGTTCCCCTCCATTCTGCTGCTGTCCCCCTCCGTTCTTCCTCTGTGTCCCCCTCCATTCTTCCTCTGTGTCCCCCTCCTTCCTTCCTCCGTGTCCCCCTCCGTTCTTCCTCCGTGTCCCCCTCCGTTCTTCCTCCGTGTCCCCCTCCGTTCTTCCTCTGTGTCCCCCTCCATTCTTCCTCTGTGTCCCCTTCCATTCTTCCTCTGTGTCCCCCTCCATTCTTCCTCTGTGTCCCCCTCCTTTCTTCCTCCGTGTCCCCCTCTGTTCTTCCTCCATGTCCCCCTCCATTCTGCTGCTGTCCCCCTCTGTTCTTCCTCTGTGTCCCCCTCCGTTCTTCCTCCGTGTTCCCCTCTGTTCTTCCTCCATGTCCCCCTCCATTCTGCTGCTGTCCCCCTCTGTTCTTCCTCTGTGTCCCCTCCGTTCTTCCTCTGTGTCCCCCTCCGTTCTTCCTCTGTGTCCCCCTCCATTCTTCCTCTGTGTCCCCCTCTGTAATGGAAATTTGTAAGTTCTGTATATAATTGTATTGTATTTTGTATGTATTGCACACTGCCCTCACTGTGCAACAGCACTAATAATGTTTTCAGTAAATGTTTACATTCTTTCGAGTCCTGATTAGAATAAGCCTGCCTATGTAACGCCCCTTGTTACGATAAACCTACAATTGTAATATTAATGTGATACCTACGTAATCATGTGCATAAAAACCTTCAATTGCGTCATAATAAAGCAGAACAGTAATTTGGAAAGATGCTGAGCGTATCTTTTGTGTCTGTTCCCTACTGCAGTAGTTATTATTAATTTGGAACCACTAATCAATATGAGGATAGGAGTTGCCTATCATCAATTCAACCGAGTCAGCATGGCGAGCTTTGCCTTAGGAGGGGATTCCAGGTGACCCTGAGTATCCGAAACGAGGAGCTTGAGACGATCCGGGAATTTCTGATAATCAGCCGGCTGAGGTAAGCCTTTTGCTTACATTTGAGTTATCAGACTTCCTTGATCGGTAAGGCATTTTCGGGACAAAGGGTACCTATTTTACTCCCCTTAATCGAACTGTATTGATTGGTGGTTATATGTTATGTTGTCCCTGTCTACTGTCCATCGGAGTGTTATAAATAAGAAAGGGAAGAATAGTACTGTTCACAGGTATATGTACTACATCTGCTAGATAAAGTAGTTTAGAGGCAAGAGGGTATAGGCACAAGTAGAGAAGAGAGAAGACTGGCCAGTCATTATGGGCATTGAATTAAGTAAGGGAATGAAGGGTAAGAGACCCTCAAAAATGCCCAGCGCAAGAGGAGCGCTATATATGAACCGAAGGTGCGGTTCCGCCTATACTGAGCCCCTAGATTAATGGTTAGAGTGGACAGGGATCCACAATGGGTAACTGGGTTACCAAGGTCCACAGGGACTAAGAATCATGCAGAGTAAACAGCTAGAGAAACAGCTATCTATGTGAGCAGGATGGATCAAGGGTGACATTAGAACTAGACAGAAAGGGACATTTTCATGTTAAGTTGTGGGATGAATTTGGGGTCAGGCACTACAACTAGTAAAAGTCAGAAACAGAGAAATGAGAGGTAAAACAGAATACTTTATATGTTGTCAGAGAGGGAAGATGGGATGAGCACTGTGGCTCCCCATCTGATCATAGAATCATAGAAGCTAGATATAAAAGTTATTTAAACAAAATAAGGAAAGCAGAATTTAGGCAGGGAAATATTAAAGAATTAAAAGAAAGTGAGAGAATGATATGCATGTGTTGTGTACAAATGGGAAAAATGTAAGCGATTTTAGAGAGATATTGGTGTATGTGTGTGCGAATGCTGGGACCTTTAGTTCTATTGCTTGTGTGTGTCATGTATGCAGATGTGACCCCCTCCTTTGTGCTCTCCTGAAAGAATGTGGTCAGTGATAAGCTGGAAGGACACCATGCCAATTTCTGTTTTTTAGACAAAACATTTATAACAAAATGTGCCGTGTTAACGAATCTAATGGTAAACAATGTGATCACAATTATTTTGAATCTGTTTTCCAAACATGGTAAAATGAAGGTTACATTTAACCGTGTATTACACAAATTGAATATCCTTTGATAGTGGAAACAGTGCATTTAAAAAAGGGAAATTAAGTAAAATTAAGTAGTAATGAGTATTAATTTCTAATATGAGTTTAACAATTATATAGATATAATGAAACTGGTTTAGACAACCTTTGGTTGGAAATGAAATCGAGGTTAATGGGGAAATTTGTAATGAATGAGATTAGTTTAGATTAAGATAACAATTTTGTAATTTTACATTTATTCAATAAGCCCTTATTGAGAAAAAAAAAAGATTAAGATGAGGTTGTTATTTGGAATACAGCTGCCATAATATTTAACAAAGCCAAGATGGATGGGATACATAAGAAGTTTTTCTACAAAAATGAAATTTCAAGGTTCTTGATAATAACTTGATGTCAGTCCATGATGTGAGAGTTGTTATAAATAAAATTTAAATATAACAGACCCATCACATCAAGTCCACACACCCTGTTAGGATAGATGCCACCTGCAGCCAGTTGTTTTATAGTTTTTGATGCTTTCTGGTCCATCATACAGATTCTTGGTCCTTTTGTTTTTATTTATTTTTTATTTTTGAAATCCAAAGCAGAATGTGTGGATTGTGAAATGATGTGCCCCTTTTTCTTGTAAGTACTGTGGTATAAGCAGAAGAATATTTTGGATTTATGGACATCTCTCCATGACCACAGGGTATTGTTATCATTTATTATAATATTGCCAGGAAGAAGTTGTCTTTTGAAACATGAAACTGGAGTTCTTACACAAATAGTGTGATAGAAAACAAGACATTGTAATATATTTATGGAAGCTGGACCCAGTAATGAAGGGTTCACCCCGATATATCAGAGCTGTAGCTTTTATGCAAAGGTGCTATTAGACAAAGTTAGATATTGTTTTGGTTAATGGTCCGACATTCTGTGCAGCAAATATACAGCTAACTAAATGTTTGTTTAATGAAAGGTTTAAAATATGAGTTTGTTTATGTACAAATCTAACAATGAAAAATGCGTACATTTATTCAAAAGAAAGGAAAAGACACATGTGTTAAATTGATGGTGTAGGAATCAGCTGCTGTGAGCCCAGTGCAGGACACACTCCCTGAAGACCCAGATATTACATTTTTTGTAGATTTGAGTATGCAGTTTATCACCCAGAAGGATACTCTGTATTCAAAGTCATTGGATCCTTTTTGCCCAGCTCAAGAAGCAGAGCTCCATGTTTTAGCAAAGCCTGTGAGCTGTAAAAAGAGTGTATATTTATATAGATAGTCGAGATATAGAGAGCTTTTGGTTCCATTTAAAGGGCCAGAAGTTTGTTTTTACTTCGGCAGGTAAACCAATAAAGCATGCTAAGTTAATTTGATCGGCTGTTTTCAGCCTTCCAGGTTCTTGCTGAGGTAGCCATATTAACTTTCACACATGGAAGCAGACCAGGTGACTAAGGATGCTGCATTTACAGCCCCGGACACTTGATGGGTCTGTGCAACTCACAGATTCCACCCTAGTTCTGGCCCAGTATAGCTGGGATTAATAATTCAACTTTAAGGACCCCAGAACGAGAAGAACAAGTGGTCCACAGGGGGCAACTTCTTATGAAACAGGACTTTGGAAAAGGTGATCATTTATGTCTGCCAGCCACTCTTTTCCCTTCAGCTTGACACATGGACCATGTCATCAGTCACAAGCAGTTATGGCTGCCTTAGTAAATGAGCATGGGATAGAGCCAGGGTTCTCCACAGTTGTTTTTATAACATACCACTTCTTGTTTTACCTGTTACCAAAGGTGTTACCAAAAGCTGAACATCCCTTCCAGAGATTACAAAAAGATATATCCAGATGCCCAAGTCAGGATCTTACGAGTATGCATTTTGTCTGTATGGACATGTTTTTTGGATGTCCAGTGGCAAATGCTACTGCAAAGGCCACAGTAAAAAGTGTTATCAGAAGTAGTTTGTAAGTACAGAGTGCCAGGGAGTACAGAGAGTAACAGAGGAAATCAATTTTTATAGGAGAGTCCTTACTAGAAGTTTTGAGGTTTTATTTTTACACCCCCTACTGTCTACAATGTAGCGGACAAAGTAGAGTAAGAAACTAGAAAACTTTTGCCTGAATGTTTTCTTATATTTTATGAAGCCCCTAAGGGGGATGTTGGACTCTCTCCCTATGGGATTTGGTTTGGGAGTGTGTTACTCACTTGCTTATATTTTGTCTCAGCAGCTGAAGTCCTTCATTCGGATCTCACAGAGAATGTTGCTGATCTTTTAAGGTTTTTTACAAACTCATTTATGTGTTTTCTCCCTAATTCCAGATCCTAAAAGTTTGGAAGGATCTAAAACTAAAGCCAGGTGACTTTTGGATTGTTAAGAGACATTTATATATAAGGAAATGTTTGGAGACTCAATACAGCATCTATTTCATGTACAGTTTTTGCAAAACTTGAAGGAAAAGTCACCTGGATCCACACCAGACACTGCAAAAATGACTAAATTAAAGAAATCTCTGTTTGATTTGTTTCCCTCTTGTGATCACAGTCTAGGGTACTTTTTAATTCAGTTACTTTAATTGTAAGGGATATATATATTTGAAAAGTAGTTCAGCCAAGTTGAAGTCATATTTGTCTTTTGTGCGTCTTCCATTTCATGTAGAATTGTCTGTGTTTACATATGCTGATAAGTCAGCATGCCAACAATTAAGCTAGAAGGCCATTCTGGCCACAGGAGTGTACAGCCAGTACTCTGTAAATATGTTTTATCAATCATTTGTTTTTCACAATGAAAAGTCATTTTGGTAATGAAAAAGTTGCTTAGCTATTATTTTCTCCACAATGGAGTTTTTGGCTTCTTTGGCCAGGACTACCTCCACCTAAGCGTGTGGAGGTTCCAGGTTAAAGGTGATAGCAGGTATGGTTAGTGATCAAAATATTGATCAAAAGAGGGGAGACTGTAATGGAAATTTGTAAGTTCTGTATATAATTGTATTGTATTTTGTATGTATTGCACACTGCCCTCACTGTGCAACAGCACTAATAATGTTTTCAGTAAATGTTTACATTCTTTCGAGTCCTGATTAGAATAAGCCTGCCTATGTAACGCCCCTTGTTACGATAAACCTACAATTGTAATATTAATGTGATACCTACGTAATCATGTGCATAAAAACCTTCAATTGCGTCATAATAAAGCAGAACAGTAATTTGGAAAGATGCTGAGCGTATCTTTTGTGTCTGTTCCCTACTGCAGTAGTTATTATTAATTTGGAACCACTAATCAATATGAGGATAGGAGTTGCCTATCATCAATTCAACCGAGTCACCCTCCATTCTTCCTCTGTGTCCCCCTCCATTCTTCCTCTGTGTCCCCCTCCTTTCTTCCTCCGTGTCCCCCTCTGTTCTTCCTCCGTGTTCCCCTCCATTCTGCTGCTGTCCCCCTCTGTTCTTCCTCCGTGTCCCCCTCTGTTCTTCCTCCGTGTCCCCCTCCATTCTTCCTCTGTGTCCCCCTCCGTTCTTCCTCTGTGTCCCCCTCCGTTCTTCCTCTGTGTCCCCCTCCGTTCTTCCTCTGTGTCCCTCTCCGTTCTTCCTCTGTGTCCCCCTCCATTCTTCCTCTGTGTCCCCCTCCATTCTTCCTCTGTGTCCCCCTCCTTTCTTCCTCCGTGTCCCCCTCCTTTCTTCCTCCGTGTCCCCCTCTGTTCTTCCTCTGTGTCCCCCTCCATTCTGCTGCTGTCCCCCTCCGTTCTTCCTCTGTGTCCCCCTCCGTTCTTCCTCTGTGTCCCCTTCCGTTCTTCCTCTGTGTCCTCCTCCGTTCTTCCTCTGTGTCCCCCTCCGTTCTTCCTCCGTGTCCCCCTCCGTTCTTCCTCCGTGTCCCCCTCCGTTCTTCCTCTGTGTCCCCCTCCATTCTTCCTCTGTGTCCCCCTCCATTCTTCCTCTGTGTCCCCCTCCTTTCTTCCTCCGTGTCCCCCTCTGTTCTTCCTCCATGTCCCCCTCCATTCTGCTGCTGTCCCCCTCTGTTCTTCCTCTGTGTCCCCCTCCGTTCTTCCTCTGTGTCCCCCTCCGTTCTTCCTCTGTGTCCCCCTCCGTTCTTCCTCTGTGTCCCCCTCCATTCTTCCTCTGTGTCCCCCTCCATTCTTCCTCTGTGTCCCCCTCCTTTCTTCCTCCGTGTCCCCCTCTGTTCTTCCTCCATGTCCCCCTCCATTCTGCTGCTGTCCCCCTCTGTTCTTCCTCTGTGTCCCCCTCCATTCTTCCTCTGTGTCCCCCTCCATTCTTCCTCTGTGTCCCCCTCCATTCTTCCTCTGTGTCCCCCTCCTTTCTTCCTCCGTGTCCCCCTCTGTTCTTCCTCCATGTCCCCCTCCATTCTGCTGCTGTCCCCCTCTGTTCTTCCTCCATGTCCCCCTCCATTCTGCTGCTGTCCTCCTCCGTTCTTCCTCCGTGTCCCCCTCTGTTCTTCCTCCATGTCCCCCTCCATTCTGCTGCTGTCCCCCTCCGTTCTTCCTCTGTGTCCCCCTCCGTTCTTCCTCTGTGTCCCCCTCCGTTTTTCCTCTGTGTCCCCCTCCGTTCTTCCTCTGTGTCCCCCTCCGTTCTTCCTCTGTGTCCCCCTCCTTTCTTCCTCTGTGTCCCCCTCCTTTCTTCCTCCGTGTCCCCCTCTGTTCTTCCTCCGTGTCCCCCTCCATTCTGCTGCTGTCCCCCTCCGTTCTTCCTCCGTGTCCCCCTCCCTTCTTCCTCTGTGTCCCCCTCCATTCTTCCTCTGTGTCCCCCTCCATTCTTCCTCTGTGTCCCCCTCCATTCTTCCTCTGTGTCCCCCTCCTTTCTTCCTCCGTGTCCCCCTCCTTTCTTCCTCTGTGTCCCCCTCCTTTCTTCCTCTGTGTCCCCCTCCATTCTTCCTCTGTGTCCCCCTCCTTTCTTCCTCCGTGTCCCCCTCTGTTCTTCCTCCGTGTCCCCCTCCATTCTGCTGCTGTCCCCCTCCGTTCTTCCTCTGTGTCCCCCTCCGTTCTTCCTCTGTGTCCCCCTCCGTTCTTCCTCTGTGTCCCCCTCCGTTCTTCCTCTGTGTCCCCCTCCATTCTTCCTCTGTGTCCCAATCCGTTCTTCCTCTGTGTCCCAATCCGTTCTTCCTCTGTGTCCCCCTCCGTTCTTCCTGTGTCCCCCTCCGTTCTTCCTGTGTCCCCCTCCGTTCTTCCTCTGTGTCCCCCTCCATTCTTCCTCTGTGTCCCCCTCCATTCTTCCTCTGTGTCCCCCTCCATTCTTCCTCTGTGTCCCCCTCTGTTCTTCCTCTGTGTCCCCCTCCTTTCTTCCTCCGTGTCCCCCTCTGTTCTTCCTCCATGTCCCCCTCCATTCTGCTGCTGTCCCCCTCCGTTCTTCCTCTGTGTCCCCCTCCATTCTTCCTCTGTGTCCCCCTCCATTCTTCCTCTGTGTCCCCCTCCTTTCTTCCTCTGTGTCCCCCTCCTTTCTTCCTCCGTGTCCCCCTCTGTTCTTCCTCTGTGTCCCCCTCCATTCTGCTGCTGTCCCCCTCCGTTCTTCCTCTGTGTCCCCCTCCGTTCTTCCTCTGTGTCCCCTTCCGTTCTTCCTCTGTGTTCCCCTCCGTTCTTCCTCTGTGTCCCCCTCCATTCTTCTTCTGTGTCCCCCTCCGTTCTTCCTCTGTGTCCCCCTCTGTTCTTCCTCTGTGTCCCCCTCTGTTCTTCCTCCGTGTCCCCCTCCGTTCTGCTGCTGTCCCCCTCCGTTATTCTTCTGTGTCCCCCTCCGTTCTTCCTCTGTGTCCCCCTCCGTTCTTCCTCTGTGTTCCCCTCCGTTCTTCCTCTGTGTCCCCCTCCGTTCTTCTTCTGTGTCCCCCTCCGTTCTTCTTCTGTGTCCCCCTCCATTCTGCTGCTGTCCCCCTCCTTTCTTCCTCCGTGTCCCCCTCTGTTCTTCCTCCGTGTCCCCCTCTGTTCTGCTGCTGTCCCCCTCCGTTCTTCCTCTGTGTCCCCCTCCGTTCTTCCTCTGTGTCCCCCTCCGTTCTTCCTCTGTGTCCCCCTCCGTTCTTCCTCTGTGTCCCCCTCCGTTCTTCCTCTGTGTCCCCCTCCGTTCTTCCTCCATGTCCCCCTCCGTTCTGCTGCTGTCCCCCTCCGTTCTTCCTCTGTGTCCCCCTCCGTTCTTCCTCTGTGTCCCCCTCCGTTCTTCTTCTGTGTCCCCCTCCGTTCTGCTTCTGTGTCCCCCTCCGTTCTGCTGCTGTCCCCCTTCGTGTCCCCCTCTGTTCTTGCTCTGTGTCCCCCTCTGTTCTTCCTCTGTGTCCCCCTCTGTTCTTCCTCTGTGTCCCCCTCTGTTCTTCCTCTGTGTCTCCCTCTGTTCTTCCTCTGTGTCCCCCTCCGTTCTTCCTCTGTGTCCCCCTCCGTTCTTCCTCCGTGTCCCCCTCCGTTCTGCTGCTGTCCCCCTCCATTCTTCCTCTGTGTCCCCCTCCGTTCTTCTTCTGTGTCCTCCTCCGTTCTTCTTCTGTGTCCCCCTCCGTTCTGCTGCTGTCCCCCTTCGTGTCCCCCTCTGTTCTTCCTCTGTGTCCCCCTCCGTTCTTCCGTTCTTCCTCTGTGTCCCCCTCCGTTCATCCTCTGTGTCCCCCTCCATTCTTCCTCTGTGTCCCCCTCCGTTCTTCTTCTGTGTCCCCCTCCTTTCTTCCGTTCTTCCTCTGTGTCCCCCTCCGTTCTTCCTCTGTGTCCCCCTCCGTTCTTCTTCTGTGTCCCCCTCCGTTCTTCCTCTGTGTCCCCCTCCGTTCTTCTTCTGTGTCCCCCTCCTTTCTTCCGTTCTTCCTCTGTGTCCCCCTCCGTTCTTCCTCTGTGTCCCCCTCCGTTCTTCCTCTGTGTCCCCCTCCGTTCTTCTTCTGTGTCCCCCTCCGTTCTTCTTCTGTGTCCCCCTCCGTTCTTCTTCTGTGTCCCCCTCCATTCTGCTGCTGTCCCCCTCCGTGTCCCCCTCTGTTCTTCCTCCGTGTCCCCCTCTGTTCTTCCTCCGTGTCCCCCTCTGTTCTTCCTCCGTGTCCCCCTCTGTTCTTCCTCCGTGTCCCCCTCTGTTCTTCCTCTGTGTCCCCCTCCGTTCTTCCTCTGTGTCCCCCTCCGTTCTTCCTCTGTGTCCCCCTCCGTTCTTCCTCTGTGTCCCCCTCCGTTCTTCCTCTGTGTCCCCCTCCGTTCTTCCTCTGTGTCCCCCTCCGTTCTTCCTCTGTGTCCCCCTCCGTTCTTCCTCTGTGTCCCCCTCCGTTCTTCCTCTGTGTCCCCCTCCGTTCTTCCTCCGTGTCCCCCTCCGTTCTGCTGCTGTCCCCCTCCGTTCTTCCTCCGTGTCCCCCTCCATTCTGCTGCTGTCCCCCTCCATTCTGCTGTCCCCCTCCGTTTTGCTGCTGTCCCCCTTTGTCCTGCTACATAGTTACATAGTTACATGCATAGTTACATAGTAGGTGAGGTTGAAAATAGACACAAGTCCATCAAGTCCAACCTATGTGTGTGATTATGTGTCAGTATTACATTATATATCCCTGTATGTTGCGGTCATCCAGGTGATTATCTAATAGTTTCTTGAAGCTATCAATGCACCCCGCTGAGACCATCGCCTGTGGAAGGGAATTCCACATCCTTGCCGCTCTTACAGTAAAGAACCCTCTACGTAGTTTAAGGTTAAACCTCTTTTCTTCTAATTGTAATGAGTGGCCACGAGTCTTATTAAACTCTCTTCTGCGAAAAAGTTTTATCCCTATTGTGGGGTCACCAGTACAGTATTTGTAAATTTAAAACTGCTCTCCCCCTCCATTCTTCCTCCGTGTCCCCCTCCGTTCTGCTGCTGTCCCCCTCTGTCCTGCTCTCCCCCTCCATTCTTCCTCCGTGTCCCCTACCGTTCTGCTGCTGTCCCCCTCCGTCCTGCTGTCCCCCTCCATTCTTCCTCCGTGTCCCCCTCCATCCTGCTGTCCCCCCCCCACCCAGATCTATCTGTCCACTCCTCAACTCACCCCCTCGATCTCCTCACGGATCCTAAACTTACTGAATGACATATCGGTATGGATGTCACCCCACTTTCTCAAACTCAGTCTTTCTAAAACGGAGCTTGTTACATTTCCTCCATCCCGGTCCCCCCCCCCATGATTTTACCATTAAGATAAACAGCACAACCATTGGTCCCTCCACACATGTCAGGGTGCTGAGTGTAATCCTTGACTTTGATCTCTCCTTCAGCCCCCACATCCAATCGCTGGCTAAATCCTGCCGCCTTAACCTCAGAAACCTCTCCAAAATTAGACCCTTCTTGACTAATGACACCACAAAGCAACTTATTCACTCCTTGATTATTTCCCGCCTCGATAACTGCAACTCTCTTCTTAATGGCCTACCCTTACGCAGGATATCCCCCTTCAGTCTATTATGAATGCTGCTGCTAGACTAATGCACCTCACTAATCGATCCGTGACTGCTGGCCCCTCTCTGCCAATCCCTTCACTGTCTTTCCCTACCCCACCGTATAAAATTCTAAATACTAACCACGACATACAAGGCCAATCACAACATCGCCCCCATCTACATCACCAACCTCATCTGCAGATATCGCCTACTGCTCTCTAGCTCCCTTGTTACCTCCTTCCATGCTCACCTTCAGGACTTCTCCAGAGCCTCTCCCATCCTCTGGAACTCCCTGCCCCGGTATATCCGATCAGCCCCTACCCTATCTACCTTTAGGAGATCCCTGAAAACTCACTTATTAGCAGCAGAATATATTTTGGGGTGTAGTTGCAAGTATGCATATGCTGTGTTAGAGAAATAACCTGTGAATATGACAATTTTGTGAAAACTAAAAATCTTCATTTTGCAAAGAATTGTGGTAAAATATGACAACTTGAAAAAACTCACCATGCCTCTTAGTAAATACCTTGGAATGTCTACTTTCCAAAAAGTAATAATTTGGGGGGTATTTGTATCTGGCTTGTTAACCTGTACACACTATGAGAAATTCAGACAAACAATCGGCAGGTTTTCCTCAATGTTTCACATCAAGTCGGAACTGAGGATAGAAATAATGCACGAAAATTTGCATATGACAAAGGCTTTTTTGTTATTTGTTGTTTCTGATCATGCGCAGTCTTTCGTATCTGCTATTTCTCGTACGAAAATCATACGAAAATGGTACATTCTGTTCCCATACAAGAAAAATGTTGGCGTTTTTCCCTTCGGAAATTTTCGTTCGGAATCGGCTGTCAAAAGTTGTGTACACACTTTTAGAAAATTGTACGATCGTTCCTTGGACAAAAATGTTCGCCCAATTTTCTTTATGGGCCATTAGTGTCTCAAGAAATGAGAGAGGCCATCAGTACATCAGATGTGATTAATTTTCAGTGAAACACTAGCTTGTAGACTCTGAGTTTTATTGCTGTGGAGCTCTGTGGCGTGTTGGTAAATACTTTGTATTACAAGTTGGCTTGTCCATTTTATACATCAGTCAATGTGTTTGGATCATCACTATAGGATCATTCACACATCGTGCAACTGGTACTAAGATGGATAGCAGCGGGGATGAACAGGGGCCTTCGACCTCTAAATCAAAGAAGATAAAGCGATTGTGCCGTTTTCGAGACTTATGGAAAACAACTTATACATGCATTACAGCAGTGACCGGTAACTATCATAGAGCATATTGTACTCTGTGTAGGCGCGAGTTTGGAATTGGTCATGGTGGTGAAGGTGATATCAAAATCCACATATCTAGCGAAAGTCACAAAAATGCTGATCGGGCTGCAAAACAAAGTGGGATGCTTTCCAAATTCATGATTCCCTCTAAGGATATGGCAATGCAAGACGAAATTATAGCAGCTGAAATTTCAATGGTTTACCATTCCGTGTGCCACAGTCATTCATATAGATCTTTGGACTGCACCATGAAACTACTTCCTGTTATATTTCAGGATTCTGCTAAAGCCACTAGGATGTCATGTGGTCGTACCAAAGCTGAAGCCATTGTAACAAACGTGCTGGCTCCTTACAGTGTGGAAATGGTAGTTAAAAATTTGAAAAACAGCTATGCTTATTTTAGTGTTGGATCGGATGCATCTAACCATGGGCACACCAAACTTTTCCCCTTAGTTCTGCGTTACTTTAAGCCCTCCAAAGGAGTGGTAACAAGCTTGCTGGATTTTTATGAAGGTGAGGAAAGTGCTGCTGCAATTTCTGAGCAAATTTTAAATGTAATTAAAACAAATGGCCTATCTGTGGATATGATGTCTGCATATTCTGCTGACAATGCAAGTGTGAACTTTGGTAAGCATAATGGTGTGTACCAGAAGCTTCATGCTGTAAATCATCGGATATTGCCAGCTGGCTGCCCAGCTCACATACTTCACAATACAGCTAAAAAGGCTTCAGATGTCTTAAATTGTGACATGGAAAGTCTAATTTTGAAATTATATAATTATTTTTCAATATCAGCCAAGAGAGTTTCCACACTAAAAGAAATGTTTGACTTTGTTGACCTTGAGTGGTCAGAACTTCTTCGCCATGTCCCAACAAGATGGCTGTCTCTTTATCCAGCAATCGAGAGAGTTTTAAAAAATTGGCCAGCTGTAAAAGCTTACTTCCAAAGTATTGGTGAGGATGAAACACCTAAAGTAATATGGCAATTTATTGTGGATGAAGATAGTGAGACCACAGAACTGGACCCACCATCAGTTCCTGAGTTATATCTCCAGTTTTTACACAACTGCTTGCCTATTTTTCAGACAGCCATATTAAAACTGGAGCGAAATGACTTGATTGCAGTTGATGTATATGAGATCATGACATCAGTCAAAGGCAAACTAATACAAAGACAGACAGACCATTTTTTTGGATATCTAGTTGGGAAAGCTTTAAAAAAATTACCTCACCTGCAAGCAAAAAAAATAGAATCAGAATTCCTAAAATTTTATCAAAAAGCTGTTCAGTATTTAGAACAGTGGTTTGATTTTTCAGACAAAAACTATTTGTCTAAAATTCAATGTCTGAATTTGAAGGAGAACCTTACGTTTGATAACCTGGTGGCATCTGTTGAAGCTCTGAATTTAGACTCTGTTTCAATAGATGACCTTTACGAAGAATTTGCTTGCGTTTGTCCACACTATCAAAAGGTTTCTACCGGTACTGAAGCGGATGATGATCTCAACACCGATGTTAAATGGTCAACAATATTTACGAAGGCTGGACCTGACAAACTGCCAAACCTCTTGAAAGTGGTGTCATTTGTTGTTAGCATCCCATGCTCAAATGCAGCAGTTGAAAGGGTCTTCAGCATGATGGGAATGTGCTGGTCTGACACAAGAAATAGATGCAGCATTGATCTAATAAAATCTGAACTTCAGGTGAAAATCAATTTTGACATGGGTTGTCAATCTTTTTTTAGCTTTGTAAAACAAAATAAAAAACTCTTGCAATGTGCAAGAAGTGACAAAAAATACACTTTTAGACATCAGTGTTGAAAACAAAAGGTACTCAGCTGGTGTCATGTGGTCTGAAGGATTTGATTATGGTCATATTGCCATGTGAGCTGAATTAGACACAGCATTAATATTTCAGCAAAGTTATATTTCCAATTGACTGTTTTGTTAATTTTTATATTTTCAAGAATATATTTATAGTAATATATATATCTGTTATTTAAGAAAAAAGTGGATTTTGTGGTTTATTATATATGGCTGGTTACTAGTTTATACCTAGTTAAGTTCTTGCTCGTTGAGAAAACAATAAAAATAATCTGTTAAATTTATTGCAACTTGTTCTGTTTGTTTTTTCTATTTCTTAAGAGATGTCTAACATATTTGAAATGTAAGACCTGTTTTAGGTAGCCAGTGATTGTGTGCAGGGCGTAATCACAAAATACTGAACAATGCACAGGCAGCTATGTTTATAGCAATCTCAATCATAACTTTGATGCAGTGAACTTGCCAGAGTAAGTGATGTACAAAGTACGCCGTTGTCACTAAGTGACTTAGTTAAGGCAGGTGCACATTGCATACCACCTGTCTAAACTGGTTACCACTGTTTGCTTTTTTTTCCCAAAAATTGGCAAAAAAAAGTATCAAAAACCATCCTTTTTGGGCGGCGCGGGGGGGGGGGGGGTGTCCCTGAATGGCAGTTTGGAAATGTGGTCACCCTATGTATGGTAGGCCCCCACCCATCATTAGAGGGATAAGAGGAGACTTGCATCAGATAGGAGGGGTAGTTAACCGTGAACTGATACAGAGACTTGGGGAGAGTAAACGAGAAATAGGAAAATGGGTTGAAGAGAAACTTCCCATAAGCTTGTCGAACCCAGTACACCCCTTTAAACCAGGAGATACAGTGTGGGTAAAGGAGTGGAACTTAACCCCACTAGGGCCAAATTGGAGAGGTCCTTACACTGTTCTGCTATCTACCCCAACAGCCATTAAAGTAGCTGAGGTGACACCCTAAATACACCACTCCAGGGTAAAATGAGCTGCTTACCTCACAGACTCCTGGCACAGTACAATAGATCCCCAAGATCCTTTGAGACTGAGATTGACCAGAGAAATCAGAAGGAAGAACTCCAGCCCTGTGTTCAGCACACCCCTGGAAGCTGCTGAATTTACGCACGGCAGAAGATAGACAGACTGCAGCCCTGCGGCCAACACACTCCTGGAAGCTGCTGGCTCAACGCACGGCGGAAGATAAAGGATATCTACTAAGCTCTGCTCCAACCACACCCCTGACACAGGTTGGTCTACGCACAAGCTGAAGCCTGAGGATATTCATCGGTGTAATGTTTACTAAAATCTTTATAACTGAAAGCTATAGCAGTGATACTGGCCGAGCTAAAAAGGGGGAGGGTAATTCATGTGACCCTTGTATAAAGACCACCAGAGTAGGATCCATAGCTACCAAGATGTTACTGTGGCACTCTCATTATCAATGCAAGGGCACAGAGACTGGTACTTGCTTACATAATGGGACTACCTATTCAATGTGCTCAGTTGAAAATCAGATAAACTGTTATAACCCTACTTATGCACCCTATAAAACTTGGCTAACCATTCGGAGCTTTAGCTCCACCGGTAAGCTGGTAAACCATACCCTGATCACCAACTCAAGTATTGCAGAGACAAGTTTTAATTATTTTCTGATTCTCCCTATAGTGTATGGAGTGCTAATATTTTTACTCTTTTTGCATTCTTATGCCCCGTACACACGGTCGGATTTTCCGATGGACAATGTCCGATCGGAGCGTGTTGTCGGAAATTCCGACCGTGTGTGGGCTCCATCGGACATTTTCCATCGGATTTTCCGACACACAAAGTTGGACAGCAGGAGATAAAATTTTCCGACAACAAAATCCGATCGCGTCAATTCCGACCGTGTGTGGCCTGTTCCGACGCACAAAGTGCCACGCATGCTCAGAAGAAATTCCGACACGGGACAGCTCGTTCTGGTAAACTTAGCGTTCGCAATGGATACACGCTGCAATGTTAAAAATGGTTTAATACAGCGCACTCTCTTCTTCTTTATAATGTGACAAGAATTAAGTAGTTTTGATGCTCATATTCACACACACTTCTCACAAACTTCTTTTGTTACTATTTATCGGGATTCCCTCAATATATTTTGATTTCTCACATCTGACAACATTTTTTTTTTTTTTTTTTGACTTTAATGTAGATTCTTTTTTTGTGTTTCTCTTTTTTAATTGTTTTTTTTGGTGATTTTGATTTGTACTCCCGAAAATGTTTATGTGTTTTTTGTGACAAGTTCCCACAACACCACTAATATGTTGTTCTATTTAATCTGTAGGAGATTGTTTGGTGTTGTTGTCCCTTGTTAATTTCACATTTTATGTTTTTAGAAATGTACCTGAATCGTCACCAACAAACTGTCCTTTTTGGATGAAAACACACACAGGAGAGTAGAATTTACCGAAAAAATTTTTATTAAGGGGTCACAACTATAAACAAAGAGGGAGGCAATGCTGGAGAAACTGCAGAAATTGGCGAAGCCTTGGACCCCCAGGGCAGACATCAATTATTTAAAAGCAAAATTGGTGGCCTGAGGAGTCCTTATCTAAGGGAGTGCAGTCTGGTCCAGAAGTCCCAGAGATCCGGAAAGCAGCAGATGACATCTGTGTCCCCAGGCTGTGGTCATACGAGAGACTGCAGCTTTTGTCAGACCAGACTGAACCCAGGGCAATCACTCTCAGGTCTTCCTTCCACGCTTCCTTCCGGGCTTTGGCTGTGGTGGTGGAGTTGTGACAGCAGGAGGAGGAGGAGGAGGAGGATCGTCGATCTCAATGACATCCGTCTTGTGTGTCAGTTCCCCACTCTCCCCCTTACGTAGGACTTTATAAATCGGGTCCTCAGAGATCTTGCGTTGGCCCTCCTGCATGCCTTGCAATTTGGTGGCAGCCATGCAGGCAAAGGCCTCTTCAGGACTGGGGAAGGCTCTGAGGGACGCCGAAGCCTCCTGGATCAGCCTGTATGCGGAATCCTGCACAGGACTGGGAGTGGCCTTCCTGGCCCTTTTGTATGGCAGGCAGAGGGGAGGAACCTGAGACTCAGTCAGGCTGCGACTTGTCCCAGGCTTCTCTTGGCTGACACTTAGCCTCGCCTCCTCCTGGCTGACACTAATCCCCGCCTCCTCCTGACTGCCACATTCCACAGCCTCCTCCTGGCTGAGGTCTTCCTGTGTATGAAAAAGGGACATAGTTTTAGTATTTTTTACATCAATCACACACAATTTTCACCTCCTGACTGCTGCAAATTGAATGTTAACAAATATAACAGACTATCATTCTGAGCCCAGCATTTTGCATTCTTGTCCCAATTTTGGGTGCCCACTACTGTCTATTGATATGTAAAACACTTTATGAAATCAGCAATTAGTGATCAATAATAACATCTAGTAAACATCATTTATTTATTGCCCAGAAATCTGGAGAAGAATGCTATACCTGACTCCATCTGGGCTCCTCCACTTCTTCCTGGCTGGAAGGCCCAGGTTGGACATCGGAAGCCTCAGCTGGTATGGAAGGAAGCGTGGAAGGAAGAGTAGAGAGGGATTCCCTGACTTCAGTGTGGTCTGACAGAAATCGCAGTCTCTCATAGTACCACAGTCTGGGGACATAAACGTCATCTGCTGCAGCTCCGGACCTCTGGGAATCTGTGACCTTCTTGCGCTCCCTCAGATATGTGCTCCTCAGGCCACCAATTTTTGCTTTTAAATAAGGGATGGTTGCTGTGGGGACCACCGGCTTCACCAACTCCAGCAGTTTCTCCAGCGCTGCCTGCCTCTTCTGTTTGTGGTTATAGTGGGGGTGTCTGACCTGCCACAGACAGGGCAGCTCCCTGTACTTGTCAATAAACAGGGGCAGGAAATTGTGGTCATTGAACCCATCCATTTTCTCTGCAAGACACAACACAAGACAAACCCTAATGTCAGGCCAAACTCCCCTAATCTTGTTACAATATAGGCTTCCATTTCGAAGCAGTATAGGCCCAAGTTTCGATCCTACCTTCGTTAGCACGATCGGCGTCTCCGATGCTCCTTCCTCCGCTCACAGATCGTATGTAAGACACGCGCGTTACGATTTATACACACTGCGCATGCGTATAACTCCGCCCGCCCCTGACGTTCTTTCTAGTCTATTCCCCGCCCCTTTTCGTTCGGCACAGTGGAGGAAGAGCACATGGCGGATAGACAGCAGGATCGTGCTAATTACAGCAACGAGGAGGAGGAGGAGGAAAGGCCGGAGCCTGAAACGTCCCGATCCAGAAGGAGATTAAAGGACTCAAATATGTCCTTTGGGGAGATGTTGGAGATGGTGGACATCCTGAAGAAGGCCGACTATGATGGAAAGTATGGGCCTTACCCCAACCCCAATGTCCGAAAGGCCAAGATCATGGCGAAAGTGGTCAGGAGTCTGCACCGGAAATTCGGGGTACGACGATCGAAAGATCAGCTCAGCAAGCGGTGGTCGGACCTCAAATTACGAGAACATGAGCAGTACAGAAAGATCCGGAGAGTGCTGCAAAAAAGTAAGTAGTTGTGCTGTGTTCCTATTGTTCTTTATGTTTATTACGTTCGTGCTGCTCCATGTGCTTTTAGGAACTGTTGTACAGTTTAAAATGGCAACTTTCATGTTCATGGGCACATTATTCGTTCGGATCACACATTGTTATTTCGGACAATAAAATACCATTGTTTAGGCCATATGCATTTGGCCACCATTTTGACGCCCTATACTTGTCTTCAAAGAATTGGGTTGTGTAGATGGCTTTGTTACTAGAATGAAATGCAAACTAGATTGTGTGTAAGGAGAGGACACTGAGCAGCTGTTTTCACATCTGCACACTGGAGCACTAGTGTGGGACCCCAGAACACCATTTTTATTAGGGGGGCCACACAGGTGCTCCAGTGTATACTATAGGGGGGTCTCCATCTGTGAAGCTTGTACTAAACAGGTAAAGTATTGCAGCTTGACAAAGGACACTAAAAAAGCTACATCTTGGAACTCTGCTAAAATAGATCATTGTACCCCACTTCCAAACAATGTTTCATCTTTATAGTTCTGACATTAAATATCTGTGTGCTAAGTATACCATTTTTGTTTTACATAGGGGAGAAAAGACTCGGAGGACACCCCTCATCCGAGGAGACCAGAGCCCCCCCCCCCTCTGGAAGAAGGGGAAATCCCCCCAACACAAGATGAGCAGGAGGAAGAAGACGTGGTGGAACTAGTCACCACAACAGGTGAGTGTCTGCAACCACAGGCTCAGATAAGAGATGGATGGCGGCATTTTTTTGGAAACCTAATTTATTTTGGGGTTCCTCTCTTTTTAGGTGATCGTGAGGTTGTGGATGAAGATCCTTTCACATCCGAAAGTGCCCAGATCCTGATCGGGGAGATCATGGGGTGTAATTTACAATTGGAAAACATCAAGCAAAACATCAATGATGTTATTCCAAAATATAAAAACATCATTGATGTTTTGGGGCGAGTTTAAAACCCCTCCAAATCACTTTCTTCTTTTGTGTGCTACAATGTGCAAAATGTTTTTGTGATTTTTCCCAAAGCCAAATTTGGAGGATGCACACAGTGTGTCAACATGTGCTATCTGCCATCACGGGAGATCAATGGACGCGTTTTGGGGGTGCAACCCCTTCCTCAATAATAAAGTAGCGGTGAGGAAGGGCTTTCTCCCCCAAAACACGTCCCTTGATCCCCCGTGATGGCAGGTAGCACATGTTGACATTGTGAAATTTGTGTGCATCTTCCAAATTTGGCTTTTCCTGGGGTGATTTCCCCCCATCTGAACGCAATATCAAACACAGTTCCTAAATACTCATGTCTGATATTGCCTTCAGGTTCTACCAAATGTGAACTTTGTAAGATCAAGATTTGTGTCTTTCTTGTGGGTTTTACACAGGCCTGTTTTCTATAAAATGCACATTTTGATTTTGGATAACGACACCACAAAAATTGTTATACAACAAACATGTCGGTTTGTCAGAAAAACCTTTGGTAAATGCACATGTGATTGTGCTGGTATTAAAAAGATTGTTCATCAAGAATGTGTGGATTATTGTCTCAACGCTACAACACTTTTGGGGTGATGTAATTGTTGTTTTATGAGAAAATGGGGGTTATTTCCTAAGGGCAAATCCTCTTTGCACTACAAGTGCAGTTTCAGTGCAGTTGCAAGTGCACTTGTAGTGAAAAGTGTCTTTGCATTTAGTAAATAACAGCCAACAGTGCTTTGTATAAGGTTACACAATCACGCCATTTTCTGGACTCCACACATTTCTGTCAGGGTCAGCTCAAACAAACACAAGCAGTAAATGTCCACAAAGAAGAGCCTGGGGGGAGATGCCTGTCGAGAACTTGAGGTCCTGCAGACTTCTCCCTGTGGCCAAGTACCGCAGGGTAGCGACCAACCTCTGCTCCGGAGTGATGGCTTGCCTCATGCAGGTATCCTGCCTGCTGATATAGGGGGTCAGCGAAGCCAACAAACTGTGAAACACGGGGTCCGTCATCCTGAGAAAGTTCCTGAAATCATCAGGATTATTCTCACGGATCTCACGGAGCAAAGGCATATGACAAAACTGGTCACGCTGAAGCAACCAATTCTTGGTCCATGAACTCCTCCCCACCCTGTTCATGGACCGGACTTGTGTCAAGGTCAGGACCCCAACACCAAGCCCCCGCACAGCACGAACTCTACGAGGAGTACGCATACGAAACATGGCTAGAAAACGGTCGGCTGCTCAGAACGAAGTAACAGAACGCACTGAAGAACAGCAAGGCCTGTGAAGAGCGACCTGAAAACCAGTAACGAACGAACAAGAATACAATGACTACTTAAAGTCACGCGGAACTTGCTGCACGCACTGAAGAGCAGATACAAACCCACAAGCACAAACTGAACGGCAGAAAACGATCTGAAAGCCACGAGTCTGAAAAGCGCGAATCGTCTCTCACCAAACTTTTACTAACACGAGATTAGCAAAAGGAGCCCAAAGGGTGCCGCGCTTGGTTCTGAACCGGCCTTTTCTAGTCTCGTCGTACGTGGTGTACGTGACCGCGTGGTTGTCGATCGGAAATTCCGACAACTTTGTGTGACCGTGTGTAGGCAAAACAAGTTTGAGCCAACATCCGTCGGAAAAAATCCTAGGATTTTGTTGTCGGAATGTCCGAACAAAGTCCGACCGTGTGTACGGGGCATTATTGTTACCATGGGCCAAGGGTCACTATCCCAGTGTTTTATAAGTTAAGTTATAAGTTATAAGAGACCCGGCTGGAGCCGACAATGGGGAATAATCTCGGTAGAAGAATGTTTTGTGCCTGCTAGTGAGGTCATCATAGAAAAGAAAAAAAAAACAAAACTGTATGTATCTAGTGATGCTTAATCTCGCTCATATTAATCGCTATGATTATGATCAAAGGGGGGAATGAAGTAGGAACGGGGGTCAGTTTATATGGCCATAGTTATGTGTGTAGTAAGACTGATTTAGAATTTCAGCTAAGAAACATATTTCTTGTATTTCATGATTGAAGCTAATTGTGACTTCCCCATCACAGGAATTTGCTACATTCCTCTTTCTGTGCAAAAAGCTTGCTTGCTGACATCATTTAAGACAGATGAAGGAACCGCAATAGCATACTGCAGAGAAACGAGTTTTGTATAAGGCTAAAAATATATATGGTTTTGCGGAACTTGTCTGGTTTTAGGATGCATAGGTTGATTTTTAAAAGGTTAGAATGTCTGTTAAAACAGAAGTGTACCGCCTGTTCGCTTGTGACGCAATATGCTGAAAATATATATCTTCACTGTATTCACTGTATCTGACACTCTTGACGTGTAGACACGAGTCGGGTCAGGAGCTTTCTGGCCAGAAAGATGGAATAAAATCTCCCATACCAGAGTTCTTTGTCCAACTGTCATTTACCGATATCCTACCTAATACTTGCTACTTTACTGCAACGATTTGGCACAACTCTCCACAGTCTTTCCCTCTGGCTCTGCACCCAGCTCCCCTGACATGCCTCTTCCAGATCTCCACTGTGCTTCACTCACCGACTCCTGCCCTGAGTCCTTCCTGAAGGATTTACCCGGACATGCGGACCAAATTCCTTTCCAACTCCTGTTTAAGGACACCTCTCCATGACCGTGTAAGGAGAGGCTCCCAAGCTCCTCTACCGGATCCACACCCCCCCAGATAGGAGTGTTCCTCCAGCACGACAGTCTAGCACTCCATCCTTCAGTTCACCTAGCCGACAACTCCTCCCCCAGCAGGCTGACTGAGGGAATTTATAGGAGGCCTGCCCCCTGCCAATCCTAGTTGGGGATTGGTCAGGGCTCCTCACATGTACTCCATGCCACTCCAACTCTCAGCCCTGCCCCTCTTCCAGAACATTCTCACTGAAAGCAGGGGAGGCGCCCAAGAGCTGGAGCACATGTCAGTCACCTACTACTACACTAACCACGCCCTTCCCCCAGATCAAAACAAGCAGGCCTAGCTTGCAGCATAGGCCTGCTTAAATTTACCTGCACTGGCAGCTAACACCCAAAACACCCCATACTCAGCAGGTCACCACCTACCTATGGTAGAGGGTACTACACACATATGACTTTTCTGGTGGAAATAGGTTTGGCGATTAAAAGTGGCCTGGTCGGATAGGGTTAATAGGCATGGATCTATGGGTGTGGCTACCCCTCTAAAGTGCAGATCCTATTGTGTTCCACTCTCATGTACAAATGTACTGTAACTATTTTAAATGTTTGACCCTACCTTAACCACTTGCTTACTGGGCAATTAAACTCCTGCCCAGACCAATTTTCAGCGCTGTCACATTTTGAATGACAATTACGCATGCAACGCTGTACACAATTGACATTTGTATAATTTTTTTTCACACAAATAGATTTGTACATTGTAACCAACATTGCCTAAATGTACAGGTGCATTATTAATCCCTTCCCGCCGAGCGTACGCAGATGTGCGTACTCGGCTTTCGGGGGTTATACCGGGATGATGCCTGCAGCTGCAGGCATCATCCCAGTACCGTTTTGTAGAGCGGGCGATCGCCTATCCATGTATAACAACCGATGCGGCTAAAAGCCGCTCAGCTGTTATACCGGAAGAGCGGGAGGCGATGTCCCCCCCTCCCGCCGCCGCTCTTACCGGGCCTCCTGTTCCACCGGGAGGCCTGATCACCAATCAGCCGCCTCCGGCGGCTGCTGACAGTCTGGAACGAAGCCATGAGCAGCTTTGTTCCCGCCTTCTAATTGTAAACTCGGAAATGGCATCATGACGTCACTTCCCGTTTACTTGGCTGCCAATGGCGCCGGTTTTAAAAAAGTATACAGTATTCAGAATCGCCATTTTTGGTGATCTGAATACTGTGAAGTGCAAAGGAGGGATCAGGGACCCCCGATCCCTCCATAAAGAGTACCTGTCAATACCTATTACTGTCACAAGGGATGTTTACATTCCTTGTGACAGCAATAAAAGTGATCAAAAATTTTGTTTAAAAAAAACCACAATTTCTAAATATAAAAATAACTAAAATAAATAAGAAGAAAAAAAAAATGTTTAAAGCGCCCCCGTCCCCGCGAGCTCGCGCAGCAAATAAAACGCATACGGAAGTCGCGCCCGCATATGTAAACGGTGTTCAAATCACACATGTGAGGTATCACCAGGATTGTCAGAGCGAGAGCAATAATTCCAGCACTAGACCTCCTCTGTAACTCTAACCTGGTAACCGTAAAAAAATTTAAAGCGTCGCCTATGGAGATTTTTAGGTACCCTAGTTTGTCGCCATTCCACGAGTGCGTGAAATTATAAAGTGTGACATGTTTGGTATCTATTTACTCGGCATAACATCATCTTTCACATTATACAAAAAAATTGGGCTAACTTTACTGTTTGATTTTTTTTTTTAAATTCATGAAAGTGTCTTTTTCCCAAAAAGTTGCGTTTAAAACACCTCTGCACAAATACCGTGTGATAAAAAATATTGCAACAATCACCATTTTATTCTCTAGATTCTCTGCTAAAAAAATATATATAATGTTTGGGGGCTCTAAGTAATTTTCTAGCAAAAAATACGGATTTTAACTTGTAAACACCAAATGTCAAAAATAGACTTAGTCATGAAAGGGTTAATAATAGTAAACAATGTGTGGTTCTATGTTGTTTTTTAAATTTGAAGCACTAACAATTCATATTTGTCTATCGTAGACTACAGGATGTGGGGCTGACTGATGAATACACCCCATTCCTGGTGTCGCTGAGTAATTGTACATCTCTGACAGTGCTGGATCTGAGGGATAATCGCTTTACTGATGCCAGCATTGGATACATTGAGGACCTTATACTGACATCAACCAGCTTAAAGGAGGTCAGGTCAGTATTTGTCAAAGTGCTTAATGTCTCATTGTTTTTTTCAGTTTTTTTTTAAATAACAAACATGTTATACTTATCTGCTCTGTGTAGTTGGTTTTGCACAGAGCAGCCCCAATCCTCCTCTTCTCAGGTCCCTTTTTGCTGCTCCTGGCCCCTCCCTCCTATTGAGTGCCCCACAGCAAGCAGCCTGCTATGGGGGCACCCGAGCCGAGCTGCAGCTCTGTGTGTCCTTTCAGACACGGAGCTGCAGTTTGACCCCGCCCCCCTCCCTCCACTTATTGGCAAAATGACTTTGACAGCCGTGGGAGCCAATGGCACTGCTGCTGTGTCTTAGCCAATCAGGCGGGAAAGTCCCAGACAGCCGAAGGATTTGTGGACATCGCTGGACAGAGAGGGGGCTTATGTAAGTATTAGGGGGGTGCTGGGGCGGCTGCTACACACAGAAGGTTTTTTATCTTAATGCATAGAATGCATTAAGATAAAAAACCTTTTGCCTTTACAACTGCTTTAAGCATTTAATAAAATTGGGTTTTCATAGAAATGATTGTACATAATAACAAAAAAATGTGTAATGTATGTCAGTGTAGGGCTTGTAGGTACTGACACAGAAACAAAGTATAAAAAAGGTAAAAACCTTCTCCCCACCCCCAAATTCTCCAAGATGCACAGCACTTTGCTACCTACATTACATTCAGTAAGGCTCGGTTCACATATATGCGGGTCCTGTTTCTGTGCCGGTGAAGTTTCCATTCAGCAGTTCAAGTGCAATTCAGGTGCGAATTTGACACTTAAATCACACCTGAACTGACTGAAAAACACACAGGACCCTTTTTTAATTCACACCATAACCAGCCCACACATATGTGAACTGGCTCCATTAAAAGCCGGTCTGGTTCACATGTTGTACGAATCAGATCTGGTTCAAAACACATCCAATTTTTATGTGAACTGAGCCTAAGTGTTTACATCTACATTAACAGACCTGCCGGTGCCTAGAAGCCCTACATAATCTCCCCTCCCCCCCCCCTCCATGCACTTGATCTGCAGCACAATTAAAGTTTGAAACAAAAGTTCAGGAATGCAGTAAAACAAAACAAAAAATCAAACTCACCTACAGGGACGGCCCATCCATTAAGGGTGCACAGGCATCACCTCCCTCTTTCCATCGCCGCTGCCACCCCCTATTCATGCATCCGGCCCCTTTCAGGACACCGGGCAAATAAAATAAATCGGCGGGGGTTTTGTTTTAAGCACCTGATTAGAGCCAGAGGCTCTAATAGGCTTCAAAATAGGGATTGTCTGACTTAGAGCATTGCCCCCGGAGCCCACCCAAGTGTGTTAGAATAGCGAACAAATATTCGCTGTTCTAACACTGAATCGCCTCTCCGCCAATCAGGAAGCACAGGTGTCCAGATTGGCTGAAAAGAGAAGCGTTCTGATTGGCCGCCGAGGAGGAGGGGGGAGACGGAAGCCGTCGAGCAGGGGAAGAAGATGTCCGCTTGTGATGCCTGCAGAGGAGACCCAGGGAAGCTGCCTGTGGTTGAGGTAAGTGCACCAACCGACCGGGGGGGATGGCAAACAGTGCACCCACCACCCCCCCTCCAAAAAAAATTCCCACCAGCCGCCACTGCTCACCTAGATGGCTGCTGCACCAATCCCAGCTGCAGCTGTCCCCGCTCGCTCTACCCCAAGAACTGAGCAATCAAACACCACTGATTGCTCAGTTCTTTCCCTCCACTCTGAGCAGAGAGCCATGACTGTCAGTCAGTGGCTCTCTGTTCTGCCCCTCCAGCACTCACTGGAGCGCTGGGCTGTGGAGGGGGTGGGAGGGGTTGACTCAGGCTCTCAGCAGCATACTCTAAGGCTGAGCCAGCTGCCATTCCAGGCAAATATCCTGCTTTGACAACTGGGGAGTCACCCCATGTCTTGTCCGGTCTTTTAGACTTTCACAGTCTGTGGCCCCCTCTAACACCTAATTATCTGAAAATTGTGAAAAATAAACTGGAATGGGTTCCTTACAATTCAGAAGTTGGAATTACTATTTTTTTTTTTTTTTTACAGAAGACATTAACAGATGAATAAAAATATTATGCATTTGCTTGCCATATTGGATCTATGTCCACTAAAGTATGCTCTAATCCAGGGGCCTCCAAACTTTTTAGACCGAGGGCCACATTGTAGATTTTACAAATATTCGCGGGCAAATAAATGAATAAAATTTAAATCATTTCATCATAGCCTTTCAGCATGTCTGTGTCTCCCTCAGAGCTTTTCCACATGTCTGTGTCCCCGTCAGAGTCTCCTTGCACATTGTGTCCCATCAGAGCATTCCCGCACATCTGTGCCCCCCATCAGAGCCTTTAAACATGTCTGTGTCCCCACCAGACCCTTCCACACATCTGTGTCCCCATTAGAGCCTTCCTGCACCTCTGTGTCCCCCATCAGAGTCTCCCCAAAACCAGTGTCCCCCATATCTGTGTCCTCCATCCATCAGAGTCCCTTCTTTGTCAGTGTCCCCAGCAGCCTCCCCATCAACAGTGTTCCCAGCAGTCTCCCCATCATCAGTGTCGCCCAGGATCAGTGTCTTCATCATCAGTGTCCCCAGCATCAGTGTCCCCAGGATCAGTGTCCCCCTCAGCAATGTCCCCAGCATCAGTGTACCCAGCAGTGTTCAAATCATCAGTGTCCCCAGGATCAGTGTCCCCAGCAGTGTCTAAATCATCAGTGTCCCCAGCAGAGTGTCCCCATCAGCAATGTCCCCAGCATCAGTGTACTCAGCAGTGTTCAAATCATCAGTGTCCCTAGGATCAATGTCCCCATCATCAGTCTCCCCAGTATCAGTGTTCCCAGCAGAGTGTCCAAATCCTCATTGTCCCTGTCAGCAGTCTCCCCATCATCAGTGTCCCCAGTAGTCTCCCCATCAGCAGTCTCCCCAGGATTAGTGTCCACAGCATCATTCTCCCCAGGATCAGTGTCCTCATCATCAGTGTCCCCAGCAGTGTCTGAATCATCAGTGTCCCCAGGATCAGTGTCCCCATCAGCAATGTCCCCAGCATCAGTGTCCCCAGCAGTGTTCAAATCATCAGTATCCCCAGCATCAGTGTCCACAGCAGAGTGTCCAAATCAGTGTTCCCATCAGCAGTCTCCCCATCAGTGTCCCCAGGATCAGTGTCCCATCAGCAATGTCCCCAGCATCGGTGTCCCCAGCAGTGTTCAAATCATCAGTGTCCCCAGGATCAGTGTTCCCAGCAGAGTGTCCAAATCATCATTGTCCCCATCAGCAGACTTCCCAGTATCTGCATCCCCAGCAGAGTCTCTTGTACATGTACATTTGCCATTTGCCTCGAGCAGCTCTCCTGCACCTCCTGACTCCCGCCCGCTGCTACACACGTGGAAGGATCTCTAATATAAACAGCGGGTGGGATGCTGGGAGGTGCCGCGCTGATGTCGTTGGTTGCTAGGTCAGGCGGTCCCAGCAGCCAATCCTTAGCACAGCATGGGAGGGTGTGGGGGAGCGGCTTTGTTTGCGGGACCTACAGTCATATTGCCGATCTGCTGCTTTTAAAGGCAGCAGATCGGCAATGCTATGAGTCTGGATGAGCCGCGGGCCAGGGAAAAGGCACAAGCTGGCCGGATGTGGCCCATTGGCCGGGGTTTGGAAACCCTTGTTCTAATCAAATAGGTATTTTGCAGAGTGGAGTTGGGACTGGCCAGAGAAGGATCACTTTGATGCAGTTGGCCAGCTTGGACATGTATTGCAATATAAAGTATGTGAACCACAAATCCCTGTTTTATGCAAATGTTTGCTGGAATTGCGTAAGGCTGTATTGTAGTGTGCAAAGTGCTCATTCGGAATGTATAAATTAATGTTTAGCTCTTGCAGTGGGGCTCTTCCCTGAAGTTCAACATTATCCATGGTGGGGCAAGACTGAAATGTTTCCAGTCACATTTTTTACATGATTCTGTAATATTTTTTGCAGGACCGACGGAAGTAGACTTTCCTATCATTCAAAAGAAATAATAAGAAAAATAATACATGAAATGTAAGTTAAATATGAAATTGTGAGCAGATAAGATAAACCTGTTTTTTCATATAAGCTTGGAGTACGTTTTAATATCCTGTTTCTAAAGTTAGACTATTGTTAACTACTTCCCATCCCGCCCATAGTCATATGACAACCTGGGCTTCGCGGCCGTCTACTAGTAAAAAAAAAAAAAGCCATAATCTATCCCCTATTTTGTGGACGCTATAACTTTTGCGCAAACCAATCAATATACGCTTATTGCGATTTTTTTTTTTTTTTACTAGAAATATGTAGAATACATATCATCCTAAACTGAGAATTATTATTTTTTTTTTTTTTAAATGGGATATTTATTATAGCAAAAAGTAAAAAATATTGTGTTTTTTTTCAAACTTGTCACTCTTCTGATCATTGTAAGCACCCCTGCCAGTGTTAAATGGTTTGTCTCATCTCTGTAACTGATACATCTGCAAGCGAGTTTGTTCTTTTGAAAACAACAGGCTTACTGGCTACATCACCATAGGCAAATAAAGAAAAAAAAAAAGCCTTAAAAAATAAAAACTAATGCAGCCATCAAATCCAAGAATTAGCGAGCTGCAATATAATTAATCTTTGCTTTTGGGTTTAAGTGGGGAGCATAAGTTTGAGATAATATGATATTGTGGAGCAATAGCTTTTCTTATTTTCACAACTGGACAGATTCAATCATTAGAATTACAAAAATAGTTACATTTCATTTGAAACTATGTTGGATGTTACTGAATTTTTGGTATAAAATGTTTTTTTTTTATGTTACAAGCCACGAAAATGCCCCATCAAAGCTACCTCAATCTGGTTATGGTGAACAAGAAGAGGCTATGGTGACATCTGATGCCTCTGCAGAGGTAGGTTTAATTATTTACTGCTTTACAAAAAGCTAGGTGTCCTTACAGCAGAAAGGTTACTGTTCTCAGTGATCTTCTTTCTGGCCCTATTGCAGAGATTTCTCACTTCCTATCATGGTGACAAGAGAGAAGGAAGTACCCCCCAAGAAATTGGGACTTTAATGGCAACAAATATACAAAAATACAAATTTTATTAAATAAATATACATATATACAAATATCACACCGAGAATGCACCAAGATGTCACGTGGACACAAATGTGCCGAGGCGGCCACCAAGCATCCACACAAGTCCCACGGACCACGAACCATCTGTGTGCCATTTTTGTTACCGACCGTGGGACTTGTGTGGATGCTTGGTGGCCCCCTCGGCACATTTGTGTCCACGTGACATCTTGGTGCATTCCGGCGACGCCGTTTTTTAGCCCAGCACTGTAACTATATGATGACCATTCAGGGTATGCCTCTATGCAATTTTCATGATGTATGTTCTACGATACAAATAATTTTTGTAATTGTTGTTTCTTAATTCATGTATTTGATTTTTACACAGTGTAATTCTTTCCTGACGTTTTTTTCCCTGATGAAGGGACGTTTGTGTCCTGAAACGCGCCGGGCTGTCTGGACCTCTTGGGAATTCACCTTGTTTGTCATCTGCTTTTTAGTGGTGTGATATTTGTATATATGTATATTTATTTAATAAAATTTGTATTTTTGTATATTTGTTGCCATTAAAGTCCCAATTTCTTGGGGTGTACTTCCTTCTCTCTATTGACTCTACAAGGGAGGTTGGCAACCTCTAGTGGGATGCTTGGATGTTCTTTCTCTTTTATGTCCATCATGGTGACAATGATGCTTTTCACAGTGTAACTATTGCATGTTTTACTTTACACATCAAAAGCTAATTGTAACAGATAATTAATACTTCCATATGTAGCTCTGTACGGATTTTTTTTTTTTGGGGGGGGGGTGCGGCCCCACACCATTTTTTTTTTAAATTTCGTCACTCAACTAAGAATATTCATCTCGGAGTGCCCTCAATAAAATTTGCTTCTCGTTTCATTGGCATGGCATGAACCACCTCTGGGCCTGCCCCTGCAGAGCTAAAAGAAACTCTGTTCCAGTGTGGCTCCTGTCCCCTAGACAGACCAGCTGAAGCACTGCATGGCATATTTTAGACTGACTCGTTGAATAGCCCCTTGAATGCTTAGGGGCTACTGGTGGTTCATAGGACAATTCAGCAGAGGAGGGCATAGAGAAGGAGGAGGTGGAGCTGGGAAATCTCGCATCATCACCACCAGCTGTATGGAGACATGGTGGCAAAAAAAAACTCCATCACTGCCCATATCACGAAACCTCACACTGTCATGAATAATTTTTGTGACCCTCTGTCATCATTTCATAATTACATGTTATGTTGTGGTTTTTTGTTTTTTTTCTGGAAAACTCAATAAAACTTTGAAAAAAAAAGTTCCAGCACTTAGCCCTGTCCTGCATCCTTCCTAGTTGCAAGCAAATTACCCAGTGTTCTGTGAACGCAATATAGTATTCCTGACCATGCTTGCTGGACCACATGTCAGCAGTAACGTGGGCCTTGCTGCTTACTGCCTTGCCCAACGATGCCACAACATTGCCTTCCATGTGATGGCACAGAGCTGAAATAGCCTTACGTGCAAGGAAATAGCAACTGGGGACCTGCCATTGTGGTACAGCACATTCTGCAAATTCACCGAAGGGGGCAGAATCCACCAGACAGAAAAGCAGGAGTTTAAATTCCAACTTATCCAAATTGCTGGCTTTACGACGCTGGGCGTGTTGATGGCAGGGACTGTATTTTTTTTTTTTTGGCTGCAACTGCTGGGGCAAAGACATTTGCCTGTCATTCTCTATGTCACAAGTTAGCCTGCAGTTTCCTGCTTGTGTACTCTTACCTGCTTGCTGCAGTGTTTCTCCATCTTATTCCTTTCACATGTGTGGCTTGGCTGTGATCTCCTATGGGCGTCGTCTGCTATTCTGTAGACCTTTACTTCTTTCCCTTCCATCACTTCCTGGTCCGCCTCCTAGTTTGCTTGTCTATGTAAAAGACATGCTCAGTGTAACCCACATTGCCTGAGCAACGTCATAGTTCTCTGAGCTCCCGTTTGCATACCTCTTGTCCATACTGTGTCTGACTACCTATGTACCGACCCCAGCTTCATTTACCATCTGTGCTTGTTCGCTGCCCGCCCTGATCTCGATTTGTCTTCTGGATTCCCTTTTGCCTGCTGCTTGTACTCTGCACACGCGAGTGGTCTCTGCATCCTCGGCTAGGCGTACCTGGGGGCTGTGACCTGGTTCCAGCTTGCTGCAAGGCCATCCCCACCATCAGGGGCTCTGGTGAAGAAGCAGGCTGGGGCTTAGACGCTGCGCCCTGGGGAACCCTGAGTTGGCGATCTACAAGAACTCACTACCACAGACTCCTGACACTCTACAGCTGGTGGTGTGCTGCTGGCAGACATGCTGCAAGGACCTGTGACACCATTCGTTATACCATCATCCCTGTCAATGGAGGCTGCTGAAAGGTCATAAGATATAGCAGGGGTAGACCTGAAAGGTGAGCAATGAGGAGGAGAAGAATGTGGTCCCTTCTGTGTGGCTTTCAGGTGCTCTTGCCAACGGGCTGAGTGGTGGGAAGTTAAATGCCTTGTCAAGCATGTTATACCCAAATGGCTGGTGTTTTTTCCACGCTTGATCTGCTTGAGGCAGAGATTGCAAATTGCAACAGTGCAATCGGCTGCACATGTGCTAAAAAAGGCCCAGACAGCTGAGCTGTGGGATGTTGGTCGGGAGATAACAGCTCTCCATGTGATGGAATAGGGTGGCTGTTCTCTACTCTTCCATGATGCCTGCCTCTGGAGGAAATCTTGTCTCATTGGGATTGTGCCTCACCCTCACTTTCCTCCTCTGCTCTATCTGGCACCCGAGTCACATCAGTGACTTCATCATAACTGGAGAAAACTTGGCAATATGCTGTGACTGGGGGAACATAACTGCCAAGATTACCCAATTTGGATTTATTGACTGCCAATTTGTTGTTTATCAGTGTTCCCCTCTCTCTGTAGGCTCGTGTTCCTACCGTCCTCAACCTCAGTGTCAGAATCAAGTAATGCCTGTACATCCTTAAGAAGCAAGTGGCTGATGCTGTGTTCAAATAAGCTGCTCTGGCAGCTACAGTGGAATGCGCACTAGTCACTTCTTGGGTGATAGAGGATGAGGATGGTTTAGTAAGCCAGTCCACCACCTCCTCTGCATGCTGTGGCTGGATAGCATAAGCAACATCAAAGAAGAAACAAAGAAGATGATTCCCTGCCTGGGGATGGAACAGGTTGATAGGGTTGAAATAATGACTTAGAGTTCCACTTAAATTGTGTACTTATCAATTGTTCTATTTAAATTGTTTGTGCTCCTTCCTTACCTGTGTACGTATCAATTGTTCTATTTAAATTGTTTGTGCTTTTTCTCTTCTGTGTACGTATCAATCTGTATCTAGATGGAATTTGGAACTGCTGAATAATTATTACATGTTCGCTGATAAGAAACTCTTTGTACCTTAACCTCATTTGGTAATGCCGATAAGATTACTGCTTGTAGAGCTGCCTATAAAAGGCCTTTGAAAGAAGTAAAAGGGTGCAGTTCTCTCTTGCTCCGGACTGCGACACAGACTAATCTGACTCCGTGTCATTATTCTTATAGAAGCAATAATTTGACAAAGCAATATAAACTTAAAGCAACTTATTTAAGAGTTGCCCCTAACATTTTGGCGCCCGAACGGGGACTCACCAAGGTGCTACAAGAGGTGGCTGAGCTACGCTGACGCAACGAAAGGACAGGCATTCCGGGAACCACAGATCAAAAACCTGGCCAGGTAAGAAAAAGCTTTATTTTTCTTATATTCTGTGCTCCCCTGATTTGTGCCTATCCGTTCTGTCAGTTACGATTCTCCTGGTTTTAAAACACCAGCCTCTGTAGTGGTGAGTCTAGAATTACTGCATATTTTAGTTTATATTGCTGGAATTATTTGTTTATTTGTTGTCTGTCTTGTTGAGAAAGTGAATGAGCCTTGTCAAGGATGGTATGAGTTAGAAGGGGATTGCCGAACTAAGCAACGGAATGCGCCCTTACCTCGCAAGAGGACTTTGGGGGTCTGACGCTTATGCTTAACCTCACATCTAACTCATAAACCATAGACGGGTTGAGAGTATAAGCCCTGTCTGCTCCATAAAGCAGGGATAAGAGTGCATGAGAGGGATCCCAGATACGGGGAGGGAATAAGGTCTCCATAAAGTCCGGAGATCTAGTCGGATACCTGGCCACTTAAAGGAATGCTTGTATATGTTGTAGCCGCATTTTTGTATATGTTGTAGCCGCATTCTGGTTTGTTATTGGGCTAGCATATAAAGTAATTATTTGTTAGTTGGGCTAGCATATAAAGTAATTCAATTTCAGAAATCTCATTCCGGAGAGGTTTTTAGTATTCTAGCACCCTAGGAGGAAGGCAACGAGGAACTAGTGTAACTTAGCTAAGTGTTTTATGTTGTACACTAAGTGTCCCACACGCTACCTAGGCAGGACTGTTAGAATGGGCCAGAGGAACACAAAACCCCGTCAGGGAATTGTGGCGCACTATACGGTGCCACAGATAATTAAGAACATTTATGGGAAAACCGAAGCACAGGACTTAAAGGATGTCCTTCGTAAATTTAAGGTGAAAGGAGCAGCGGGCTTAGACCCGGATGTATGGAGTGAAATAAAAAGGGACAGACAAGGAGAGGTGTTAGAGAAGCAATGGATGCGTCAGGTTCAATGCTTAATTAAGGTCTCAAATAGAGCGAAAGAAGAGGGGTGGAAATATAATCCAGATTGTGATGGTTGGGATATGAAAGATAGAAGAACAAAAAATGTCGAGGCTCCCAGCTCAGCCATCCCACCCCCATACACTGACGTAGAACGCAAACCACACAAGATATATCCTGTACTTGAGGGGAGAGGATGGGTTTGTCAGGATTGTGGAGCACAAAACCCAGAATGGGCAGTAGAATGTGTGCATTGTGGGGCACAAAAACCTCATCCAGAAACTGTAGCTCCCGTACGCACTGATACACGCATTGTTCAGGTAAACAATCCAGAATTTGGACAAGCAGCCCATCCAAATGCCCCGCCTACTGTCACTCGTAGAATGCAAATAAGGACTTGGGCACCATGGTCGGCAGACACCCTTATGGCATTAATACAGAGCGCCCCAGACCCGGTAGCAAAGCCAGCTGCTTTCTGTAGATTTGTGACACAGTTAATGAATACACATGAAGCGACCTGGCAGGATGGGGAGGATCTATGCAGACACAAAATGACTCTGACCCTGTTTAACCAGTTTATGGCAGAAATAGGTCCACACCGACCTGCAGGACAAGTTGATGGGGATGGCAACCTGGAGGCAGGACATGTCAGACATATAGACTCAAGGGCCCCTTTTATTGCTAGATTAGAAGCTTTTTGTCAAGCAAAACAACAGGAGAGGGGGTCCATATCACCCATGAAGCAAATGCCAGGACAGACTGTATCGGAATTTTACTTATCTATGGAAAGTATGATGGCAGATGAGGGATTGGACTTGGCCCTGCCAGTCACAATCCGAGCCTTCAATAGACAATTTATGGAGGGATTAATTCCACAGAAAAGTGAGAGACTGAAAGCCTGCACACCAGAGTGGAGGGCAACTAGAGATAGAGGGACGTTGTTACAAAAAGCGCAAGGCATAGAGGCGGACTTAGCAGAAACCAAAGGGAGGAAATCTCATGCTATCAACGCACTCGGGGGTTCCCAAGAGCAAGGTAGAGGTTCCTTTCGCAAACCCCTTACCTGTCACTACTGTAACAAGATTGGTCACATCAGACGCAACTGTAGGAAAAGAATAAGGGATGAAGGAGAGGAAGGTGTTGATTCTCCAGTTAATCAGAGAAGGAACCAGCCCAGGGACAACAAAAATAGTCATATCAGGCAGCAGGGAGATGGTCCACGAGCATGACTCACCCCGGTTTTAGAAAAATCCAAAACAACAATGCTTAAGACAAATATAACGGTTGGTAATAAGAAAATCTCTTGTTTAGTCGATACAGGAGCTTCACGCTCGTTACTTTCTGACTCTGAACTACTCCCTGGCCAAAAATCACCTGACACTTTACTAATAACTGGATATGATGGCATTTTAGCCGACGCCCCGCTTACAAAACCTCTGAAAGTTAAAGTAGGAAACCACATGTTCCTTTCACGCTTTCTGGTATCCAGAGGAGCCCCCACTAATTTGTTACGAGCTGACATTTTGCAGAAAATAGGAGCTAACATTACCTATCACCCAGATGGCACTGTCACCTTAGCTATAGGGGATAATCAAGAACACATGGAGATGTGTAACCTGATACAATACCTAGAGGAGGAATCGGAATTGTCCGGCCCACCTCCTTCAGACTTAGATCAGATTTTGTCGTCCCTTCCAGGAGAACTATGGGAGAAACATCCAGCTGATGTTGGACTTTTGCCCATACCTCCGGTTACCCTACAGCTGAATCCAGGAGCAGTGCTTCCCCAACAAAAACAATATCCACTCAGTGCACCCCAAGAGGCGGCCATAGAAATGCAGGTCCAATCCTTCTTAAAAAGTGGAGTTCTAAAAGAGGTAAAATCACCGGCAAACACTCCCTTGTACCCGGTTAAAAAGAAATCAGTAGCCGGTAGTCCGGTTAAGTATAGAATGGTCCAAGACCTTAGAGCGGTCAACAAAATACTAGCCCCGATGACACCTTTAGTACCCAATCCACATACATTACTGTCACAAATACCATCAACCAGTATGTACTTTACGGTTACAGATTTAGCGAACGCTTTCTTTTCCGTCCCGCTTGCTGAAGAATGCCAACTTTGGTTCGCATTTTCAATCAAAAATCGGCAACTAACCTGGACACGCCTACCTCAGGGTATGGCGCATTCACCTACCTTGTATTCGCAAGCATTGCAAACGGTGTTGGGAGAATGGGTACCACCAGATTCCTGTGTATTGTTACAATATGTGGATGATTTATTGTTATGCTGCCCTGACAAGGAAACTTGTTTGGCCACCACCCTTAATCTGTTGCGATTTTTGGCAGAAAAAGGTTGCAAGGTTAATAAGAAAAAGTTGCAAGTGTGTCAGGAAAAAGTTATCTTTTTGGGACATTGTATATCACAGGGTACGAGACATCTCACTGAGGAGAGGGTGCAAGTGATAAAGGGAATGTTACCCCCACGGAATTTCAAACAATTGCGTATGTTTTTAGGTATCGTGTCATATTGTAGACAGTGGATACCACACGCTAGCGCTTTGATGCAGCCATTATACGATTGTTTGAAAATTGTACCGTATATGCTTACAGAAGTAGCTTATGAGTCGTTTATCACTTTAGATTATACTAAGATATTTAATCTGTACGTTGCTGAGATCACTGGACACGCCACAGGTGTTCTGACACAGGCACATGTAAAACAAAGACCAGTCGCTTACTTTTCAGCAGCATTAGATCCAGTATCTAGAGGTTCACCGTCCTGTGTACGGGTGGTAGCTGCAGTGTCAATTATCATAGATAAGTCATCAGAGATTGTTCTAGACAATCCAGTCGTAGTGCATACCACACATGACATACATGCAATCTTGTCTCAGGTACAGCCCAAACACATTTCAATGGCTAGGCAATTAAGGTTACAGTGTACTTTACTCTTACCTCCAAATGTCACTTTTCAGCGCTGTACAACCTTAAATTTGGCCACCTTTTTGCCTCTTCAGTCACCAGATTTGGCAAGGGGGAATGATAGTACTAATAGTACTAGTGAGAAAAGAAATGAGGACACTGACACTCTTTTGTTTAAAGAAGTAGATGAACACGATTGTTTTCAGCTCATGGAACAGGAGACAATGGGATTCCCACACATTACAGATACACCAATTTTAAACGCTGAGTACACCCACCTTGTATATAGATGGCAGCAGGTTTGCTGATTACAAGGGTAAATATCACACAGGGTATGCTGTAGTGACTGATACGCAGGTAATTGAAGCACAGCCCTTACCAGCCCACATGTCAGCACAGGAAGCAGAATTAAAAGCTTTAGAACAAGCCCTAGAATACTTAAAAGGACGAGAAGGGAATATTTACACTGACTCTGCCTACGCTTATGGTGTAGCGCACGATTATGGCCACATATGGAGGGCTAGAGGTTATCTGACAGCAGCAGGTACACCTGTAAAACATGGAGAAGGGATTAAGAGAGTCCTGAACAATCTTCAAAAGGTTAAACGAGTGGCCATCATGAAGATAGCGGCACACACGAGCGCAAAAACAATTGAGGCAAAAGGAAATGCATTTGCAGATTTGACTGCAAAACAGGCAGCTCTAGGGGAAGGAAGCCCTGAGACCTTAGCAGCGGTAGAGGTGAGTATCCCAGAACCAACATGGCAGCAGCTGAGTAAATTACAGGAGCAAGCAGGGGAGAGCGAGAAAGATAAGTGGGTCAGGATGGGAGCAGCACCAGACCTTGACAATGTATGGAGGGAAGGAGGCAAAGTATGCCTACCTGCCTCTCTGTACCCAGCAATGGCAGCGGCAGTTCACCTACCCACACACGTTAGTTCTAATTCCATGTATAGGATTGTGAACCAAGGATGGCTCGCCCCTGGATTCAGTAGTACTGCGAGAAACTACTGTGCAGCCTGCCAAATCGGTCTCCTGAATAACCCAGGACAGAAAGTGAAAACCCCACGAAAACACCAGGTCCGGGCCCAATACCCCTTCCAGAGACTGCAAATTGATTACATACAAATGCCTAAGAGCGGCCCCTTTGAATTTGTCCTCGTGTGTATCGATTTATTCTCAGGTTGGCCCGAAAGTTATCCAGTAAAATCGGCTACAGCTAAAGCCACAGCTAAGAAACTGATCACTGAGTTAATACCTAGGTTTGGTCTTCCTGAAACCATAGAATCAGATAGGGGGACACACTTTACAGGAGAAATCATGCAGAACATGATGACCATGTTAGGGGTTCAACAAAGTTTTCACACCCCTTACCACCCACAGAGTTCAGGATCAGTGGAGAGAGTAAATGGGACAATAAAGTTAAAAATACAAAAAGCCATGCAAGAGTTAAACAAGCCTTGGCCAGAATGCCTGCCTCTGGCTTTATTCTCTATAAGGTACACTCCAACAGGAAAAACTGGATTATCCCCATACGAAATACTTTTTGGGAATGCACCTAGATTAGGTTTATACTTTCCACAGAGTATGCAATTGCAATGTGATAGTTTGACTGCATATGTGATACAATTACAACAACGTCTAACTAAGATCCACAAAAGTGTGTATTCTTCTCTTCCAGACCCTAATTCAATAACAGGTACACATACGCTGCTACCAGGGGATTATGTATATGTAAAGAAACACACCAGAAAGACATTGGAACCCAGGTTTGAAGGTCCTTATCAAGTACTCTTGACCACAGCCACCTCAGTAAAGCTAGAAGGAAAACCTACCTGGATACACGCATCACATTGCAAGAAACAACCCGAGAAAACAACATGATGAAATATCTACTTACATATTTTTTGTTGAAGATTGTTGTTTTACAAATATATGCATGGACTCCTGGTATTAATGCACTTGAAGTAGAGGAAACAACAACTTTCGAATGGGCTATAGATGATCCTAAAGTAGCAAATGATTCAGGATATGAGATGAATAAGGATTATAATGTAGGTAATTAACACTAGAACAGACCCTACAGAATAACCTTGTATCCGCAATTATTGACAAAGGTAGACTAGTACATCTTTCCTCACAGATACAACAGGATACTGCACCACATTGGTGGGATATATTTAGTGGAATGTCTTCTACAGCAACCAATACCTTTCACTGGTTGTTAAGTCCAATGGTAATTATTATTCTAATATTAATATCACTTACAATCACAAATATATGTGTATACAGGAAAATAAATAGGAAAATTAGGAGAATAGACAGGGCATACCGATAAATGTGTATTGACATCACCCTACTCCTATAAAACTCCTCTTCTTGAATTTTAAGATGTTGGTAATACCTAGAGGGATGGGTTCTACCCCTCTGACAACTCGCGGTCAGGGAAAGGACTCTGGGGAAAAACTGACTAGAACTTATTCATGAGGACCCAGGGGGAGGGAGAGGATGATGTCAAAGGGGGAAATTGATAGGGTTGAAATAATGACTTAGAGTTCCACTTAAATTGTGTACGTATCAATTGTTCTATTTAAATTGTTTGTGCTCCTTCCTTACCTGTGTACGTATCAATTGTTCTATTTAAATTGTTTGTGCTTTTTCTCTTCTGTGTACGTATCAATCTGTATCTAGATGGAATTTGGAACTGCTGAATAATCATTACATGTTCGCTGATAAGAAACTCTTTGTACCTTAACCTCATTTGGTAATGCCGATAAGATTACTGCTTGTAGAGCTGCCTATAAAAGGCCTTTGAAAGAAGTAAAAGGGTGCAGTTCTCTCTTGCTCCGGACTGTGACACAGACTAATCTGACTCCGTGTCATTATTCTTATAGAAGCAATAATTTGACAAAGCAATATAAACTTAAAGCAACTTATTTAAGAGTTGCTCCTAACAAGGTCCACCTTTGCCTGTGGACACATATACATTGCTGGCCCCCTCACAGTGGCATGGGAATGTCTGCCTCTCCTTGTTGGCCTCCCAGATATGATGAGGGGGGTTATTGCCGAAATGTAATAGAGATGGGTAAATGGATGCACTTTAATCAATGGAAAGTGGTGTTTGGTGCACTTTAACTTGAGGACTGCCGCTGACAGAAAATGTCAAAACTGTAAAAAAAAAATAAAAACGGGTGAAAAAGAGTGCCACAGTCAGAAAAACTGTGGCTCACAATTTCAAAAAAGGCTGCTAGCACAGGACAAAAAAAACCACAAAAAACATGCTGCAACAAAAAAAAGGGGGGTATACAGCACTGTATACAGCACTAAATGTTATGTAATGTGGTATAAAACACTGCACTACACAGGCACTCCACAGACACACTACTATATGCTGCAGTAAAACTGCACTGACGCACTGCAATATACTGCAGTAAAACTGCACCAACACACTACACTGACATTACAGTAAAACTGCATGACGCACTACACTGATGCTGCACTATCACTATATTCACACTACACTGACACTCTACACACACAATAGCAGACTAACCCGCTAGTAGCAATGAACAGAGCTCTGTTCTATCTATCCCTACTCCAACATTACACTGCAAATGGCTCCTCTGGGAAGGAATCTATTATAGTGTGGGGTGGGTCAATGAGCAATGAGCCATGATTGGGCAAAGTCATTATGACTTTCTCCAATCATGCCTCTGACAGTGCTATGTGCCCTGATTGGGCAAAGCCTTCATTGCTTCAGCCAATCAGGGCTTAGAATGCACTGTGCAGTGGGACGTTTTGGTGGGCCCAACAAACAGTCGAACGCCCTACCAATTTGGGTGTTCACCGAACGGGTGAACAGCCGATGTTCGGGCTGAACGTTTGCTCTGCTCGAACTGTTCGCCCAACACTAGTAGTGACCAGCACCTCCACACCTATAGCAGATTAATAAACTAGATGTCTTTTCAATGAGAGCAATCTGTAGAGCCTCTGTGTGGGCAGCTGTCTTGGCCTTGCACAGAGCCTCTACTTTTTGATTAGTCTTAACTAATTTGAATTAGGTTAATTGCTCATTCTGGTCTCTAGTTCAAAGTTTCAACATTATGGGATTCAAAGTGCCCCTTTAAGTGTCTGTGTCAACAGAGCCTTGCTCATGTTGGCTGGCTTCATGCCACCTTTCAGAATGATCTGGTGTAGAATCTTGTCATGCTGCTTAACATAGTCTGACAACTCCTCTCCCTCATTTAGATAGGTGTGAGAACATGTAATCCAGTTCACAACAGTCTTCCACTCTCTCATAAATTTACTGCAAGGCTTCAAGATACTCAGTAGCTATGCAGCCTGGTTTGTCTCTTTTTAAGTTCTGGACAATGTCAGAAGCAGAAGTTCTCAAATTCTTAATTATCCTCGGTTTCTTGACTGTGTCAGCTAATTCCCACTCTTCCACAACCTAGAACAGTGTTCAACATACTTGGCTGTGTAAGCTGGGTTTCAAGAGCTTCTGGTAGCTGTAATCTATCCCCTTGAAAGCCAGTTGAAATTCCTCTCCACCATTCTAATAAAGTGCAAGAGGCTTGCGCCACACCACAAGAGACTTGCTCATCCACCACAAATATTTTCTCGTCAGGTACTAATGTTGATACCAAAAAGTGACACCAGTCCTCAGTGAATAAAATGTCTACGTTTATTGAACAAACCAAAGCACACAAAGGCAAGGGGTAGCCATCTAAAGCATTGCCAACTCAGGTAGATTACCTGGATATGGCTGCATGAGTGACAGGAAGACTCCAAGGATGTTCCCACAGGACCGGCTGGACTGTCTGGTGGAATGTGTGCACAGCAAGACTCTAGGATCGTGAATCTGCCCGATAGTTCAGTAGGGCTGATGGTGAAATTTCTGTGCGTGATATGGCCACCTGGGGATCTGTGGGGCTAATGGTAGACCCTCCATGTGGGGATTTGACCCCCTGGGGACACCAAGGCAGGTGGAGAAAGCTGAGGCCCCCGGGGCTGACGTTCTCTGAGCAAGGGAAGCAGCATGCCAGATTTCTGACGTGATTATTGCCAGTGGCTATAGCTGCAAGCAATAATCACTGTTCTCTAGGCAGTGATGGCTCCCCACGCCCCCAAGCCAGGAGAACACAAAAGCTCTGTGGGAGGGATTTACACATCAAGACTAACACTGTTGATGGGGGAATCAAGCAGTCTTCTACCCTACAACTCGTGGTTTACTGTAGGAATCTTGTTATTTGGATGGTGAGCTGTATTGGATTTCCACCAGACATATCTTTTGGTGTTTAGACCACATAATTGAATTTTAGTTTCATCTGACCAAAACACCCTTTTCCATGTGGCCTCAAAATCTTCAAGGTGTGATTTGGCAAAACTCAGTTGTTGATTGCATGGGGTCTTTCTTGAGGAGTGGCTTTTTTCTTGCAACACTCCCATACAAGCCACATTTATGGAGAATTTGTGATATTGTTGTCACATGCACACAATGACCACTCTTTGTCATAAATGCATGCAACTGCTGTAGGCCTCTTGGTAGCCTCTCTGACCAGTTTCCTCCTGGCTCTCTCATCCAGCTTGGAGTGGTGTCATAATTCAGGGAGGGCCTATGTTGTATCAAATACCTTCTACTTCCTAATAATAGACCTCACTGTGCTTCTAGACATTGATAGCCTTTTAAATTTTCCTGTATCCATCTCCTGACTTGTGCCTGTCCACAACTTTGTCCCGGAGATCCCGGTGACAGTGCCTTGCCACCCATATTCAGTTGCACTACCAGGGACTAAAATACTCTTTTCATGCTGAGCTAATCAAAATGACCACAGCTGATCACAGTTGAAAGTCAAATGGCTTTGCGTGCCATTGAGAAAGTGATTAGCTACACCTGATTGAAGTAATTTTTAGGAGGGGGGTGATCCTTTTTCCAACACGGTTATTCTGTTTTGGAATTTTTTTTTACATAAATACAAATACATTAATACAAATGTGATTGTCGTTTCATGTCTACAGAAAATTTGGTAACATTTGTGTATTACATGTTTTATCAATACTAGTCGTTATTTATCTGATTTATTTATAAGTTTTCTTTTTTTTTTACCATAGTCTGAAGAGCCGCCCGATAATTTAGTTACACCGACTGTAAGAGGAAAAATATACAGGTAAAATGTTCTTGCTTTAATTACATTCTAGTTATTCAGAGAACTTCGATTTTCAGATGTTCAGGTTAAAAATAATTAACCACTTCAGCCCCGGAAGGTTTTACCCCCTTAATGACCAGGCCATTTTTTGCGATACGGCACTGCGTTACTTTTACTGACAATTGTGTGGTCGTGCGACGGTTGTACCCAAACAAAATTGATGTCTTTTTTTTTCCCACAAATAGCGCTTGCTTTTAGTGGTATTTTATCACCTCTGCGGGTTTGATTTCTTGCGCTATAAACAAAAAAAGAGCAACAATTTAGAAAAAAAAATAAAAAAACATATTTTTTACTTTCTGCTATAAAACACATCCAATAAAAAAATGTAAAAAATCTAATTTCTTCATCAGTTTAGACCAATTTGTATTCTGCTACATATTTTTGGTAAAAAAAAATCCCAATTAGCGTATATTGATTGGTTTGCACAAAAGTTATGGCATCTACAAATTATGGGATGTATTTAGGGACTTTTTTTTTTTTTTTTTTTTGTTACTAGCACTGGCGGCGATATGTGATTTTTAGCAGGACTGCGACATTGCGGCGGACAAATTGGACAATTTTTGGGGACCAGTGACACCAATACAGTAATCTGTGCTAAAAAAAAATGTATTGTCACAGTATAAATGACACTGGCAGGGAAGGGGTTGACATAAGGGGCAATGAAAGGGTTAAGTGTGTTCCCTATGTGTGTTTTCTTACTGTGTGGGGGATGGACTGACTAGACAAAGAGAGATCTGTGTTCCTGATTAGTAGGAAGCACAGAGCTCTCTCTTCCTCTGTAAAAGAACAACGGTCTGCCTTGTTTACATAGGCAGACTGCCCTGCTGTCATTCCCCCAAATGATCGGTGGGTCCCAGCGGCCATCATGGCCACCAGACCCACTGATTGGCTCCCGCTACTTTGCTTCGCGCAGCCGGGCTGCCCTGTCGCAGTAAATGTGCGGTGGCCGGTCCGGAAGTGGTTAAATAAAGTGTTCACTTACAATCCAATACTCAGATAATACCATACACTTCTTCTGAAGGACTCATCTTCTTTCCAGCTATCTGCTAATGTCCACTGGACAATTCAGATGCTTCATGCTTCTGTTTGGGTGGTTAACTTCCAAAAATCTGCTCTCCAACCTTCTCTTTGCCCGAAACACTTGGACCTATTTCTAGACACAGCTCAAGAAAGTCTTATTTCCAGAGAAAAAACTGCTCTCTTCTTAGTCTCATGGTGGCCTCCTTCAAGGCTGTCCAATATTCCCAATAAGGATGAGCCGAACACCCCCCGGTTCGGTTCGCAGCAGAACATGCAAACAGGCAAAAAACTTGTTTGAACGCGTGAACACCGTTAAAGTCTATGGGACACGAATGTGAAAAATCAAAAGTGATAATTTTAAAGGTTAATATGCAAGTTATTGTCATAAAAAGTGTTTGGGGACCTGGGTCCTGCCCCAGGGGACACGTATCAATGCAAAAAAAAAGATGGAGCACACACTGCGGGAGTTATTAAACTGCTGCGGAACAGCAACTGGAGACTGGCAGTGTACCATTTTATGGGTTGGAGCCTCCTGTTGATGAAAGTGGCAGTGACAGTGGCTACCTAAGCAAAACGTTCAGGACGTTCTTCAGTACCGGGCACCCATGGTTGTCTGCTGCCAGCAGCTAAAGGCAGTGGCTGAGAATATGGTAGCAGGTCAATGTTTTTTCTGTTTGAAAAAATAGTCTAATATCATATTTAATGATGAAATATGCCTGCTCTCTTCCTCAAAAAGAGCAATCTATCTAGATTGTTTAACAGTAGGGGATGCAATTCTGTAAAATTAGTTTGTCTAAAATATAAAAGTAAAAATGATGTCTAGATGCAATCTGCCTGGTCAATCCCTGAGAAATTGTGGACTATTCAAAAAGGACTAAAAGGTATATATGAAATAATTTTTCTGTAATAAATTTTAAATGAAAATAGATTTTTTTTTATTTCCAGATGTAACCAATTATTTAGGATGCAATCCTTTTTCCGGCTGCAATCGAATTGCCCCCAGGGATAGCAGCCCGTTCAAGGGGATTAGAAGTTATGCATCAAATCTGTGAAATTTGTCCTCCAGTCTGTAAAATATGAACCCATTTTTTTTATTTCAATATGCAATCGGCTTACTCTCTTCCTCATAAATTGCAGCTAATTTATCAAGGCATCAAGGGTGTGGGGCAAGTCTTTATTCTAATAATCTTGATAAATCTGTGTTTTATCTTTTGTGTGGTTGTCATCTCTGATTTGAAAGGAAAGTCAAGTTTTTTTACCCCTCCTGACATTCCCTTTTGGGTATAGCTGCATAGCTATTTGGTTCAGCTTCCCAGTCTGTCAATCAGCACCACTGTGTTCAGACTAGAAATCTTTGCCTGAGTAATAGGTAGCATTACTAGATGCAGGCCCCAGTTCTTATTACCTAGTAACTGTTCCAAGTTCCTGGTAACTCTTCTGAGTTCCCAGTTCCCAGTACCTGTTCCAGTTCTTATTACCTGTTCCTGCTCCTTGTACCTATTCCAGCAGCAATTTATACCCTGTACACTCCAGTCGCATTCAGTGTTTCATGCTTCAGCATGTTCCTAATGTACTTCAGCTGGTCAATGCCTCCCTGTGTCATGACCTAAAGTCTGACCAGGAAGTAAGGCAGAAGTAATTGAGCAGTGTGTTTAAACAGCTATGAAGAGAGTTAGGTAATGGAAAGCTGTTATATTTTTGCAAAACAAGTACATTAAAGTGTTTGTTAACCCAAAAACAAATACAGATTTTGGTCCCTTAAAGCAGATTACACAGCACAGCGCTTGTGCCATGTAATCTGCCCCCCTCTAAACAAAAAAACCTAAACTTGCCACTTCCTGTATGCCCTCTCTAAACAGACCACGAAAATCAGGGCTGCTCATACATATCTGTCCCCTCTGTTAACCGAAAAACAAATACAGATTTTGGTCCCTTAAAGCAGATTACACAGCACAGCGCTTGTGCCATGTAATCTGCCCCCCTCTAAACAAAAAAACCTAAACTTGCCACTTCCTGTATGCCCTCTCTAAACAGACCACGAAAATCAGGGCTGCTCATACATATCTGTCCCCTCTGCTCTCCTCTCCCCCCCCCCCCTCACCCCCCCCTCCCGGCCCCATCCCCCCGCCGCTATTCTTGTAAAATTAAAAGTTTAAATGATCACTGCCAGCCTCTCTAGTAGAGGCTGGCATAGCACACCATGTCATTAGTTTTAAAAAACGAGTGTTCTAAATACCAAATTTGAGCTGTCTTCCTGGCCGGTCACGTGACTCGCGGCCGCTTTACAGCTCTGATACAGGGCTTCTGCAGAGGAGACGAGTGGCCACGTGATCTCCCTGGCTGACGTCAAAGTGAGATCACAGCCCCTCCCGCAGAAGTCATCCATCGGAGCTGTAGAGCGGCCGCGAGTGATTTGACCGGCCTGAAGACAGCTCAAATTAGGTATTTAGAACACTCGTTTTTTAAAACTGACACAGTGTGCTATGCCAGCCTCTAATAGAGGGGCTGGCATAGTTTTATACAGATGGATTAACAAACCCTTTTCAGTGCTGTTTCTCGGCCTAGGCCGACAAGGCCCAGGCCTAGGGCGGCACCTTGCGGGGGGGGCGGCAAAAAGCCACCCCCCCTGTACGAAAAAAGCCCCCCTAGACCTGTTTTGCCGAGTCCTGGCGCTCGTGGCCGCGTTCTGCACAAATTCAGCCCCCAGCTTCGGCGGCACTTGTAAATATCGTGCCAGTGACCAGCTGGCCAGAGTGGCTGGCCAGACCAGCTGCACGCAGTTTGACTGACAGAGAATTGGGCTCCGCCTAAGGACCCGCCTACCCTCCTCCGTGCAGCTTTCCACGCTGCATCTTCTCCCTGGCCCGGGGCGGGATCTGTCTGTGACACTGACGATAGGAGGAGGAGCAGGAGGGGAACCCCCGGGGGCGGCGTCCAGGACAGAAGGTAAAATTTACGAATTCACTGTTTGTGAGGTGTGTGTGGGGGAGGGGTTTTTTTTTTGGGGGGGGGGGTAATGGTTGAGTTCCAGCGACCTATTGTTTAAGAAAAAAAACCCTGAGAAAACCCATATCCAAATTTAGGCCATTATCTGTTGTGTCAAATGGAATTATCATTCTTAATTCAAAAGTTTTCCTTTCCTGAATAGTTTGAAAATTTGCTTTAAGAATTAGACATTGAGGTCTTCCATGATGTCCAATAAAGTTGCAATGTCCATGTTCTATAAAACTAAGAACAGCTTTCAGGCACCCCGCCCCCTAAGTATGTCATTTAAAGGAATTGCAAATTTTAAATGTCAACCTTCAAGCTGCCTGAAAAGGCCATCTCCCACTAAACGATCATTTTTAACATTTTCCGTTGCATTTGTGCAAGTCCCCAAGGGTGGTGCCCAGCTCCCCATGCCCTTTGTTTGACAATTCTATACCTATTAGCCCAGAAAATAGCTATGACTAATTCAGGAGTGCCCGGTACATTAGGGGAGTGGCCGCCTTGCAGGGCGCTGGACTCATACATGAGGTTTTTTTTTTTTTTTGCAAGCCACATGATTATAGCCGGAGGCTTTAATTGGCTTTAAAAATGTTGGGCTTTCGCTATTGTCCTCCGGCTTCTCCTTCTGGGCAGATCATGTTGGCCGGGAGGAGAAGCCGAGGAAGCCATGGAGTGTGGGGGATCGTCACCATGGAGAGGCTAAATGCAGGCTGACCTGGGGGGGTTTGCGTGCCGCCCCCCCCCCCAAAAAAAAAGTTTAGCACCAGCCGCCAATGGACTAAATTCATACTTCGGCTCTGAATGGGGTTCAGCATCAGCATCCAAACTTTTAAGTGTTTCAAACTTTCCAAGCTTACCCCGAAAACGAAACCAGGAAATTTGGTCCGTCACTTTGAAGAAGGGCAGAGTGGCTTAGGAATAAGCAAAGTAATGTAGTCCAGCAGGCAGGGCTGACAACATTGCTTGGAATTCAATTCAGCAGAGCCAATGTTGTCAGCTACCTAACAGGAAATTGGGAACTTGGGGCATTTAGGTTCTAAATTATTATTATAATTACCATTATTATTAATATATATATTTTTTTTTCATTTAGACTAGAACTGAAGCCTGGTCGTCTTTTCTGCTGCACTGAGACGGGAATTAAATTCCAAGTGAAATCCCAAGTGACCATCACATATGATCTGGAGTTTTTGAGTGGCACTGTAAATAAAATACAGAAGGAGGGATATTACATTGTGGGTCCTATGTTTAACATAACCGTAGACCCTGATGTAGTGTCAGCAGTGCATCTACCACATTACTTGCATTTACAAGGTAGGCCAAATAATTATATTAATTTAATTTAAGAAGGTTTTTCTAAAGTATATCTAAAGCCAATTTTTTTATTGGGTAGTATAGAAAAGGGCTTAATTCTGTCAGGTTTTTACTTTCATTTGTGTCTGGGGCTATTTATTGCCATCTGGGGACATTAACCTTTTCTAATTGTCCTCTGGACAGAAAGTGATTTGGAAATCAAAAATGTTACAGTTGTCACTGACACCAGTGGGTGGTGGAAATCTTTCACTGGGGACACATGTATACCAACTTCCTAAATTCCAACTCCAGGATTCTAGCAACCAGAGATGTATCCCTGCCTGGCCCTATGACCAAGGGTATACATGATCAATGATATCAGCCACCATCCCCTCCCCCAGGGGCGGACTGACAACACTCACGGCCCCCGGACCAAATAAAGCAAGGGCCCCCTTTCAGGCCCCACCCATGACCCACCCCTGACCTCGCCAACTTCTGCCCTTTTTTATGGGACCTAGAGGGGGTTCTCTCTCGAACAGTGTCCATTAGAGAGCCTCTGTTAGAGAGAGAGAGACCCTCCTCCAGGACCTATTAGAGACTACAAAGGATTATAATGGGACCTGGAGGGGGGCCTCTTTCTAACAGAGTGTACAGTGAACACCTTCATTCACTCTGGTCCTCACAGGACCCCCTCCTTGTGCCATGTCTCTCACCCCTGCTCCAACCACTCACAAAGTAGAAAAAAAAATTGGCACTGTGTAGAGCTCCTCTTACCTTAACTATGGGTACTGTAGCTGTGGCTGGTTCCCGCATCCTCTGTGGCTAGCTGGTTCCAACGTCGTCTGTGGCTGGCTGGTTCCCACATCCTCTGTGGTTGTCTGGCTCCTGCGTCCTCTGTGGCTGGCTGGCTCCCTGCTGTGGGTGGGTCACCATGTGTGGGTGGCTGGCACCCTGGCCTTGCTGTGGGTGGGTCACAGTGGGTGGTTGGCTGGCACGCACCCTGGCCCTGCTCTTCCACCATTTGGGCACTGTTTGCCGAGCTGAGGGAGGTACTTGGAGTGAATTGGTGACCTTTTCCCTATCCGGGACGGTCGATCTAGAAGGTTTGCAGCAGGCCCTGTGCAAGGAGACACGTGGCGCAACACATAATGACCTTGCCTGCGTGACCGGGTCCTCTTTATGCCCATTTGAGAGTCTATGTTAGAAAAAGCCCTCATCAGTACCCATCAATGCAGCCTCTCCAGTGCCTCTCAATGCAGCCTCTCCAGTGCCTCTCAATGCAGCCTCTCCAGTGCCTCTCAATGCAGCCTCACCAGTGCCAATCAGCGCAGACTCACCAGTGCCCATGAATGCAGCTTCACCAGTGCCCATGAATGCAGCTTCACCAGTGCCCATGAATGCAGCCTGATCAGTGCCCATGAATGCAGCCTCACCAATGCCCATCAATGAGCCTCACCAATGCCCATCAATGCAGCCTCACCAATGCCCATCAATGCAGCCTCACCATTGCACTTAATGCAGCCTCACCAGTGCCCCTTAATGCAGCCTCACTAGAGTGCCCCCTCTATGCAGCCTCACCTAGAGTGCCCCCTCTATGCAGCCTCACCTAGAGTGCTCCCTCTATGCAGCCTCACCTAGAGTGCCCCCTCTATGCAGCCTCACCTAGAGTGCCCCCTCTATGCAGCCTCACCTAGAGTGCCCCCTCTATGCAGCCTCACCTAGAGTGCCCCCTCTATGCAGCCTCACCTAGAGTGCCCACTCTATGCAGCCTCACCTAGAGTGCCCCCTCTATGCAGCCTCACCTAGAGTGCCCCCTCTATGCAGCCTCACCTAGAGTGCCCCCTCTATGCAGCCTCACCTAGAGTGCCCCCTCTATGCAGCCTCACCTAGAGTGCCCCCTCTATGCAGCCTCACCTAGAGTGCCCCCTCCATGCAGCCTGATCAGTGCATGGGGGATAGAGAGGAGAGCCATCGGATCACACAGAGCAGGTAACTCCCGCTGTGACACCTAGCGACCGCTGTCATCAGATGTTCCACCTCCTTTGTTAGACGTTACATGTCCCGGTATTGGACCAGTGAGACATCTATCTAAGGAGGCAGGACATCGGATGACAGCGGTAAGCGGGAGATCCCCACTCTATGTAAACCGGCGGCGCCTGCCCTCCCCCTTATCCTCCGAGACAGCGCTGGGGCCCATACGAAAAGGTGATCACCAGCCCTAAAGGGTCCAACAGGTGGCGCTGGCGCGCCCTCTTTAGCGGCTGGGCCCTCGGACCATGTCCAAATGGACCGACTGGTCAGTCTGCCCCTGCCCTCCCCTTTTTTTTATCTATACTTGATCAAGCCGCTGGTCCAAGGATCTGTTATTCACGTTTTAAAAAACTTTTTTAAATGTGTTTAGATTATGATAAGCCCCTCCCACCTATAGACTCCACCCACCATGATAGGAATGAGAAAAAGCCTTTTGTTTTGTCCTCATATTAGGTATATGTGATCTAATATGATTCAGAAGACCCTGGAAGACCAGCTGTATGCTGGTCTTCCCCTTGCCTGAGCAGCCAGGCTGCATGTTTGGATAAGGGTCTGGTATGTATTTTAGGAGGCCCTATGTATTTTCTTTTCTTAGTCAGTAAGAAATATTTCTGCGCCGGCTTTTTTTTTTTTGTGGAAAAAGGATGATGACCCCCAAAATTCCCCTAAGCAATGTTTTCAATTAAAGGAAGCCAGCAGGGAAAATTGTTTACTAGAAAATTAAAATGGTGTTTTTTTTCTTTGTAAATGTGTAAATGTCAGTTTTGTTGTAGTAGATTGTATACACTGCACAGGGTATAGGATTCTGTATCTTCATGTTACATATATTGATTTCTTAGCATTCATGACCATGTTCAATGCTCTGTGTATATTTTCTCTTGAATAAATTAAAATAATTTTTTATCTTCATTGTTATTTTGTCAGTACCTTCAAAGTCCCACCCCCAGGGGTTACCTTTCTCTTTATATACACTGTACAGGGGTGACATGCCCTAACATTGTCAATTTTTATTGTTTCACTTTATTAATTACTAAAAGGCTCCCCGTAAAATGTTATTCATTTTTTGCATTGGTACACACTTCCTCTGCCAGTGCTCAGTCTCCCATGTCATGTGTTTGACAACCCCTTTCCTATTAGCCTTCAAAACCTACAAAGTTGGATGGAACTGTCTCCAATTAATGTGAATGGGGTTTGGATTAACGCTCGAACATATGAGCTGTTCAGCGAACATCCCACAAACCAAACCCAGGTATGCTCGTATCATCCCTACTAGCCATGAATGAACAGCTGTTCCCTTTGGGCAGCCTAGGTGATATGGCCTTTTACAACTAATGGACACTATGGGGTTGATTTACAAAAGGCAAATGGACTGTGCACTCTGCAAGGGTATTTTCTTCAGAGCTTAGTAAGGAAAGCTCTGCTTAACTTGCATTGTCCAATCATGTGCAAGCAAAAATGCTTTTTTGTTTTTAATTGTCCTTGCATGTGATTGGGTACTCTTTGTAAAGTGAAGCTTTACCTCATTTACTAAGCTCTCTGGAGCAACTGCACTTGCAAAGTGCAGTCTATTTGCCTTTGAGTAAATCCACCCCTTTGGGTATTTCACATCATTAGAGTCTGCACATAATGTACTGTATTCAATCAGACTATACCTGTTAAGCCTCGTACACACGATCCAACTTTATGGCCATAATTGTCTGATGGACGTGTTGTGTCGGATAATCCGACCATGTGTATGCTCTATCAGACAATTGTTGGCTGAATTAACAACAACAAAAGTTGGCTGTTCATGCTCACCAATTGTTGGGCAATAAATCTGTTATGTCGATTTATCCGATCGTGTGTAAGCAAGTCCGTCCAACTAAAATCCAAAGTACAAAACACGCATGCTCGGAACCAATGCTAAACATCAGACAACAATAGCAGAAGTTGTCCAAAGGGTGGCGCTAAAGAGCTGAAAAACCACGTGGTTTGGTGAATGTTGGCTGAAAATGTTGTGCCGTGTGTATGCAGAACAAATTCACAGCCAACGCCCTTCGGACCAAAATCCACGGAAAAGTTGGTTGAAGTCCGATCGTGTGTACGAGGCTTTAGGAGCAAAGCTAAATTTTAGACAACTAAATCCTAATTAACAAGAATTCAAATACAGGTGAGTGTAGATATTCATTTAACAGGTGTCCAGCAGGCAGTTGATTATAAAAAGGTGTTCCTTAACAACAAAGAAAACCCCGCCCATTTCATGCTGTCAGCAATGGCATCACATGGAAGAGAAATGTCATAAGGCCTTAGAAAATCATTTCTTTACACAAGAAAGGTGAAGGCTACAAGAAGATCATCAAAGCTTTACTTATCAGTCAAAATACTGGAGCAAAAGTGATACAAAAATGTAACAAAGATGGAACTGCAACCATCCCACAGAGATGTCCAGGCCATCCATGGAAGTTAACACCTCGACAAGAGTGTCTTCTGATGAGAAGTGTTGAAGAAAATCGCCATGCAAGTTCAATGTAGTTAGTTAAAGAAATAGCCAAACTGGGGTGATTATTTCACATGACACAATACAGCGTACACTGCAGTGGAATGGCATGCATGGGTGTCATCCACAAAGAAAGCCTCTCCTAAAGCCCATGCACAAAAAAGCCCGCCTAGAATTTTCCATGTTGAAAAAGAAGAAGACTACTGGGACTCTGTACTCTGGAGTGATGAGACCAAGATAAATGTTTTTGGAACGGATGGCTTCAAACCTGTATGGCATCACAAAGAAAAATGCATGGTGCCTACAGTGAAACAGGGTGGTGGCAGTGTCCTTCTATGGCTGCATGAGTGCTGCTGGTGTCGGGGAGCTGCATTTCATTAATGGTATAATGAATTCACAGATGTACTGCTCTATATTGAAAGATAAGATGCTGCCATCACTCCGTGCCCTTGGTAATCATGCACTTTTCCAGAATGACAATGATCCAAAACATATATCTAAGGCCACTTGCATTTCTGAAGAAGAAACAGTCGAAAGAGATTCAGTGCCAAGTATGTCTCCTGATCTGAACCCATTCGGGGAACACCTACTGGGAATGCAGAAGAGCATCACACTCCATCCAGCATACAGGCTCTAAAAGAGGTAGTTCTTGAAGAATGGAAAAAGATCGATGTAGCAATATGTCGCCAACTTGTTCATTCCATGCCTAGAAGACTTGGTGCTCGCCTTACAAATCATGGAGGTCATACAAAATACTAGATGTAGTTTTTGTTGTGGGGTGATTTTTGGGGTCATTTTTGCATCAATCTGAGTATAACTGAAGATTTTGTAATCTAAGTTCTATTATTAACCTTACTTTCATGTAATGAGCTAAACATATGTTCTATAAAACTCAGTTTTGTAAAAAAAAAAAAAAAAAAATGGTTCATGGGCTCATTGACATATTGATTCAAATTTATTTTTCAAAACGGGTGTACTAGTTTATGCTGAGCACTGTATATCTGAACAATGTTTACCAACTCATTAAAGCGTAACAAACTATTTCTAATTTCTTTTTATTCTCTAGGTCTGAAAAGAGGCATCTCTCTAATTCGATGTGGCAACTTTAAGGATGGAATATTTAATATAATAAAACACCAAACAATTGGACCATCCCATATTGTACTGGAAAATCCCTCCTTTTCTAGTCTTTTTGTTCTACTTTTAAATTTATGGAGAGGACCTATTCCATTCGAGGGGAAGGCTCTGTTATATGGTAAAGTCGTTTGTCCAGAAGATGTGAAATTCTTGGAGTATAAATTTCATCTTCATGTGATACCCAGAAACCAGCTGGAGATAAAGGTGAACTATAGTTTGGAAATTAATCATTTTCATGTTTGTTTTGAATAAGGTGTGGGTTTGTTTTGGATAAGGGTTAGAACTACCGCCATTGACTACTCTTTAGTACAGAAATGATGGGAAAGTCAACATTTTTGAGTTGTCAAAGGAACAAGGAAAATCTTATGATGGAAAAGTCTGTTCTGCTTGCAACTTTTTAAAAGGGGTTATCCTCTTTGCATTGAAGGAAACTTCTCTTATGTCCTGCTGATGCTCTGAGACAGAAAGTGAAGTATCCAAAGTTTTTTTTTTTAACAGAAAATTTTATTAAACAAATCAGCATTACAATACAAAATAAGTTAGTACATTCAGTGCAAAGAGAATAAAGACAGTAAGATCTACCATCATCCGGTAGCCACTATTTATCAAATATTCCAGTATTCCTGTGCAGATGTCAGAAGTATCACTTAACAGTGCAGCTTAATGCATTATAGTATTACAAAATCTTAGGTAACATTATGTAAGTAACCAGTATTCGATTAAGCCTGGGCGGGGGGGGACGAGAAAGGAATGGAGGGGGGGGGAGGGGATGGAAGAGGGATGAGGGGGAAAGGGGACAGAAGGAGAATAAGCATGGGATAGAGAATGTCCTCCAATGTGTTTTGCGTCATGACTAGGGGGTAGGGGGTTCAGGGTCTCCGGAAGCATCTACCCAAGGGGACCAGATTTTATCAAATTTCTCTGGGCATTGCCTACTTTCATATGTCATTCTATACAGAGGGAGTACCAAGTTCACCGACCTTCTCCACGAGGCCAGAGTAGGAGGCTCTACTAGTTTCCATCCCAGTAAAATTTCACGTCTAGCATAATATAATGAGAAGGTAAGACACAATTTACTATACCTGTCTCCCTCAACATCTTCCAAAAGGCTGAGTAATAGTATTTGAGGATCAACCGGTACATTTAAACCTGTGACATTGCCCAGTGCGGAGGCCACTTCTGTCCAAAAGGGTCGGAGTTTGGGACAGGACCAGACCATGTGCCAGAAGGTACCCACCTCCTGCCTGCATCTTTGGCAGTTGGGATCTCTTTGATGGTAAATACGCGCCAATCTCTGTGGGGTGAAGCACACTCTGTGTAGGAACTTAAATTGTACGAACCTATCTTTTGCAGCGATCATGGAAGGAATGTAGGAAATTAAGCACTCCTTCCACTCTTCTTCATCCAAAGAAGGAATATCCATCCTCCACTTTTCCCAGGTTTTAGTTAGTTTGGTATCATACTCTACTGTAAGGTATAGGTGTAGTGTTGAGAGAGGCTTCCCCATCACACTGGAAATCAAGACCCGTTCAATTGAGTCAGGTTCCAAAGTGAGGGGGGCAGGGAACTGGGCTTCAAAGGCATGCTTCAGCTGCCAGTACCTGAATTGAAAAGAGGACGGGATAGCAAACGACTGCCTCAGAACCTGAAAAGTCATAAGCCTACCGTCCTGAACTATATGTTTTAAGGTAAGGATTCCCTTTTTTGCCCATAGAGAGGGGTCTGGTATACTGTAAAAGTGAGGAAGCATAGGGTTACCCCAAAGGGGCATGTGTGGTGAAATGTGATTAGGTTTCCTGTATTTCTTCCTAGCCTCCTGCCAGACCCTCACGGTGGTTCGCATCAGAGTTGTCATGGACGAACTGGCCCTATGTCCATGAAATGGGAGATTGGTCAGTGCAGTGAAGGATCCCAGATTGGCTGCTTCCAGAGTGACCGCTGGATTCTGTGTGGGCTGGGAGAACCACCACCGAATCATGACCAGAACGGCCGCCCAATAATAAATTTGAAAATTCGGTAGTGCCAGTCCTCCCCCCGAAAGTGGGAGATATAGGATCTGTTTGGCCACCCTGGGTGGCCTCCCTGCCCAGACAAAGTGTATCAGCAGACTCTCCAACCTCCGGAAAAAACTCCTGGGGATGTGTATGGGGGTGTTGCGGAAGAAATATAGATATTTGGGAAGGTAAATCATTTTTAGCAGATTGACTCTGCCAACAGGGGTCAAAGGAAGAGAACGCCATGCAGCACACCTAGCCGTTAGATGTGTCATGAGTGGTCGCAGATTGTTTTCCAGATACTCCTGCACTTTACAACTAATTTTAATCCCCAGGTATTTGAAGTCATCTACCCATTTGAGCTGCGGATGTGGCACCCTGGGGGTCGAGGGGTGGAGCGGGAAAAGAACCGACTTGTCCCAATTGATGCGAATCCCCGAGTACCCGCCCAATCGATTAATTAGTTCCAGTGCAGTCTGTAAAGAGGACGACGCATCCGCTAAATAGAGCAAAGCATAGTCCGCATACAGCGATATCTTTTCCTCGATTGGACCTACCTGGAGCCCCCTTACACCAGGATCCGCCTTCAACAATATAGCCAGGGGCTCCATTGCCAGAGCAAATAGGCCCGGGGAGAGGGGACAACCCTGTCTCGTGCCCCGAGATAATTGGAACTTCCCTGATAGGCAGCCATTGGTATGAATTCTAGCTGAAGGGCCATGGTATAGCATGCGGAGCCAGTTCGTGAAACCCGGGCCAAACCCAAATCGCGAGAGCACCTCCCATAAGTAGCCCCACTCGACGGAGTCAAAAGCCTTGTCCGCGTCGAGTGAGGCCACCGTTCCCTTAGTCTTCTCGTCTGCCCTGTCCATGTGAGTATGAAGGCGTCTGATATTAATGTCAGTACCTCTTCCGGGCATGAAGCCTGTTTGGTCCCTGTGGATCAGTGCAGTAATGACCAAATTAAGCCTATTGGCCAATACTTTCCCCAGTAATTTTGCATCCACATTCAGAAGGGATATGGGGCGATATGAGGAGCATAATGTGGGGTATTTCCCGGGCTTGGGGATCACCACTATAATCGCTTCACTCATTGTGTTCGGGAGTTCCTCGAACTATATCCAAAGTTTAAAATAAAAAAGTTGTCACACTACATACAGATCCTCCGGGAGTCTCTGTATTTTTTAAAATTTCCTCTGTAAATTCTTGAGAACCTTCCCACTTCTGTGGCTAGAAGGATTTTAGTTTTGCGAACAAAGAAAATTTGTAAAATGTTTCCTTCAGGAGCTAGCCTGATCCTGCCGGTCTTTTATGTGTCTGCTTTCTTTAGCAGGCCAAGGCCAAACACAGGGCGCAGGGTCTTTCTACCACTGTGCTCACTAGAAATTAGGTTCATGTTTGCAGTGACATAGTGTTTGAACTTTGGATGTTTGCCATTTGCCAAACAGGCAAAGTGGTCTGTTTTCCTGCCCTCCAAAAGAGGAACCATTGGTTGCTGCAGGAAGTCTTTTATTTACTGGTAGTATTACTACCACCACTAAATATGACAACTTCTCACTTGGTTCTCATGGCTGATAGGTTGCTGGCAGCCACCTGCCTTCTAGCAACCAATGATTCATTCTAAGGGTTGGAGATGCCGGCTGATATCTGCAAGAATCTGTCAGTTGCAGGAAGAGTCTATCAGGAGAGCATAGTCATGCATGACTGACCTTTTTTTTGTGTCAGGATCATCATTCATTGTGATTGATGATAGATCTACATTGCTTAAAGTGGACCTTTCCTCTATTTTATCAAATTTTACATCAGTCCCTCCTCTGAGGAATCTGGCTGTGACTGGCAAAACTTGTCGGGTACGGGCACTCTACTCCCATGCATGGATGTTTTTTGTACCCTTAACATTTAAAGCAGTGGACTATGAGATAATTTCAAGCTATAAGAGTTGCCCTGGATTCTTGGATTTTGTTTGGATATGCTTTTTGGATAACTATTTTGGACACAATGTGGATAGCCGTTTTCTCTTCCTTCTTAACACATGCATAAAATAAACATTGAACTTTGATAAATGTGCACAGGATTTGTTAGAGAATCAATTGTTCAGAATAAGACAAATTTGTAACTGGTCGTCCTTTTGAAATTTTTGTAGCCCTGGTCTGCAGTGCTGACAGCAAAGGAATGGATGAACAAACTGGGCTGTCAGCCTATACTGCCCCTGCTGCTGCCCCCAAACTTTTAGCCTTCCTGTCAGGCCACTGGAGAGCAGAGGAGTGATAGTTAATAGAGAAATTGGTGCTGGGATGTGGAAAGACTGGGAGCCTGAGGGAAGCCCCGCCCACCACCCAGGAACACATAGGAAGGGGATATAGACTTCTGTGCATCCTGGGTATGACACAACCTGCTGGGAGGAACTAGGACTTGTAGGGGATGTAATTCCCAGTGAGACTGAACCTGTGTTTTAGATTGGCTCTGGAACTACAGATCCTAGCAATACCTGAGCTCTGATGAAGTACTGCTTTTGGGCTCAGTGCAGTCATTGGGAGAATGTTATGGAGGATACAGTGCAGCTGACTGGATGAATGGCTGCAGGGTTGGTGATGCAGAGGAGTTGGGTGGCAGACATATCCTGGTTTGTGTAAATGCCATCAATGAGCCTGGTATCGCCGTCCGATCATTGGGAAGGATGCCACTGCAGCTGACTTCACTGAGCCATGGACAGATGGCAAGAAGATATAAGTTGTCACCCTAGGAGTCAGAGAGAGACTGTAGGCCACACTCTACTACACCATATTAAAAAAGAAACAGTATTGCCTGCTTGGGACATAATGCAGGCACCTATACCTGGGTTCAGAGGGACTAAAGTTCAAGAGCCCCCATGCTGAATTTGGGCCCCAATGCACTGGCCAGTAAGGTGTCACGTTCTCATGTACCTTGTAGATGAGCCCGATAATGCAGAGGAAGGCCTCCCTTACGTACAGTGGGGGAAATAAGTATTTGATCCCCTGCAGATTTTGTAAGTTTGCCCACTTTCAAAGAAATGAAGGGTCTATAATTTTTATCACGGGTGTATTTTAAATGATAGAGGCAGAATATCAACCAAAAATCCAGAAAAAACACATAAAACAAATGCTATAAATTAAGTTTCAGTTCAATGAGTGAAATAAGTATTTGATCCCCAAGCAAAACATGACTTAGTACTTGGTGGAGAAACCCTTGTTGGCAATTAGGGATGAGCCGAACACCCCCCGGTTCGGTTCGCAGCAGAACATGTGAACGGACCGAAAGTTTGGGCGAACATTCGAACACCATTAAAGTCTATGGGACCCGAACGTGAAAAATCAAAAGTGTGAATTTTAAAGGCTACTATGAAAGTTATTGTCCTAAAAAGTGTTTGGGGACCCAGGTCCTGCCCCAGGGGACATGTATCAATGCAAAAAAAAAGTTTTAAAAATGGATGTTTTTTTCGGGAACAGTGATTTTAATAATGCTTAAAGTGAAACAATAAAAGTAAAATATTCCTTTAAATTTCGTACCTGGGGGGGTGTCTATAGTATGCCTGTAAAGTGGCGCATGTTTCCTGTGTTTAGAACAGTCCCTGCACAAAATGACATTTCTAAAGGAATAAAAGTCATTTAAAACTGCTTGCGGCTGTAATGTAATGTCGGGTCCCGAGAATATGGATGAAAAATATTGAGAAAAACGGCATGAGTACCCCCCTCCCCAGCCCATTACCAGGCCCTTTGGGTCTTGTATGGATATTAAGGGGAACCCTGTACCCAAATTAAAAAAAAGAAAAGGTGTGGGACCCCCAGGCCCTATATACTCTGAACAGCAGTATACAGGCGGCCCAAACAAGACAGGGACTGTAGGTTTGTTCTTAAGTTGAATCTGTTTTGTAATTTGGAACAGGTACATTTTGTAAGTGTAGCTCCAGCCAAAAAATCTATTTTTAAGCTTTTTGGATAGCATAGGGAAGGGTTATTATCACCCCTGTAACATTTGTTTTTCTGTCTGTGCCCCTGTTCAGAAGATTTCCCCTCACTTTCTGTCCCAATGACAATTGGATTTTGAAAATTTGGGGTTATTAGGGAAACAAGGATTGGTGATAAAGCGTTAGTGGTGACAACTTTTTCCCATATTAACTCTTACAGGAGAGAATTTCCTTTCCTAGGGGTAGATTTCCCCTCACTTCCCGTTGTCTCCCTCCGTTTGTAAGTAGGAGTAATTTGTAAGTCGGATGTTTGAAAATAGAGGACTGCCTGTATATACTATACAGCCTGCCACTCTGCATAAAATTGGGCCTTAGGTGTTGGTGGTACTAGAACACTGTAAGCCCTCACAGTTACTCTTGGTGGGCGCTGGAACGGGCTCTGCTGTGAAATATTAGATCAAAAATTGTAATTACACACCCCTGTTAAACAGGGGCAGAAAAATTGGGCCTTAGGCGGTGGTGGTGGCACAACACTGTAAAGCCTCACAGATACTCTTGTTGAGCGCAGGAATGGGCCCTGCTGAGAAATATTAAATCAAAAATTTTAACTACACACCCCTGTTGAACAGGGGCAGAAAAATTGGGCCTTAGGCACTGGTGGCGGTGCCACAACACGGCAACCCCTCACAGATACTCTAGTTGAGCGCAGGAACGAGCCCTGCTGCAAAATATTACAGCACAAATTGTAATTACACGCCCCTGTTAAACAGAAGCAGAAAAATTGGGCCTTAGCCACTGGTGGTGGTGCCACAACACTGCAACCCCTCACAGATACTCTAGTTGAGCACAGGAATGAGCCTTTCTGCAAAATAATACAGCAAAAATTTTAATTATACGCCCCTGTTAAATAGGGGCAGGAAAAATTTGCCTTAGCCACTGGTGGTGGTGCCCAGAAACAAAAATGTTCTTAGAAGCTATCAACATGAACATTGAGGAGGAATAGGATAATCACTCAGCATAACAGGATAGTCACTCAGCATCAGCATAGGCAGTCTTCAAGGGATCTCACATTCATAGAAAAATGAATCGGTTACATCAGCATCAGGTGCTTGGTAGCTGGTGATTCAAGACTGATTAAGTTTTATGAAGGTGAGCTGATCAATTGAGTCTGTGGACAGGCGCACTCTGTGATCGGTTACAAAGCCTCCAGCAGCACTGAATGTGAGTTCAGATAGAACGCTGGATGCAGGACAGGCCAGTAGCTCAATTGCATACTGCGCAAGCTCTGGCCAGTGATCCATCCTCAAGACCCAGTAACCCAGTGGATTTTCGGTTGGAAAGGTCTCCAAGTCTGATCTTGCCCCTAGATACTCCTGCACCATGTAAATCAGACGCTGGCGATGGTTGCTGGAACCGATCAGACCATGGGGCTGCGGACTAAAAAATTGTCTGAATGCATCGGTCAGACTGCCACCTTCTCCACCGCTCCTTCTCTGACTGACCGAAGCCTCAGCAACACGTTGCCCATGACCATGAAATTGTAACCTCCCAGGCTCTGGAAACGCATTGCACAAACCTTTCTGCAAGGCCTCCCGAAGATGTTTCATCCTCTGCGAAGGCTGGATAAGTTCCGCAACTTTACCCTTGTAACGTGGATCAAGAAGGGTTGCCAGCCAGTACTGATCCCTCTCCTTGATATCATTAATCCGAGGGTCCTTTCGCAGGCTTTGCAGGATCAGGGAGGCCATGCAGCGTAGGTTTGCTGAGGCATTCGGTCCGGAGTCCTCTGGGTCACTAAGGACGACATGATCCGCAGCCACCTCCTCCCAGCCACGTAGAAGTCCATGGGTTTCTGGGGACTGATAATGATCCCTTGAAGACTGCTGCTGATGCTGAGTGCTAGGATCCACCTCCATGCTGACACAATCCTCATCCTCCTCCTCCTCTTTCTGTGTGATAGGCGGACCCGCAGGAATACTGTCTGGATAAAGGGGGCCTTGAGAGGTAAGGAAGTCCTCTTCCTCCCTCTGTTCTGCCTCAAGTGCCCTGTCCATTATTCCACGCAGCGTGTGCTCCAACAGGAAGACAAGAGGGACAGTATCACTAATGCATGCACTGTCACTGCTCACCATCCTCGTGGTCTCCTCAAATGGTGACAGGACAGTGCATGCATCCTTGATCATTAGCCACTGGCGTGGCAAAAAAAAGCCAAGCTCCCCTGACCCTGTCCTGGTGCCATACTTGCACAGGTACTCATTGATGGCCCTCTGCTGTGTGTGCAGCCACTGCAGCATTGCCAATGTTGAGTTCCACCTGATGGGCATGTCACAGCTGAGGCGGTTCTTGGGCAGGTTGCATTCCTTTTGAAGGTCAGCCAGCCGAGCACTGGCATTATATGACCGGGTTGCCTTACAACCCCGTACGTTTTCCCTGGAGGCTACCAAAGTGGGGTTCGTCATATCTTTGTTGACCGGCTTGCCTCAGACCTGGGCCCACCATCTGCTGGAGCAAAAGGCCAGATCTCTGGATTCCTTGAGTGACTTTTTCTTAGCCATGTCTCAGCTGTATGAGGACCCTCAGTTAACAGCCACGGCAGAAGCCACCTTGCACTCCCTTCAACAAGGCCGCAGAGCGGCCGAAGATTACGCTGTGGAGTTTAGGCGTTGGAGCTCTGATACGGAGTGGAATGACGCGGCCTTGCGTCACCAATATCGGCTGGGGTTGTCGGACCCCCTGAAGGACGAATTAGCACAGGTGGGGGTACCTCAGACACTAGAGGAGCTAATCAACTTGTCAATTCAAATTGACCGCCGCCTCAGAGAGAGACGCTCTGAGAGATCTGTTGGCCACCCACGCCTCACCTGGATGTTACCCAGGGCCCCTAGTGCCCCAAACCAAGCTCCGCTTGTCTCGTCTATTCCAACCCAGGAAGCTCCTGAGCCCATGCAGTTGGGACTGCTCCGTCCCTCTCTGACCCCAGAGGAGAAGACACGCAGACGCACACTTAACCTGTGCCTGTACTGTGGAGAGCCTGGGCACTTTGCAAGAGCATGCCCCAATAAGAGACGTAAGTGCCTGCCGTCCTCCTCGTTGTGTGCACCTGTCTTACCTAGTTCCGGTAACCACCTAACACTTTCCGTTGTATTACAGTTACCTGGAAGGAACATGCCAGTACTGGTCATCATTGATTCGGGAGCATGTAGCGGATTCATTGACCGGACCTTCGTCGAAGACCATCATATCCCTACTCAAACTAAGGCCCAGGGACTGGCAGTTTTCTTAGCGGACGGCTCCACCCACCGCTCCGGTCCTGTTACCCAGGAAACGGTTCCTCTACTGGCCACCGTCTTCACTAAGCTGGACCTCCGTGGAGCCTATAATTTGATCCGCATAAGAGAGGGGGATGAATGGAAGACGGCCTTTCGTACTCGATTCGGGCACTACGAGTACCTCGTCATGCCCTTTGGTCTGTGCAACGCACCGGCCACATTCCAGCACTTCGTCAACGATGTCTTTCGTGACTTCCTGGACTTATATGTCATCGTCTACCTGGACGATATCCTGGTTTCCTCTGCTTCCCTGACTGAGCACCGCAAACACGTACGAAACGTACTTACCCGGCTTAGACAACATGGGCTTTACGCCAAACTTGAAAAATGCGAGTTTGAGCTCCAATCCATCCAGTTCCTAGGCTTGATCATTTCCCCTGACGGCATCAAAATGGATCCGCAAAAAGTATCCGCTATCTTGGATTGGCCTGCACCTATAGACAAGAAAGGAGTACAGCGTTTTATTGGCTTTGCCAATTTCTATAGGAAATTTATTAAGGGATTCTCTTCGAATATAACCATTACGGAACTCATTAAACAAGGAAGCCGGTTCTGCTGGACTCCTAAGGCACAAGAGGCCTTTGAAAGACTCAAAGCGCTGTTCACGTCAGCCACTATTCTCAAGCATCCCAACCCTGCCTTGCCCTTCGTCTTGGAAGTGGATGCTTCCGAAGTTGCGGTTGGAGCTGTGCTCTCACAAAGACAAGGTGCCAAAGCACTCCTGTACCCTGTGGGATTCTTCTCACGTAAACTCTCCCCTTCCGAGAAGAATAACGACGTGGGAGATCGGGAACTTCTAGCTATTAAAGCAGCCCTGGAGGAATGGCGTTATCTCCTGGAAGGTGCAGCTCACCCCATTTTGGTCTACACGGACCACAAAAACTTAGAATACCTAAGAACGGCCAAGAGATTGAAACCCCGGCAGGCCAGATGGGCACTTTTTTTTTCCCGATTTATTTTTCATATTACCTACAGACCCGGATCCAAGAATGTCAAATCCGACGCCCTTTCCCGAATGTTTCTTGATTCTGAGAAGACCCTGTCTCCAGACACCTTCCTCCGCTCTGGAAATTTCCTGATCCTACAGGAGGATCTAATCTCCCAAATCAGACGATCCTCTATGGGAATGTCTCCACCTGCTGAAGCTTGTACCAAAGATGGGCTGTTCTGGTTCAAGAATAAAATTGTGGTCTCTGAGGAGCTAAAAGTACGGGTGTTAAGCTTGTGCCATGATCACAAACTTGCCGGTCACTTCGGCACACGGAAGACAACTGATCTTGTCCAACGCACCTTTTGGTGGCCTCACCTTACTAAGGACTGCAAGGAATATGTTGAGTCCTGTAACACATGTGCCAGAAGCAAGAGTAGCCGGACAAGAGCATGGGGTCTGTTGAGACCATTACCAGTCCCAGAGAGACCATGGGCCATGATTTCAATGGACTTTATCGTTGAACTCCCCCCCCATCAGAAGGTTTTTCGTCCATTTTTGTTGTGGTAGACAGGCTGTCTAAAATGGCCCATTTTCTCCCCATGAAGGGCACCCCTTCGGCCATGGAGACCGCTTCCATCTTTATTAAGGAGATCGTCAGACTGCATGGAGTACCGACCAACATAGTTTCGGACAGAGGCGTCCAGTTTACCTCCAGATTCTGGAAAGCCCTTTGTGGCGCCCTTGAAATCGAATTGTCATTTTCTTCGGCCTACCACCCTCAGTCAAATGGACAAACCGAGAGGACGAATCAAACCTTGGAGCAATACCTCCGCTGTTTCTCTGCATTTTCCCAGGATGACTGGGCCTCCCTGCTTCCCATCGCGGAGTTCTCCTACAACAACTCACTACACTCAGCTACCAATCAGTCACCGTTTTATGCCAACTATGGTTTCCACCCATCCTTCTTGCCTGGACCTATTCCCGAGTGCCCTGTTCCTGCAGTATCTGAAACTTTGGACTTTTTTTCAAACAATAACAAATTGCTGCAGGAAACCATGACCAAGGCTCAGGAAGATTACAAGAGAATCTTTGACAGGAAGAGACGGGGAGAACTTGTTCTGGAACCTGGCAATTCTGTCTGGTTATCTACCGCTAACCTCAAGCTGGCCTGTCCGTCCAGAAAACTGGGCCCCAAATACTTGGGTCCTTTCTTGATTAAAAGAAAAATCAACAATGTGGCATACGAACTTGACCTTCCTAACTCCCTGAGGATACATCCAGTCTTCCACGTGTCCCTCTTGAAGCCGGTCACCCCCAACTTCTTTTCTGGCCGTAGCATTGGCCCACCCAAACCTATTGTGGTTGATGGCGAAGAGGAGTTCAAAGTGGAGGCAATTCTAGATTGCAGAAGAAGACGCAATCAGGTTCAATATCTTGTAAAATGGAGGGGCTATGGACCCGAAGATAATTAGTGGGAGCCGGAAAGTAACTTACATGCCAGAGAACTTCTGCAGTCTTTTAAAACTTCTCATGCCTCAAAGATGGCCCAGCTGGGCATCCGGAGTCTGCCCTTGAGGAGGGGGCACTGTCAGAGAGGTTACCTGGTTGGGCGTCGGTGCGCGCCGGGGCGCGTTGGTGCTCGTGTCTCTGTGCGTGCTGGGGCGCGTGTTCCTGGGGGCACTGGCTTGTCTGGTCTGACCGGCCGTGGCGTGCAGGGTGGCGTCCGGGCGTGCGTGCGTACGCGCTAACGCGCATCCGCCTATGGGCATTACCGCTGACGTGCCCGGTGGTGTGGGCGTGCAGGCCGGTGTCGGGGGCGCGCTCGGGCGCATGCGGGGGCGCTTTGGCGAATCGGCGCGTGCACGAGCGCGGCATTTTGGCGCCAATCAGCCTATTTAAGCCTGCCTCTACCCTGATTCGGTGCTGCCTGATCAAACAGCTCTGTGTCTTGTTCCGTGATCTTCCTGTGTTCCTGTATCTCTGTAGTTTGACCCGTTGTGACCCGGCTTGCCTTTGGACCTCCCTTGATTGCTGCCTGAACCCGACCCCGGCTTGTTTGACCTTGTTTCTGCCTTCTCCCTTGTACCGTTGCCGCCAGCCCGTTGCCGACCTCTGCCTGTGTGTGACCAGCCTGATTAGCTCCTGCTCAGCATCTGCTCCATCATTCCTGAAGCTCTACCAGTTGCTTGCCAGACCACCTTGCTCCAGGACCCTAACATCAGGCCCTCATACCACTCCGCATTCGTGGGCCTCCTGTCTACTCTACCAGGGGCCCCAAATCGGATACGTAAGGGAGCCTACCCTCTGCCCAAGCGGACTCACCTGTCTGGTAAGTGTGGGACCTGACACTTGGCAATATGCTGCAGCTGGGGGATCATGACTGCCAGTTTCTTGTCCTCTCTCAGTGACCTCATCATCCCCTCTCTCTGGGCTCACGTTACTGCCTTCCTCAACCTGGGTACAATCATCGGAGGCTTCAAAACGCTGCACATCCTCTTGCAGCATGTACCCGACACTGTGGTCGAACAGTTCAGGGGACTGCTCCGTGCATGATGGTGGGGCTAGGGAAGAAGTGACTGATGACATTGAGCTGATGGAATAGGCCGCTTTAGCAGCTGCATTGGCAGCCAAACTACTCTTAGCCTGTGTGACAGAGGATGAGGAGGATGGGGACGGCTTTGTGATACACTCTACCAACTCTTCTGCACAATGTGGCTCAACACGGCCAGCTCCCGAAAAAAGGGCAAGCGTGCCTCACGTCCACGTGCTGAGGATGCACCGTGTCCATGACCAGCACTGTTGGCTGTAGACACAGAGCCTGCTTGCCCTCTTTTAGTGGCCTGTGAGCATCTGCCTCTCCTTGGTGGGCTTCCAGACATGCTGTAAAATTAGATTAGCAAAACACCGCCTGAAGTTTACTAGAAAAAGTATACCAGGAATGGCCTGCAGTCAGATATAGGCTTGGCTAGACTAGTATGCAGTGGATATATATGTAGGAGAATGTATATATATATTTTATGCACTGCAGCTCACTGAATCACCTGCCTGCCTCACTAGCCTGCCTTGGCTAGACTAGAATGCAGTGGATATTTATGTAGGAGACTATATATATTTTTATGCACTGAAGCTCACTGAATCACCTGTATGTCTGACAGTATATTAGAAAAAGTATACCAGGAACAGCCTGCAGTCAAATCTAGCTACACTGGATATAGTGTGTGTATATATAGCACTGCAGCTAGCTGAATCACCTGCCTGCCTCAAGTATATTAGCAACAGTACACCAGGAATGGCCTGCAGTGAGATCTAGCTAAACTGGATACAGTGTATATTTATATATGCAAGCCGGGATGTATATATATATACTAAATACACTGCAGCTAACTGAATCACCTGCCTGCCTGAAGTATATTAGCAACAGTACACCAAACCAGGAACGGCCTGCAGTCAGATCTAGCTATACTGAATACAGTGTGTGTGTGTGTGTGTGTGTGTATATATATATATATATATATATATATATATATTAAATACACTGCAGCTAACTGAATCACCTGCCTGCTCTTTCTTAATGAAATGACGCTCTCTCTCGATCAACGCCAGCAACACACTACACAGTGCCGACGTGCAGGTGGCCTTATATAGTGTGGGGCGTGGACTTAACCCAATGAGCCAAAATTGACCAAAGGCACCCTGCTTTTGGCCAATTATGGCTCTTTTTGCTGACAGCGCTGTGATTGGCCAAAGCATGCGGGTCATAGTGCATGTGTGGCCAATCATTAGACAGCAATGCACTGTGATCCGTGAAAGGACTTCTGCGCTACTGTATATTAAACTAAACCTAAATACTAAATGTGAGTGGAATTGCTGCAAAATCTAAAAGTAATCACAA